>NC_047659.1:33967670-34287670 GCF_011762505.2 Arvicanthis niloticus
CACTCGCCTTCACAGGCCATACAGTGCTATGAAGAACTGCCCGACAGCCACAAATTGTCCACTTCTTGCTTAAAACTCACCATGCTTGAAGTTAGCAAACAGCTTTGTAAGGTCCTTTGCAGGTCTAGAGTCTGAAGTTTTTTGTTTCTTTGTTTTTGTTTTTAATTTCTGCAAGAGATGAGTTCACATGTTTTTCTCTTCTAAGCAACTGAGGACAGATGCTGCCTGTGGCCACACATGCATGGTAACTAAGAATAAATAAATAAATAAATAAATAAATAGATAGATAAATAAATCCTGTCCACACTCCATATGTGCTCTTTGTGCTCTTCGGATGCTCAGTGTTGAGAAGAAAGGTCTTCACCTTACTCATCAAATTTTTTTTCTTTTTAATTTTCTGCTCTGATTATCAGAAGAAGTCACTGATTCAAGAGAAATCATTCAACTGTCCATTCTAAGTGATCACCAAACAATAAATACAAAGAATATGTTAGCGGGAGCTTTGAGAGAACACTCAATAATTTTTTGTTCATTTTTTTCTAAACTACCTCCCTTTCAGGTCATATTTCCCTCTCTTAGTTACAACTGAACATATTTCTGTTTGAAGGAGGGTTATTGCTTTATGACTCATCTGTGATAGAGTTCTATCTCAGGGTTGAGCTGGCCTTAGGAAAATATAAACCAATAGATCATGAGCAAACCCTTATTAGAAATAACTAATCACTTCAATTCTTCAAAGCTCATTTTTATTTTATTTTTTACTTTATTTAAATGTATGTGTGTGTGTGTATGTGTGTGTGTGTGTGTGTGTGTGAGTGAGTGTGTGTACAGATATATGCACATTTGTGCAGGTGGCCAAGGAAGCCAGAAGTGGGCATTGGATCCTTTAGAGCTTGGACTACAGGTACTTGTGAGCTATTCCACTGGGCACTGGGACTAGACTTTGGTTCATGTGCTCTTAAATCCCTGAGCTGAGCCATTTTTTTTCTAGCTCTTACTCTATACAAACCCTTTAACAGCACACAACTTGTTTTTCAGTAGTTTGAGGTTGAGGAAGTATTCCCATAGCTCTCCATTTTAGATACATTTCAGACAGTTTCTCAAAGTGTTAAAATAAGAGACCTTACAGTTAGGGTCCTTTGTGGGTTCAATGATCTCTCCCACACTACTGGTTGACAAAGATGTTGAAGCACATGGCTCCTTCCACAGGCATAGCCACCCATGATATCTCTGTGCTGTACTAGAAGACACATACTACCCATCACACTTTTGAGGAAACTTTTTGAGAACGTGATGCAATTTAATAATTCAACCACATTATACTATCAGGTTTGTCACACAGAATCACCAGAGATAATTCAGTCTGTTATTCATGTCCTTTATTCATTATATGGCTCAGATGAGGGGTAATACAGTCTTTCTAAATCTGAGTCTGTGTGAGGTAGAAATTTGGAGAGGTGCTATGTTCTTTGACTATGGAAATATCCTTTCTTGACATCAGCGATGCTCAGTGCACCTATATAACTTTGTGCAGAACTGTTTACTGGTTTTCAAGAGTTTTGGATTGTATCTATACACTTAGCACAGACAGGTCCATTTTAACTAGGTGACTTGTTTGCTACCTCAACTTGGTAAAGATGTCGGAGGAGAATGCAGTTGCTTCCTCTCCTCCCCTTCCCCCACCCCTTCCTACTCTTCTTTACTTTTCGTGTTATCCATTAGCAATGACCATTACCCATGTAACAAAGGAGTCAGGTTTTTCTTTCTGTAGCCTTTGCAATTTCACTTGACCATGCCACAAAGTTCTTGAAAACGCATATAGTTGTCTGAAAGGCTAGCAGTTCCTATAGCATTTTAATGCCTTTCAATTATGCGGCACAATGAATGCTGACAGTATAATAGAGACTTTAAAAACAAAGGTGAAGCAAACTATGAATGCCACCGAATATTTAATTTCACTAAACTCAGCAGGTGTAAGGAAGCATTTGCAAGCATGTTAGGCCTATGACGTCATTAGAAAAGCCTCAAAAGTCTAATCTGCTTGCATTACACTTGGAGTCTGCATCAGATTTTCGGAAAATTTTATTTTTAAAGTAGAGGTTTCAAACTAAAAGACTGTCCCAGATGTCTGCATTCCTTAAGGATAGCTGTGTCTTTAAGAGCTGTGCTTTTCACTAGTGAGGCTCATTTAGAAACCTGTCTGCACTTTGCAGAGCCCTTTTCTCAGGTGGCTATAATAAACTTACCAGTTCAAAGAATTGCATCCCTTTATTTTAATAACTGTCTCCTGGATAAAGAATTATGCTTAGTTTAAAAATGCAAACAATACTACTACTTCTAAATTTATTTTGTTAATGAAGCCACTACATAAATTTAGCACTTTTTAAAAAAAAATTAATTGCTCTCACTGAAAAGGGCTAAATTCAGAATAACTCTCTGTTTCAAAGACCTAATTGCCAAGACCTAGCCTTAATATTAACTAGGATAATTATTATGCAAAGCATACCCACCCAGAATGTTTGCATAGCTATCACAAGCGCTTTCATAAATGATGCTTTAATTAGTCTTAATTAGAATTTGTTTAAGTCAGCAGGGAATGCAGGGCCCGTGAAATGATGTATGTAATAAGCATCGGGCTCACTTTTTACTTAGGGAATAGAGCTGACAAAATCACATCACGTTAAATTGATTCAGTCAGAATTAAAATTCTTATGGTATTAATTAAATGGGGGATCTCATTAGCAGGCTGCAGGGTGACGGAACGACTCTTTGGCGACCAGATGTGAGGAAAAGAAACACGGGAGGAGAGTACCATTAGACCCAGTGTCATCTTCTCTTACACACAGACATGATGGTAGTCAGCGAAGGGCAATACCATTCAACTGTAACTATTATTAAGACACCAAGACCTCAACAATTTTTGAAAGTCATTTGATATCTTAAAGCTTTGTTCTGTGTAAAAAAACAATTCCGAGTATTCAGAAACATTTTATTTATTTGACAGGTCAACTCAAAGAACTTGGGAGCCAACAAATAATTAAAGCAGGTAAATATTTCTATGGCTTGGATAACTTTTTATTTTTTGACATAAAATCCATTGAGAAACATAATTTCATTTCTTATTTACATTTCTGGTCATCAATACAAGAACAACTAAGACAATTTTTTTTTTTATAAAAAATAAGGTATTTATTAATGAATCTACAAGGACAATGGTGATATTTTCAACTTTCTACGATGTGCTAGGGAAGGGAGGTGTTCTTTTTTGTTATTTATCAAACAGTGTAGAGTTTGCAAATCTAGTCATGGGTGGATGATATTTACTTCCCATTAGCATATGTTTTGTGAATGGCAAGAGTCATATGTGTGGCTGTATGCATTTTTGGTTAAATATTAACATTTTAAAGCTTTGGCTTCATTCCTTCTAGATTTGTAAAAATGAACACTTTTCTTATAAATGCTGAATGAGTGGAAAGCCATCAAGACTAAATTTTTTCATGAAAAGATACTGCATTAGACAGCTAGTTATTTAACCAGAGGGTGAGTGAGTCTTATTTAAAAACAAAAACAAAAACAAAACAACACACACACAAAACCAAAACACAAGCTTTTGTGCCACAAAGTAAAATTTTCAAACAACAAAAAAAACTGAGAAAGTTATCTGATGAAATTTAAATAGTTGATGGAATTTAAACATTGTTTTCACTCACAGCTTGTTATAATTAATAAATAACTAAGCTAGAGTCCAATGTCCATTGTAGGCTACCATCTACTTAGGAACATAATTCACTATCAGCCATATCAGTGTTGGTATCTTTATTTAGAAAATATAGTAGATAATTTTAGTATTTTAATCATAAAAAGCATTATTAAATGAGATGGTAGACCATGGAAAACCTTCAGAGAGAGAGATGCAATTTTGCCACCAGTTGGGACAGTTGCAGTATCAAACATCGATTTTATTTCTCGAGTGAGCTTTATTTTTTTTTTTTTGAAATTATGTCATATTGTGTCATCTGTTTTACTAGACTTTCTGTTTTCAAAATGAGGGACAGAAATTTTAAATCAGAACACAGGTCATTAAAAGCAGCATAAGACTGTCTCACTCAACTTGGAAATGTCTTATACACTAGGCATTTTGAGTGTTTCACCATTTCTGACAGATGGCTGAAAGTTTCAGTAAGATATCAAAAAACTGACCAGTCATTCAAATCTTGTAACATTTATTGCATGTCAAAACCCTGTGCCAGGACCTTTCAGCAGCACATGAAAACAACCGTCTGTGGCCATCCACTATATAAAAATTCATTCTTCAATTGGCTTAATGAGGACAAAATTGACCATTGGACCATTTCTGTGGCAACAGGAGGAAAACATAAGTTCATTCAGGCCAATTCTCTCTACACAGGTGTTATTTTGAAGAATCAACCTTTTGGGAATAGCTCTTGTATTTTTTTTTCTTTTAACATTTTAAAGCACATGGTCCAATGAGTAGCTTGTTCTTTACTGGTGTTATGTAGGACAGGTCAGATACAGCAACACCTGTCCTGATGATGGATCAAACACCTGCATTAATAGGGTGACAAATGTTACCTTGAGATGTGCTGTGTTACAGACTAGAAGGCATTTATAGGTCTCTTTGCATCATACACATCATTCGGGCTTCAGTATTTTAAATAAAATTAATTTTTTCTAATTACATTTTAAAAGATTTATGTATATAGGTATTTTGCTTGCATGTATATCTGTGTATCATGTGCATTCCTGGTGCCTATAGAGGTCAGAAGAAGGCACTGGATCTCCTGGAACTGGAGTTACAGAATGTAGCAAGCTGTGATGTGAATACTGGAATTCGAACCTGAGTCCCAACCAGCCACTGTTCTTACCCACTGAGCCATTTCTCCAGCCCCCAGGCTTTAGTATTTTTAAAAAGATGCCCAAAGTCATAATCGAGTTCTGTGCTAAAATCAGTCATGAATACAACCCCCTGCAACACATTCTATTTAGGGAACTGATTTTTCTCATGGCTATTTTTCTTCTTGGAAAAGAAAAATAACATTTATTTTATAACTATGCCTAGAGCCAACTCCTGTTTTCCTTGCCGTTAGCAAAGGACAAACCTCTACTGAGGCTTTCTCACAGCCTAAAGGAATATAGTAAAAAAGGTTACATAAACATTCAGAAAAACAAATTCATAACTCTAGATCCTCCGAGTGAGCCGAGGAAGGATAGACTGTGGAGAATCCAGTGGTCTTTTGATTTAAGAAAGACCTGCTGTCCAACAGACATTAATAAGTCCTCCATGAATTAAACAGATTTCAATTTAGAAGCATCTTGCTACCTACCAAGCATAGTGTAAAGAGTGTGAGGCTTGAAATCACAAATGAATACACTTTCATATTAGCTTTTCCACTAACTCACTTTGAGGCACTTTGGAGATACAAAGCTCTGTGAAGAATGAATGCCAAGACCACCCCTCATTTGTCCTATAAGGATGGGGGCTACAAATGTGGCTTTGCCAGAGCATAAAATGTGTGTCCCAATAATTTCTTGCTGAATGAGTGAAAATAAATCAGACTACAAATGTATTTTAATGATGAAAGAAAATTAAAGTTTTATGCTTATCAGCTCTCTGGTAATTTTGTGAGTGTAGTTTTGGACCAAGAAGAAAAGAGGGGAAACATGGGGCTTCACATTATAAAGCATTTATTTTTCAGCAAAGAAGAAGAACAACAACAAAACGGTACTGGGGATAGCTCCTGAACTAGCCCCAAGCAGGATTTTTGCTCTCTGAATCATTTTATCTGATTTGAGCTGGGATCAATATTAGGGATTTTGGCCACTGAGAAATATGTCTTGTTCATAGACTATCTGTTGGGAGAAAAGAGTTCACTGAAAAACTTTCTTCAAACTTAATTTTTTAGAATACATGCCTAGACTCTTTTCATGCTGTTCCATCATATGACCAAATATGGAACAGACAGAAGGGATTTTAGAAAGCAGGGAAGGTGAGGTACCCATGGCTGTTGTGGAACAGGAATGAGAGGATGAGGAGGCGATCTATGAAGCAGCCTTCTGAATTTGACATGGCTGTTACAATCATGAACATAGCACAGTGGTGGGTGCCTGCACAAGATGTGTCCACTCTCATACATGTGCACACACATACAAGAACACATACACACAGAGATATGAAAGTAGGAGTGTGGTTAGTTGAAAAGAGGGTGTGAATAGGGGTGGGAAGAAATGAGAGGGTTATGAGAAGTTAGCACGGTCACAGTACATTGCATGTGTGCCTAAAGCTGATAAAAATGAAAAAGAAGTCAGAGAGCTGCTGATAATCATTTATTGTCTGTCTGTCTGTCTGTCTGCCTGTCTGCCTGCCTGCCTGCCTGTCAGTCCAACCATCTATCAATCTATCCTCTCTCACTCTCCCCCTCCCTCTTTCTCTCTCTCTCTCTCTAAATATGTGAGATTATGAAGGGAAGCCACGAAAATAAGGTTCTTGAAATTACGGCAAGTAGGATTGGGAGAAAGCGTCCCCACAGCTGAATGAATGCTATACCAGAATCTGTGACTTTGCCTTTGGTTCCCTGGGCTATATCCTTCATTTTCTACCAGTTTCAATGTAGTTAAGTTCTCAGAAGCAAGTGTCCACCAGACTCCTAGGGCTTTTTCAGGTGTAGTATGAAGGTACTTTAAATGGCAATTAAGTTCTTAGGTTAAGGACAAAATAGCAGCCCCATGGCATCTGGGTGAGAGCCTCTATGTTTTTCAATAATAGTTATTAGAAGGAGGCATCTGAAGAGGCAGATGGCATGTGTCTGCTGTCCCAGATAATCTAGAGACTGAGGGAAAAGAAATCCAAGACCAGCCTGTGACACAAAGGAAAGCAAAACACAAACCTCATAAAGTTTGGACAGGAGTTTTTCTTTCTTAATATCACAGACCTTCTATAATACTGTATTTTATTCATAAGTATGAGATATTTTAGATATTTATTTCTCTAACTCATGCAAATCTTCACCCTCCACATGTAATTCTTCCAGAGCTACATACACTTCATCTCTGGATGATTTGAGAGTTTTGTTCAGAATGCTGATTGACAAATATCTACTTTTTGATGTTTGCAGATGACTTTCCAGCACCGTTCTTGCTTTCCTCTCTGTCCTTAGCTGGGGAAGTTGGTAAGATACCATTCCTGCTTGTTCTTTTGGCATTAGTGTGTTCATCAAATCATGAGCACACATGTGTTCATACTAACCCTACACCCACTTCGTCACTATTATTGATCAAACCCCTGGGAAGACGCTTTCTTTCTGCTCTCACAAGCCATTTCCACGTAGTGGGCAGATACAGCTCTGGTCCCCATACAAGATTCCTTTTGTGAATGGTAAGTCTTTGTGTGTCCTCAGATTTGACATCAGAAGCAAGAGTTGGGGGTTGGGATGGCTCCCAGCCTCCTCTGAGGTGTAAGCACAATACCAATTAGATGCACATCCATACTAAAGAGGTAGGATGCAGATCTGTTTGTTTGTTTGCTTTTTGAATATGATTTCTTTCAGACCATAGATACCCTGTGGCTCAACAGCTTTGTAATAGACCCAAAAGAACTAGATATTGATATGGCTAAGAGGATCAACAGCAGGGACAGAGGGTAGAATGAAAACTTAAAGGGCTATCAAGTCCCATTTCTTCAGAGCACAAGCTGATCTCCAGCTGGGATCAGAAATTGTCCCTAGTGGTGTAGCACTGCCTGATTAGCTGCATTAGGCAAAATTCAGCCATCCCTGAGCGCTGGCCACAGTTGGAGACAGGAAACTCACCTACTTCACTGGGAAGGCTGGAACACTTAATTAATTAATAGTTGGAGCACATTTATCATCTTGGAATAAAAGGGCTATAGGAATGGAAAAAAAAAAAAAAACCCGCCAAATCCAACACAACGTTCTTTGTCATTGCAACAGGAAAATATGCCACACAGAGAAATTAGTAAGTCTGGACTGAATTATATCCCCTAGCTCCCAAACTCTCAAATAACTTCAGAAATTCTTTCCTTGTCATTCTAAAACCTTTGAGTAGTTTTTTTTTTTTTTTTTTTTTTTTTTAACGTCGTTTATTTTTACTGTAGGATGTGATGATTATGGAAAAACGCTTGAAGGTATAATTACGAATTCATATTATAGCAAAATCTCTTATTTGCTATAGCAGCGAAGTTGGAGAGGAAAATGGAGAAAGATTTAATACAGTAGAGAAAATTCACATTGTTCATACAGATTAGAACTCAAAGTAATGATTGCTTCCCTGGAGGAAATCCAAGAGAGTGTCTCTGGAATTTAACATAGAACACTTTTCGTCCAATTTTCCATGACACTGGGGCAGTGGATGGGGCAAACTGCTCAAGACAATGCTTCTGAGGTATTGAAGGTGAGTAGACACATCCAATCCTGGGCCTGGGATTAGTAGCAAAGTCAAGGAAAGAAATCAATTTATTAGAAAACACTGTAGGGAGAAATTAAGCAAGATATTCAGGAGCATGGAAATATTACTAGGATGGCGGGCAGAAACCTCCAGAGAATGACATAGTAGCTCTGAAAAGGTGGGCCATTCATAGTCTTTCTCAAAAGCCTGAGCCTAGGCTCTGAGAGTATATGCACTTTTTATAAAGTCATTATTCCACAGGGATTTGACACAGTGATTTCAGAGTTGCTGAAGATTTTTACTCATTTTGAGTATACTCTCAAATATTTTGTTTCTTTTTTTATGAGTCTATCCCTAAATCTCAATTATGTTATGAGTATGCCATAAATACCATATACATTTTTTTCTACTCACTTTCAGGAATACAACACAAAGAACACATTTATATTGGTTACAGGGTTTCAAAATCTCAAAGAGATTTAGCAGGTAGAGGGATTTCCCCTTTCATAACATGTTGGTCTACAATGCAAAGCATGATGGGTAAAGATGTTGCAGAAGAACACTTTAGAGAAAATAATAGCTATGGAAAGAAAATGATTTTCTAAAGTGCCCAAAGCAATTACTGTTTGCACTTCGACCCTCTCTATTTTATTAAGTAGTAGTAAACCTGGAAAGAGCTTTGTAGTAGCAAAATCTGGGTTCAACAGGGAATTGACTGGAGAATGGCAGATAATGGAGATGCTTCCTGGGCATCAAGAAACACACTGTTCCCTCATGAGAAGTCTTTAGAGTGCTTGCCATAATTTGGCAGTCTAGCAATCAGTTAAAGTCAATGTGAGGCAATGGTATTTTTTTAACCTTCCTTCCTTCTTTCCTTCCTTCCTTCCTTCCTTCCTTCCTTCCTTCCTTCCTTCCTTCCTTTCTTCCTTTCCTTCCCTTTTCTTTCTCCTTCTCTCCCTCTCTCCCTCCCTCCCTCCCTCCCTCCCTCCCTCCCTCCCTCCCTCCCTTCTTTCTTTCTTTCTTTCTTTCTTCCTTTCTTTCCTTTCTTCCTTTTCTTGTCTTGGAGCAGGATCTTCATGTATGTATGTATCTCCATGTATGTATATGTAGCCCTGGCTGGTCTAGTATGTACTATGTGGACCAATGAGGTGTCAAACTCATGTGAAACCACCTGACTCTGCCTCCAGTGTTGGGATTAAAGATGTGCTCACCACACTTGGCTTAAGGTTCTTTTTTACCTCTGCTAATTTCTTATTTTCTGTCTTTATTACAAAGGAAACAAAGGTAACACGATGATGTAATAATTGGGCTTCTCCAATATAAAATTTTTATTTTAGTTCAGAGGAAAAATTCCAAGCACAAAAATTTTATCACTGGCAAATTATTGCCCTCTGAAGCACTGCCCACTTTCCTTTGACAGACTGGTCAAAGCCACTCCTATTTATGTTTGCACTTGTCTTAGTCTCTGTGTTTGTCTACATATTGTTCATTATGAAAAAAGTATAAAACATTTGTATATGTAACATATTATGTATTTATGAGAATATCATGGATATGCATACACATATGTCTCTTTGGCCCAGTTAAAATTCAGGAAATGATTCCCACATCTTGAATAAAGTATGTGTGCTGGAGGTCATTTTTGAAGTTTAGATTGTGCAGACTTTGTAGAGTGCGAATTTTCTATATTTGGAAAAGAACAAGAAAAATCTAGTGAAATAGCCAAGTAACCTACACTCCTGTGGGTAATCATGTACCATTCTGTAACACTAATTGATAACTTGACCTCTTGCTTTTTGGACTTACTGTTTGAAAATATTTCAGACTGTACCCACTAATGTTAATAATATTCAATTTTATTGACCAGACATAAAAAAAGAAAACTCAAAAATCCACAGGTCTAAGGCAAGAAGATTAAGAAGTCGCTTAGGCTAGGGCTTGGATTTAACTCACTTTCTTAGATGTGATTTATATCTGTTAAATCCTTCAGTCGGGTAACTGTTATCAGCACTGGAGAATTTCATGGTCCCTTTTTGATTGGGCCGTGGTCAGTACCACAAGGAGGTTAGTATTAAGAAGAGGTGAAAACAGAAGCCTGAGCCATTTGCAAGATGAGCAATCCCATGAGAAGTCATAGAAATACAAAAAAAAAAAAAAAAAAAACCAGTGGAGAAAAATAGTAATCGTGGGGTGATAACTAATTAGTAATACATTGCTTTATAAGTATTTGCTAAGACCAATTATCTACAAATGATAATTGTATAAATAACCAATAACATCCTTCAAAAACACTAGGAGGTCTATAACTATTAGTGTGTGAACCAATCATTAAATATTGAAAGGCTGACATGATCCTTGGAATCATATCTCAGGGATATTCTATTTGTGTGGGCAAAGAAAATTCAAGAGCAGTGAGTGTCCACTATAATATGCAATGACTGGTAGGCCAACCTGAGGATTTTAAATGAGCTCACACTGAATCCATGTGGGAAGTTTAGCACTTGGATGATACCCTCATCCACCATACATAATGCAAACCTAGCCATGTGGCAGGGAAAGCAGAGAGCCTGATGAAATTCCCAGAGTTGTGCAAGAAAGCTCACAAACAATCTTTTATGGTTTCTCCTCACCAACTCATGGATGTCTTCAATACACTTGAAGATAACTCTCTCTCTCTCTCTCTCTCTCTCTCTCTCTCTCTCTCTCTCTCTCACACACACACACACAGAGAGAGAGAGAGAGAGAGAGAGAGAGAGAGAGAGAGAGAGAGAGAGAGAGCAGAGAGAAGCAGCAGAGAGAAGCTCATTATGTATTTCTGGTTATCTTGAAACATGCTAAGTAGACCAGGCTTGGTCTTGAACTCATAGAGATCTGCCTGCATCTGCTTCCTGAGTGCTGGAATTAAAGGTATGTGTCATTATCTCCCTCCAGCTTGAACTTTGTACCCTCTGTTGGATTAACCCCTTTTGTGTTCCTCCATTGCCATTCTTCTTGGGGGCCAGGAGTGTGCCAAGGTTCCCCCAATAGTTGAAACAAGGACAACATCCCTAATTTATGACACTCTGTGTCACACTAACCCCAGATATGCTCAAATACCAAGTATCATATAACCAGTGGAAAAAATTATATCTCCTTAGATGCTTGGATCAGATTAGTGAAAATATAAAAATGTATGAAACCACATTCAAGGCTATTGCCTTTATTTCTTGTTGTTTCTATCACTGTGCCCCAGGTGCCAGTCACCCATCCTTGATTGTTCTGATCTAAAATAAACAGTCTTTTCTTATTAGGTCTTGCAGAAAAAATACTGCCTATGTTGGAGGGGGCAGGTTTCCAATGTCTATTCCTAATACAGTGCTTGGAATCAACTATATACAGAAATCTTAAATATAGTAAAAGTTCATAAGGGCGGAAATATTTTAGCTTAAAATCACAAAAACCAAAATAGGTTGGCACTTGACCTGTGTCATAAAGATAATTAGAATCCTGTAGCAATGTAGAAGGGAGATCAAAATGATTTTCTGGGTAAGAATAGTTCAGTGAGTGTTCTGTGCCAGCACTCTCCTGCTTCAGGTCACAGATACTCCCATGGTAGCAGGAGAATTGGTTGCCGAAATTCGCAGCTGAGCCCATGTCTAGTAATTTCCCTCAGCCAGAAGGCTCTGTGTCACACAAGTCCGTGTCAACCTGTTCCCCAAGTTTGGTTAATGTGACAGTAGAAAGCTAGCCTCCCGAAATCAGTGTGAGACAACTTTGCAGCCAACCCATCTCCTGACTCTTGAGGGCTTTGACTAAAATCTCTGTTATAATATCACAACTCAGCTTTTCCCCGCTGCTTAGTCCTTCTTCTTTTCTTGTCTCCAAGTGCTCCATGAAGACCATTGATGTTCATGTATACAAATCTCATCTTACAATCTGCTTCAAGGAAAGTATTTAAAAACAGGGAAAAAAAGAAATGAGTGCTTTCCCCCAGACTGACTTTACCATAATGGCTGGGATACACATTTAATTGGCTGTAATTTATATATAAAACTTGAAATGCAGGGCTTTAGTGGATTCCTTGAAAGTCAAGCTAGCCTGTGAGGTCTAAGGTTGGCGACTTTGATACATGAGCTTCCAGAAGCTTCTTTTTCCTGTGCTTGGAGTTGACAACAATCAGTAAGAGTTATTTTCCCCAGGAGTTCCAGCTTGACTAGTCATTTCACAGGCTGAGACTCCCGAGACTTATTTCCCAGCCTGCCAAGCAGCTTTAGAAACAACTGTTACCCTTCTGATTTTGAATACATGCTCCTTGATATTGAGACCCAAGGCATGTTCATTAACCAGGAGTATGCATCCAGTAATCTTTTGGTGAACGACTTCAGATATTAATCTGAGACTAACCATATAGGCATGGCGAGCAGAAGAAGTGCATGTTAGTTATTCACTGCTGGAGGTAGAGGTCTCCTTTTGATGACCATCTCTCCCAGAGTGTATCAGTGAAGAGCCTAGTACTAAGCAGGAGTTCAGGGTGCCCACTGAGGATCTGGCCTTTACTCATACCATCAAATGGGGCTGGTGCAGGATAAATACACAGTCTGGAGTTATCTCAGATTGAGCCATGTTATACTTCATATTCAAAGAATTTCTTGATCTTGGAAAGGATGCAGTTGATTTGTTCTTTTTATATAACTTATCTTTTAAACAAAGGTACAGGAGAAATTTTCAAAGTAGCATTTCATTCTTTATACCCAAAAACCACTTTTGTACTTGGTGAATTTTATCTTTCTCCATCAGGAAGCTAAATTGAAGGAGGAAGTGGTTTTTAACAGGTCAGAATATTTGTTGGGATTTTATTCCATTTGTTTCAAATTATCTCTCATATTATCTGTCTGTCTATATCTATCTATCTATCTGTCTGTCTCTCTGTCTACCTATCTATCTATCATCTATCTATCTATCTATCTATCATCTATGATCTATCTATCTCTCTATCTATCATCTATTATCTATCAACTATCTGCCTATCTACCTATCATCTATTTATCGTCTATCAATTTATCTATAATATCTATCAGTCAGATAAATTACCTATCATTTATTTATCTGTCATCTATCTACCTATCATAGATTTATTTATCATCTATCATTTATCTATCATATATCTATCAATCATTTAAGTCATTTATCATTGTTTATTTATCAACCATGTTATTCATCCTTCAATAAACTATACTCTATCTACTACCTATCTGTCTATTTATTATCTATCTATCTATCTATCTATCTATTATCTATCTATCATCTATCATCTGTGTGTATGCCATAAGAAGCATTTGGAGGTCAGAAAACAACATGTGGAGGACTAGTTTTCTCCTTCTATATTGGTTCTCGTGATTAAACTCAGTTCATCCAGCTTGGCAACAAGCACCTTTATCAGCTAAACCGTCTTGCTGGCCTCATATCATGGTAATCAACATTAGAGAGTATTGCAAGTGACAACTTCATATTGGAAAAAATATTCCTCTTCCCACAAATACCCAGAAGTATAAGGATTGCCTATTGCTAAAGTGGTAAAAACCCATCTTTGCTCAGAAGGTTGATTCCATTTTATTTTAAATAAAAAGCAAACATTTATTTACTAGTATTTTATGCATAGATGTACTGTGAGTCTTCTGAAGAAACCAAATATGCTTAGCTAGCATCTCAGCTTAGGATCTGAGAAAGTGGCAATAATATGTTGTTGTACTTGTACCTGTAGTTAAAGGTCAGTATATTTTTATTTAAATAATATTTTATGGAAATAGAAAATAAAAATGGCATTTATATAACTATGCATGATAAGGTAGAAATGGAGCAATTGTTTTTTAAAAGTGAGCACAAGTCATTGTTTTTTTTTTTCCTAATGTGAAAAATCTTGCAAGGAAGCTCAGGGTTCTATATTGCTCTCCTCATGTCAACATTTCAAGTGATGCTTCTTGTTTTTCTCTCACCACTCTCAGTTACCACCCTCCAGATGTGGTGTCTTTTTCAGGAATGAAAAAAACCTTGGACTAGTCTCTGGGAATACTAGTAGCATCAAAGAGAAAGGGCTTAAACTTCCTTATTCCTGGTGAGTGTGCTTGGCAGATGTTTTACGATTGTACAGACATTGACTATTTCATGTACTTTTTTTTTTGACTGAATCAAAGTCTCCTAGAACCTTTCTGTGGACTAGCACACACAGCATTTACATATTCTCTATATCTAATGTCTTCATTTCAATATGATTGCTTATAAGAAAATTGTAATATGATTATTTATTTTTTATCATCTAGTCCATCTGCAATAAACTGATAAGCCATGTCTGTAAACACATGTAACATCCTCTGAGTTAAGGCTTTGCTGCTTGTTCATGTGCCGACTCATCTGTCTGTGCCTTGCTCTTTGCACCCTGTTCCCAAACTCTTGGTGCAGATGGACTTCAAGCATTTAAATTGTAATATGATGGCAAGCTGCTAGGTAGATGGTAGATGTAAATGCTAATTCTAGAGTTACTTTTCATTTCATGTGAAATTTCATTAGTGATGTTAAGTATGGGAAATTAATTACTCCTTAATCACAAGTCCACAGGTCTTAATCACCAACCACAAATAACCATGGTAAAGGCTGATGCTATGGATTAACTGTAAATCAACAAAGCAGGCAAATTCTGCATTAAGTCTAAAATCCAGGTGGAAACTCAGGACCTATGGTTGCTAATAAAGAAATGTATAGGATTGCTTTTACTGGAACAGGATCTTTCAAAAAAATTTATTTATTCACAAACAGCAAAAGTTTTGTATCATCTTTGGGCTAATGTCAGGCTAGATAATTATGAAATCACCCCTGTCCTGCAAGAGATTATGAGGTATTATGGAATCTGGACAAGTAAAGAGAGTTAACAATGCCCATGGTTTTGCTGAGTAGGCTGCTCTGGGGCTCTAAAGGGGTAACAGAGAAAACAAAGAAGCAGCTTTGAGTTCCTCACACTAAGGACTTTTAAACAGAATCTCCATCATCAAGATTCACTGCTCATGTCTTCCTTAATATTTTGTGTGTGTGTGTGCTCAGACACATAGGCCAAAGAAGAATCTTTGGTGCTGTTCCTCAGGCTGTTCCTATCCACACTTGTTTTGAGTTCTTGAGACAGGTTTCTGGGTGGGTTGTGCCTTGCCAGGTAAGTTAGGCTGGCTATTCTGTAGACCACAGGGCTTCCCTATCTCTTCATTGCTGGGATGCCAAGTGCATGGATAATAGAGATCAAACTTGGGTCCTCACATTTATACAGCAAGAAGCACTTGCCAAACTAACTGGGCTATCTCCCCATCCCTCCTTTCTTATGTCTTTGATGGGATGTAGGTTTTCTTGAGTGGCCACCATGTTATGTGCTGGAGTCTTCATGTGTACTTACCTGGCAAGAACCTTTTGTTAGCATCCTTCAATGATAGTATGTTGGCAATGGTCAGGTAAGTAGTCTTTACACCAAGCAAAGTGGCAAACACTACACACCATGGCTCTAAAACTTTCCTCCAAAGATTGGATTATCACACATTTACCCTAGTAACATGCAACCAAGATTTTATTGATTCTATTTTTTATTCTGCTGGAAAATGTAGAAGAGGATTGTTTTTCTGGAATGTATGGACTCACACACTGTTCTCCTATTTACAGGGAATAAATGGCAGAAAACAAATCATTGTATCTCAAAATCCAAGCATTTTAATAAGCACAACTAAAAAGAAACCTAAAGAAGTCTATTTTCGATGTGCATTTCAATGCCAGGGCTTGCTGGCCCTCACTTTTATTTTTGGCTGACCTCTTTAGGTAAGTCAGGTCAGAATGCCATTCTGGAGGATGACATTTTCTAGAGGTTGTGGATTTTCCTTGCCTGTCTCAGCCTGACATCCTTCTATGAGCAGTCAAGGAGATGCAGAACCAGGTAGAAGAACAGTGCTGGAAAATTCTGGCACTTGCCATGGAATGTCTTTGTTCATAAACACATTATCATATCATAATGGAAAAATTTCATAAATTCTTCTTTGTGCTGGAAATTCTTCTCACAGCTGGAGTAATGATAATATTACAATGTTTTTTTCTTTCATTCTTTATTTATTTCACTCTTTCTTTCTTTCTTTCTTTCTTTCATTCTAAGAGATTAAGTGGAATAAAGTTGTAAATGCTTTTTGCACCTGCCAACTTCCACATTTGTACACTTAATTGTTACCTATTATAATTATTAATGAACACTCATATAGACTGGCAACTTCCACAACATGGGTCAGGTATGGTGTAGTCCATCACTTCAAACACTTTTAAGACTCTATAGAAGAGATTGCTGACATGGGATCTTGACGAAAATAAAATGACAAACATAAAACTTACCAATAGACTTTCAGGCATTTGCCCAACTTCTCTATAATTTACCTCTTGAATATTCTGATGCAGACTTTATCTTCCTAAATTGTGTTATGAAATTATAGTAGCTGTGGGATTGCTGTTTCCAGTGTTATTGAATCAGTTAAAATGCAATGAAGCTGCAGCTAAAGTTGATCTAGAAATCACTTCAAAGCATAAACTGACTTCTAACTCACAGCAGAGCAAGCAGCTGAAAATCCCATTGTTTTAAAGAGGTGTGAACACAGAGTCACTCAGAATTGCTTGAAGAGGTGCTCTCCCTCCAGAGGTCTTCATGCTGCACTGAATGGTTTGAAACAATGTAGAGGTTATCCAGAGATGCAAAGCAACCATTTGGGGGCGTCTTGGTGACACTGTTTCATTTCTCTTTTTTATTTAAAAATTTTAGAGAGTGTACTGTGTATTTGTGTGTGTGTGTGTGTGTGTGTGTGTGCGCGCGCGCGTGCGCGCGCACGTGCGCATGTGCATATGCTTGTTTTCTGGGTATATGTTTTTAGGCCAGAGAAAAATTTTAGGTGTCTTCTTCATTTTTCTCTGTGTAATGTTTTTGAATCAGGGTTTCTCATTAAACCTGGAGTAGGGTAGGTTGGCTCAATAGCCAGTCACTTCCTGATTCACCTGTCTCTGTCTCCAAGCATTGACACACAGATCTAGGACCGATTTTCTCATAGGCACCAGTAATCTGATGAACCCAGGTCTCATCTTCCCAACTCATTTCTTTTCTGTCTCCATTTCCCTTTCTACATTCTGTCCACCCTTTCTCCTTTTCCTTCTTTGTACCCTTTCATTTTCTTTTTTCAGTCATATATCAACTTGGTTTTGTTTTGCAGAATCAGGAATCAAATTCAGGGGCTTTAACATGCAAGTACTCCATCTCTGAGTTACATCCTAACCTGATCAAACATTTGTCTGCTTGTTTCTATAGGGAGTCCAGAATTGGACAAGCACTGTGGACATATAGTTACATGAAAAGACAATGCTTTTCTCATTAAATATATAGTCACAAAAAAGATAGGCAAACAGCCTACTCAAACATCCAGTGCAAGGTCCACTGGGAGAAGTATTCAAGAGTATGGATGAGGCACAAGGCAATGCTCTGAGTCTGAAGAATGATGAGGGATGATCATGAATGGAGCAATATTTGAAGTTAGTTTTGATTTCTTGAAACATTGGAGATTGAAACCAGATTCTTGCACTTGCCAGGCAAGCCCTCTATTACCAAATTCATTTGTGACAGATCCTCAGACAACTGACATCATGTTGGAGGCGCCATTGTGGCCTTAAAGCCCAGAATATAGGCCATAACACTTTCCCAAAGAGGGGGAACAAAGACCCAATCTATTAAATACCTATTACATAGTCCCACTAACCAGGAAAGTCCCTAAAGGTAGTAAATAACCATGCTCTTTGGCTTCTGTGATTTCACTTCTTCCTAACTGCTCTTGTTAGTTAAAGTTTGTCAACCAGAATGTGGGTTTTGTGCATAAAAGCCAAAGGATTGCCTGGTTTGGGTAGTTTGGATAAATTCCCATGCAGCCATCAGCTGGCAATCCAGACTTTCTATTCAACTTTTGCCCTCTGGTGTACTCACCTTCTCAACACATCCCCAACAATTCGGATTTTCTCCTGAAGAATGAGTAAGAATCATATATACTAAAGGGTGTTCATTGGTATGTGGTGTGTGGGAGTGCCTTTTGTGAATGGAGTAGTATTCCATGTAGAGGAGAAAAGCTCCAAATGCCAGAAAGAGCTAACATAGAGAATCTACCAGAACTTCAGCAAGGCTGGAAAGAAGGATTAGAAAGAGGTATTGGAGAGGAAAGCTAAGCTGTGGGGAGAAGAAAGATTGTAAGGCATCTTATAACATGAAGTCTATAAGTAAGCCTTTTACTCTAAAGGGGTTTTGAAGCCACAAATTAACCAGAGAGATATAGTCAGTCTTAGTTTGTAGAAAAAAAAAGTCGCAGCATTGGGGGCAGAGGGAGGTGTGGTAATGGACAGTTACTAGTCCAGATTGGAACCCAGTTAGGATGTTCTTTCAGAACTCAAGGTAAGGACAGCTTACAAGGCCATGAAGAAGTTCTGATACACATTAGAGTTAAGCTGTTAATTCTACATATTTACTTGACAAGACGAAGAGACACATACAAAGTAGGTGAAACACTGATTTATGGGAATAAGAGTGTTCCCAGAGGACAAGGGAACTTGAATGCATGGATCTAACGAAGAATATTACTCTCATAAAGTTGAGCCTACCAGTAGTACTTCATCATTATCCTGAGGAGATCCGTAGTTATGTTGTGGTGTAGGGAGATGGACAATTATTAGTCCAGTAACTTGGAACCCAGCATTGCAGAAAGAAGTGGTTGGGATGTCTATAGTTTCTGTGACTACTGCCTTTTGTCCTCCAGCCTGTACCTCCAGCTTCTATTTTCAGTTGACTGAAGAAGAGAAGACCAGGAACTCTTTCACAGATCACTCTGTATAATAAGTAGGCATAAACGAAAAGGGTGTAGAGTTACAACCCTGTGTTCTATTTCTGGGACCTCCTTGAAAAACAGCAGCAAAGAAGAATCTCAGTGGGCAGAATTGAAGTGGATTGGTTCTCCTGATTGTAGGCTTTGATTTAAAGAAGAAATCTTATGTGTGATTATACACG
Source organism: Arvicanthis niloticus (assembly GCF_011762505.2). Classification (NCBI taxonomy): domain Eukaryota; kingdom Metazoa; phylum Chordata; class Mammalia; order Rodentia; family Muridae; genus Arvicanthis; species Arvicanthis niloticus. Next base: position 33,987,166 of record NC_047659.1, read on the forward strand.
GACTCATGTGTGCTAGCTAATCGCATTGCTGGATAGTCAAGTGATCGGAAAAAACACGATACGAGAATTGAGAAAAAAATTTGGAGAAGGTAGATAGATCTTTGTAGGGGCATAGGGCATGGAAAATTTTGTTTTTGTCATGTTTGAGATAAAGCCACATTTTGTTTTTTAACAGAGTCTTAGGTGAAATTGCTGACTATCATCTGACTATGATGCACAATAGAGGAAACAGTCCAGCATCTCAAATGGGTGTGTACGTGTGCCACGTTGGCAAACAGTAGACTTTTGGTTTTTAAATTTGAGCATTAACTTGGCTGTGTTAAAGAGATAAGGCAGTATTTCCAGGGTTATTTATAAGGCTATTTTTGGAAGGGATATATTATTTAAATCATGAGACCTAGGATAGATAACCAGCCCTTATCCAATGTGGATGAGCACCAACCAGTAAGCTGAGGTTCTGGATAGAATAGAATAATAAAAGGAAGGCAAGTTCTTGCCTCTGCTCTGGGGCTAGAACATTCATCTTCAATGTCAGAATTTCTCGAGCTTTCAGAGTCCATGACTTGCACTGGTGTCCTCCTAATTATAAAGCTCATTGACTTGAACAAAGTCTCACCGTTGACATCTCTGATGCTCATCCATCCAGATACTGTCTCCTACTGTAGGACATCACAGCTTTTGTTCTCCTATAAGCCAGTTTCCTTAATAACTTCCTGCATATACATGCTTATGTTTTTTAGAAAACAGTGACTAATATGCAATGTGACTAAGTTATCATCACAGCATTACAAAGCATGGATTCCAGGATGAGATGCATCTTCAAATTCCAGTTCTTCTGTTAAAGAGATATGTTGCTTCTTTGTACAATGGGGACTCACATCTTCCGCATTTGGCAGGGTTGCAGAAACTCCGAAACAATGGGTTTGTTGGTGCATTTGTGGGTTCATTTTATATTTACTATTTGGAATCTGCTTCCTTTTATAGAGGGACAGAGATTTGGTCCTCATTCCTAGGAACTTACACCCTCCAGTTCATATTGTGGGAAAGAGTACCAAATCTACATAACGTGTGAAAAGCTTGCACGTAGTATAACTTGTAATGTGAACAGGACAAGCATTTCTTCAGATCAAATCCAAAAGCCATGGCGACTTTTAATATTCTTAATTTAGGTTTGGGAAACAGCATAAGATCATGTTACTTCTGGTTTTAGCAGCAACGTTTTTGAAAATAACCCAGATCTCAGCTCATAAAAGAGAAGCACTTAAGAATTGTAATTTATTAAAAAAAATCGCCACAGGGATATCTCACCCTAACAGATAAACTCAGGAGCCGCTGTTTCGGCCATTTCAAAATAATAACACATTGATGAATGATTAAGAACATGCAGAAGTCCATACCTATTACCAGCAGAGTACATTTGTTAATGTACTGATCCATTATTATATATTATTATATAATGCTTGAGAGCCTATTGGATGGAGGGCAGCAATCTTCTTGGTATCAGAAAAAGCTTCTCTCCAACTTTCTTAACAGCTTCACTCATCTGGCAGGAGAGGCTCAGTCATTTAAGTAGAAAAAGGGCAGAGAAAATGCTGAGAGGCAGTTTGATCTAACTCAACCTTTTCAAACGACTACACTAATTTTAAACATATGAATTTAACTGTATGTTCGCCCCTCTATAAACAGGGCGAACAAACAGTATATCATCTTTACACTTGAACTGTATTATGATTTTAATGCAGCTCAGGTGAGGTGAGGTCAGAAGATACAATTAAATGGGTCTGGTACCAGCTGGAGATTCGGCTCTCTTTAACCATGCTTGGGTGATTTATCCATCACCAACTCATGTACTGCTCCATAAAAATTGATATCTGTTTAAAAATAGGTATTAAAATACAGTGTACTTTTAAAATTAGGGACTAAAATATTGTGTAGTTGCCAGCAGGTAGTTTATTTAATATTCATGTGCAATATGAAACAGAAAAGAGTCTTGTTCCTGGAGTAAAAATCTATTAGAATAAATTTGTCCTGGTTGCTGATGTACATGGAGCTTCTGTGCTTGGTCAGGTCCTTGGAAACAAATGCAGAAACAAACTTTTAAATCATTTACTAACCCCTGGCATGGTGGAATGGGGTTATATAATTACTTTATTCGTTAAACAGCTCTATCTGCTCCTCAGTGATTTATTTCAATGCCATTCTTTTATGAAAGGCTGTTTAAAAACAAAACAGAGAAGGGGAAAGCAGGAATGCCAAATAAATGGGCTTATTAAGGGAAATACAAAATCCTGCTGTTTTGATATGGTCTACCATTGGCCCAAATAGTAGATGCCAATCTTATGGCTGCATTTGGTTCCTATTTGATATAAATTAAAATTTGCCACATTTAAGGCCAACTTGCAACTCTAAGTAGAGGGTAACCGTTTGTCTACCAACATTCATATCAAAAAGTTAAACAAATGAACATTTAAGAATAATATTTGATTAAACATTCACTGAAAGAAAAGTAATTCTGCCTGTCTCATCCAGTAATTTATATAGTTTAGTGATCTGCTTGTCAATAATGAACAAATTGCCCTAATATATTACTATAATGCTTCATATTCATTAAGACATCTGCCAACTTTTCAAGAAACCTTTTCCATTTGAGACTTGACTTATAATTGTAGAGTCCCTTGGGGGAGTTTCAATATTATTCTAATCAATTTTATCCACAATCGCAATATGGATGATGACATAGCAATGTAATTTCCAAAGTTACCTCCTCACATTAGTCATCTGGACAGAGAGGGGACAATGCTGACATCTCCAGAATGTGCTGTAGGAAGGAAGTGTTGCGGCATTGGGGCAAAGAGTATTTTTCATCATTCAAATGCATCACAGCATGAATATGTATTTGTACAGATATGCTTACATAATTTACAACCACACTTCAAAACTTTATGGTCTATAACATTTATATGTTATTTTTATGCAATAAGATGATAATGGAGTTTATAACCATAGGAGACAAAAGTTGGAAAGTCTTCCAAGATGGTCTTCCTGTACAAAGATAGAAGGTAGAGATAATGCCATAGTCAATATTTGTTTTCCCCTGTGATTATTTTTAAATAATAAGAGGTAAATAGTAGCTCTAGAGAATGCTAGAAAGATGAAGATATCTCAGTCTCATTCCAATGGGAACTACTATTTAACTAGCTTCTTCTTGCTTGTGTGTGATGGCATCTTGCTATACTGCCCAGGCTAGCCTTGAACTTGTGAGCCTCCTGAGTGCTGGAATTATAGCATATGTCAACTCATTGAGCCAAGTTTCTATTGCCAACAAGACACAGTCTTGGCTCCCATCTTTTTTTGTTCATCTCATTTTAAACCTTGTACTGATCCAGGCACTGAAGGGTCTGTGGGCCTCTACACCTTCTTTGTCATGGTCTTTTCTCTGCTGTTCAATGTCAGGCTAGCTTGCAATCAATTTAGCAGTGAGTATTCAGAGACACTGATAAAGACTCAAGAAGATGTTTGCAATGTGTTGGAGGAAAAAGAAAAGCATTTAAATAATCAGACTCATGGGAAACAGGTTGGGCCAGCATCCGAGAAGCCTGGCTTGGATCCACTGTGGGCTTTTATCAGGTTTTCAGTCTCCTAGTTTATTTTCCCTCCTGATAATAAGTAGTAAAAATAAATCATAATTCTCAGGATTTCTAATTTCCACAATACTTGCTTATTACTTTAACTAATCATATATTATTATTTTTAAAAATAGCTTAGAATTTGGTATAAATAATTGAACTTTGCACCACTGGCTCCTATTAAACAAAAATAAGTACCAATCCATCACTAAAGTAGATAAAGATGTTACTAGTATGTATTTATTAAGGTAATTTACAATAGCATAAAAATTATATTGTTTATATGTAAGAATGTACGCTATGTTAAAACTTTTGGTTCTGTTTAAATTAAATGTTATCAAAATAATAATGACAAAAATCTTAACAAACTTTAGCTTAGATTGAAAAATTAGTTTTATTAGAAAAATAAATTCAGATAATAGAAAAAGGGATATAAGCAAATATATGGAGCAAATTTTAAGGACAGTAATTGGAAAACATGCATTCAGGTATAATAAGTTGACACATTTGATGAGAATTCAGAGGTTGTGGAATACAGAAGAGGATTAGGTTACAGAATAGGCTAGACTAAGAATTGTGGAAATCTCATTACAAATTAAATGGTTGTCTCTGGGCCAGCAAGATGACTGGACAAGACAAAATACTTGACACACAAGCATGGTGGCCTGACTTCCATCCCACAAACCCATGTAAATATGGAGGGAGAGAATGGAGTTTTCCCCTAATTCCTTCAATCAATGCATGCTTGCCTTCTCTCCACATTATGCACACACAAACTACAACAAACATCACCAACAAAAATTGTAATAATAATGCAAATAAAAACAAGTATGGCACCTTCTTCCTAACAGGATTAATGTAATGGTTTTGAGCTGAGGAAATACATTTCAGAAGGAGCCTCTAAAATGCATGTGATGAAGTTTCTGTAATGGATGGAAAAGAAGAGAATCTAGCAGAAATAGTAAGAAAACTATGGACCTGATTTTTGTGTTTAAAAATGTAAGTGCCCAGAACAAAATGTTGTAATTTGTAAATGGAAAGGCCTTAAAATTGTTTTTGTAGTGGTTTTCATGTTTTTTACAAAGCTATCGACTTCAGTCAGAAATCTCTAACTCACTGTCTCTCTTTGCTCTGTTGTACACACATGGATGCACTTTCTCTCCCACAAGGAAAGTTTGACAAAACATTTATCCTTGCTATTTGTAATATTTGACATCTTTTTAGTTTATTTTTTTAAATTGTAGAAACTGCTGGTAAAAAGACCATTTTATTTATTTGAAGATTTTCTGACCCGCTGTTACCTGCTAGTGATAACACAGAGAACTGGTGCAGTGTATTTACTCTTTAGAAGGTGATAATTAAGCCAAGAGACTCTGTCAGGTTTCTAACTTCTGGAGACCAGAGACCAGGCATGTGAACTTCGATCACACCAAACAACAGGTAGGGTTTTCTGTAGGAGAATGGGATCAACAGGAACAGAACTGAAAGGGGTTTGGAAGGAATACTAAGAAACAAAATTTATTGACTATGAAAACTTAAAATCAGTCAAGGCCTTGATCCTGTGCAGTTGAGTGAATGCATTTAGCATAGGATTCAAAGAATCTGTCTTAGGAGAGGAATTCAGGTCACACTGAGTTTAGGAGGCAGAAAGATATTTGAATTGCCCAATGAGTAGCTACAAGAATCATTACCCACGTGAAAAACCATACAGATTATCTCCTGGGGAAATATTACATTGTGCTCCATGTAATAAACATGTGAAATAAAGCACCAATTCTAAGCATCAATTATGAAATGTTTAGAAATAATTCTAAATGGAGTAAAATCAAGAATCAAGTTTTATACATGAGACACTTTTGTTCAAATGTTGACTGGTAGTACTTGACATTAAACTATTATTATTGTTAAAAATACAACAAAATTGATTTTAAAGTTATTAATCTCATGTCTGAGCCACCATGTCTCAGTGGTTGTTTTCTTTGACTTACATGTTTCCTGTAGTAACCCATGTGCCCATTAGTTTGTATCTGTGTGGTGCATTCATTGTCTTTTCTTTAGCCATCTACCCATATTCTTCTTTGTTTTTTCCCTCACCAGTATCCTTTAAGGTGGCAAGTTGTCTCTTACCAGATTACCTCGGGAAAGGAACAGCTTCTGACAGGGAAGTGAGCAGCTGCCTGGCGGCTTACAGCAATGCTGTTATTTTGCACTGATGTAGCATTTTAATATAAATGGCTGAAATACAATCTGAAAATAGTCATTCATCTCCAACAAGCTCCACAAAGCTGGTTAGCATTTAAGCTGCTCTATTTATGGGCTGCTTCATTTTAGGTGCTTTCCTTCCTGTAATGATAATAGGGGTGATTTCCATACTGTCATTTGTTGAAGAAGAAATGATATCCAAGCTGAGGCTCAAGTATTATGGCACTGGAGAAAACTCTGCAGTCCAGGATTACTATGGCTTATGCCTTTGGGGTATTTCCCGTTGTTCCCAGAGAACTGTTTTATTTTATTTTTTTTTAAAAGATTTATTTACTTTAATTTTATGCATGTAGGTGTTTTGTCTGCATCATATCAGTGCACCATGTCCCTGTAGTGCTCCTTGAGGTCAGAAGAGGGCATCAGATCCCCCTCAAACTGGAGTTACAGATGGTTTTGAGCCACCCATGTGGATGCAGGGAATCAGACCCAGGTCTGTTGGAAGGGCAGTGCTCTTAGCAGCTGAGCCATTATTGCAGCCCCCAGCTTAATTTTTTTTTTAAATGTGTAGAAAATAATGAAGAGAAAGTGAATGGTTATCATGCAGTCGGAATTTAAATTAAAGCTAGAATCGTACGTCTTTTCTGTCCTGGATTCATTCTAGATACAGAGATTCTTGTTATTCTGAACTCTCCATGTTTATATGGGTTTGAATCTATGAAAGGGATATAATGGTCCTTAACATCACCTTCTAAATAACACGCAAAATTTCCGAAGCATCCTGCACCTTACCTAAATTTTCACCTTTATTCACTCTTGCTTACTCACCGTCATTATGAATTGTCAGTTCATGCATGTTCCTCTGACCAGTGACTGAACCATACAACTTATGTTTGCCACACCCAGCAAAACAGCCAAACAGTCAAATTAAGCAGTTGGATAGACTATGAGCAGTCTCATGTCATGAAGTAGAGTAGGGCAAAGGAAGAAAGAAAGGCAAGACAAACGACTGACAATTCAGCAAACCCGGATATTGTCACAAGGTTGCACCATATAACTTTTGTGACTGTGTAGAAAAAGGACAAATGATATTTTAATTATCCATCTGCCGCAAGAGTTAGTTCATCGTTGACTACATGAGACACTGTGAAGAATGAGATAATGGAGTAAGTTTTCTAATGAGACTTTAAGAGATGAATAGATATGATATCGGTACCAGTTCAAGGTTATTAAAGGTTATTAAAACACAAGTTTTATGTCTTAGCTTTTCATACTGCATCAAAATGACATGTCTTAAAGAAAGTAAATAAAATAGCTTTGCCAAAATGGGGTTTGTGTCTAAGTGGACACAGTGTAAGGAAACATATTATAATTGAGTACAATCCCTCACATTACAGGACACACACACACACACACACACACGCACACGCACACGCACACGCACACGCACACGCACACGCACACACACACACGTGTGCGTAAGTGTAAGTGCAATAAACATAAAGAAGCCAAAGTGTGTGTAAGTGTAATGAGTATATAGAAGTCAAAGAATATCTGGTGAAGGTTGGTTCTTTTCTGTCACCACAAGAAATTCAGGGATTTAACTCAGGTTTCCTTAAGGAGAATGATCAATGTTTCCCTTGGAGATCAGTTAGGTACAGACCAAAGATGCTGTGCAGTATCTTGCATTGTGTAGACTAGTTCTCACTCCTTACAGACATCAATAAGTGAGTAAACTTAGAATTAGAGTCATACAGGTTTAATGAAATAAGATTAGTTGATGTGGGCTAGAGAGATGGCTCAGCAGTTAAGATCACTGACTACTCTTCCAGAGGTCTTGAGTTCAATTCCCAGCAACCACATGGTGGCTCACAATCACCTATAACGGGATTTGATGCCCTCTTCACCAAAAGACACTGTGTGTGAAGACAAATACAGTGTACTAATATAAATAAATAAATAAATAAATAAATAAATAAATAAATCTTTAAAAAAGAAAAGAAACAGGATTGTATTTTTAAAAAATTGGCTGATGCTATTGAGACAGTATAAGAATAAAACCAGACAAAAAGGCAACAGAGAGTTCTGTCCTAAAATAGTCCTATGTAGGTTTTCAAATACAATAAATGTCCTGTGTGTCTCAGTAAGTTTTCTTCTGAAATTCTACTGCCCGACTGCATCTGACCCAATGAGCCCAATTCTAGAAATTTATCTTGTGGAAATAATCTAAGAAAAGACATGGTCATAAGTATGTTCTTTGCAGTGCTATTTATAACCTAAAATGTATCCCTAGAATAAGATAACTGATTTATCTTGCAGCATCCCAGAGAAAAATGTAGATTCTGCAATCAGAGCTGAAATGCAGGAGTGAGGTTGAGGCAGAAAACATAAATTCACAGCCTTAATCTTGCCCTAAGATTAAATATATTTATCTCTAAATGAAATTTAATCTGCTCTGATTTCTTACCTGTCTGGCCTTGTCTAGCAGAAATTCCAAGTGCAGTTATTATTGGATGTTCCCAGGCTTGTCCCCTCCTATGTGGTTATAAAAGACTCTTGAACTTATTCAGGGCTAGATAACCGGGATGGGACTTGGTTGTGAGTGTAAGGGAGCCTCTTTCTTCAGTGTTTCATCTTGAATGTGTGATGCTGTTCCTGAGTCCTGGAACTGACAACATAGCTGCCCTTAGAGGTGCCTGCCTCCCTCAATTCAACTTATTCTCCCAAGTATAGGACAGTACTGCCTGGAATCATAGATGGAGCCATCCCCATCTGCTTTGAGGTGATCCAACTTCCTTCTGGTCAGATCCTGTTCTGTTTTTTTTCCTCTTGTCCAAATGTCTTCTGTGACTCCCTTATCACCACCCCTTGATCCCTGTAGGACCTGAAAGAACAAAAACTTTATGAAAACACTTTCAGGGTTTTACAGTAAAAAAGAAAAAAAAAAACAATTATCAGCCTGATTTGACTTTTTAAAAAAGGTACTCCGAATACTTAAAGATGTGGGAAAAGACTTAAAACCCACTAGCTAGAAAAATTAGAGAGCATACCAAATACCCAGTGAAGACAGCAATTTTAGAAAGGAGGGGAGAGACACAGGCTGATAAAGGGTGTAAATTTGGTTATGAAGAGAATACCTCAGTAGTGAATCTCCAAGTGTATAATTTTGGAAGGATAATAAAAGATGAACTAAGATCATAGACATAAAAGAACAAAGATGGTTGGATCAGTTTGCTTTAGAATCAGGCAGCAAAAGGGAGTTAAGAAACGGTACTAATCAGGATAGCCAATACCATTAAGGAAGAATTTATAAAATGAGAGCTATACATAAAGCTGTGAGCAAAAAAGGAGGGTTTCCTTGGACAAAGAGAGTTGGAAGACAAAAAAGAGGTAGGAAAACTGAACAAAAGAGAAGGATACTAAGAACACAGATAGGTTCAACTTTTCAAGGAGGAAGGGCAATTCTTTGAGACTAAGAAGTGTGTAGTTGTCATCACTAAACACCCGAGTAAGCTACTTTCAGCAAATCACCTTGAATCTTCGGAGTACAGAGAGAAGCTCTTATTTTAAGGAAGCTGGGGTCCTAGAAAGTCATAGAATTTTCCTTCAAATTATTCTAACTAAATTCTATATAGTTCACTATAGTAGACTAATAATAAAACAAGTTTAGATTTGTGTTAATTTTTGATATGCAAATTCACATCTACATCTAATGTCCTTGTAAATGCCAGGACACGGGAACATAAAATCTTTCTTTTAAAAAAGTAAGTTACGATCCTACCCAGAAGGGCAGCCCATGTATCAACAAGATTGACACCGTTGTTTTTATTTCTAATAAGGACCTTCATTTACTTAAAATGTTGCTCCCTAGACATTCTATAGCTCTTTTAAGCACGTAAGACTATTGCTATAAAAAGAAAAGGGAATTACATTAGATCAAAAGCCAGTGGAAATGTTAGGTAGAAACTTGGTAGTGATACACAGAGTCTTACTTTTGAAAATGTAGTAAGATTTGACTCCATCATAATAACCCCAAGAGGCAGATCAATATGATGGAGTTAAGATCTGTTCCACAAATCTTTATGTGTGCACCAATTAGGATACAGAAGAACGATGTCCACAATACTGAGGAGCCAGCTTTGAACACTCCTGACTGAGTTCCCAAAAGAGTCCATCTTGTGGCTGCAGGAACAGAGGAATATGTACTGTGTAGAACAAGCAATGATTGCTCTACTGATGAAGCTAACTCAGGCATGGGGATCTTGGATTTTGAAGGCAAAGTTATTTTTAAATAATAACAAGATAGAAAACTTAAATAATAAGAATAGGCTAAGCTGTATGTGATATTTAGTTTTCAAGTTTGGTAGCTGGCAGAATGCAAGGATGACATAAAGTTTGTTCCTAGATGTAGTACCTTTTTCCCACTTCTAATCTGCCAGTTGTCCAAGTACTTAAGCTTTTTCAGTCTAGTATTGACTATGCACAAAATACTGCTTAAGAACCATAGATTCAAGGATGAGAGATTGTACCCTGACTTTCCTATGCTTGGTGAAATAGTCAGTTATTTAAAAATTCAGTAGAAGGCACTGTTTAACATTATTATCAATTTTCAAACTCTATTTTACTGAAAATTGAGAGGAAGTGTTTATACTCTCTATCATTTATAATGTAGTAAGATGTATTATATTAAAAGAATAATGTCTGTGTTTTATATATTACTATAGGAAGCACAATACCTGCCTGATGAAAATTAGATACAAAATAAATGTTTGATTAAATAAAAACGTGAGACTATAAGCATCTTAGAAAGTGAGTAGAATATTAACACAGTGGGAAATCGATTGATTGCTTTTGTCAGAGATGCAGATGTGATGAGTAACCATAGTCAAGCTCCCCACAAATCTAGCTGTTAGAATTTGACCATTGAAGGCCTTCAACAAATTTATACACTATTGCACAATGAAACTTTGAAATTCAACAGTGAATGTTTCCGTACCTTAGTAGCTAATAAATTCATCAAGGGATATGAAGGATGCGTTACAGATGGTTTTTTAACAAGCCAAAAACAGTTTGAGGAGTTGGGCATTGCCACAGGCATCTAAGACTGTCTTCCAACATCAGACAGCTGAGCATCATGATGCAGAGGGGTTGTTAAAATATCACAAGGGAATGGATATACATGCCCCTTAGTCATTTTTTTTTTTGCTTATATTGTTAGAATTTAAAACTGTTTTTCTTGGATTTTAATTTCAATTTAAAGCAGTTTTTGTTGTTATTTTTGATTCACCAATGGTGAGGAGGCAAATTATAATAGACAAAGAGCTTAAGATGAAAAGAATGGAAATGTGGTAATGAAAAAAACTAGAGTGAGAGACAGCCATTATTTTCTGCCATAAGTAGGACTAATGGACACTGAGATAAGGTAGCAAACTCTATGCTAAAAGGAAGGATAGCAGATCTTCAAGATGAATTCATCTCTGTGCTGTTACCAGACACAATATTATTATTATTATTATTATTATTATTATTATTATTATTATTATTATTAATATTATTATCAGTTCACCGAGTTGCTGTTGAAGTAGGGAAAGCTCTGTTTTCTTTCTTTCTTTCTTTCTTTCTTTCTTTCTTTCTTTCTTTCTTTCTTTCTTTCTTTCTCTCTCTCTCTCTCTCTCTTTCTTTCTTTCTTTTTCTTCCTTCCTTCCTTCCTTCCTTTCTTTTCTTTTCTTTCTTTCTTTTAGAGAAATATTTCTAGTGATATTTCCATTTTGTGTGTTTGCAGTTTGCTTCCTCAGTAGATGAACAGCTTCTAGATGAAGTGATGGTGTCATCTATGTCCCTGCATATTATCTAGATTGCCCTTGAACAGTTCCTATTAATGTATAAAATTCTACATGGAGTGCCATGGGAAAACTCATGATATTTACCACCATATTCTTCCCTTAGAAATCCTATGTTGACATCATTATCTCCTATTTTATACAGATTCCAGTAAAGAACAAGGAAGAAACTCACCTCTGCTGCATGCTTTTCACAGAGAGATGCTACTTCATTCTGTTTTATGGCGGCTACAATGAATACAATGAGAGATCACGTACATTTTCCAGGAGATCACAGTTACTAAGAATGGCAAAGAATGATTTGAATACAGTCTGATTTTAGAGCCCATAGGTCAGCAATTTTCAGTGAGGGGCCAGAGAGTAAATATTTTAGGCTTTGCAGCCCATACGGTCTCTGTCACAATCACTCAACTGTGGCGTTTATTGAAAAACACCATAGACAGTATGTAAATGAACGAGCATGGCTGTGTTCCAATAAAACTTTATTTATGGACACTACAATTTGAATTTCATATAGTTTTCATGTGTCACAAATAGTATTCTTCTCTTGAGTTTTTATTTTATCCCCTTAAACATTTAAAAAAAATGTTAGATCACTCTTAGATTTGGTCTATGCATTTAGGAAAAGGGGGCTCTGATTTTGGCCCACAGGTTGCTTGGCCCACCTTGATTGCTTGCTGATCTCTGTATATACCATATTTTTATGTTGCTAGAAAAGGAATATAAACTCACCTAAAATGCACTTGGACTTTATCATGTATGCAGAAAATTGGGCCATTTTGCTTTTCTGCTGAATTGAGTGAGAAAAAACTCAAGGAACTATTCAAAGAAGATTTTAAGATACACCTAAAATTACTTACTGATTTTATTTTGCCGTAAGTACTCCAAAGGCTGCCTAAGATGCTAGATGGAGTCACAAAACCAGAAAGTTCAGAACAAGAAGGCACACCCGTGTGGTGGTTTGAATGAGAATGCCTCCCATAGGCTAGTATGGGACACTAGAATGCTTTATCTGCAGATGGTGAAATTTTTGAGAAGGGTTAGGAAGTATGGCTTTGTTGGCGGTAGTGTACCAATACTGACATGAGCTTTGAGGTTTCACATGCCCATGGCATTCTCAGTTAGCCCTCTCTCTCTTGCTTGTGCATTACACGAGATAGGAGCTTTCAGCTACTGCTCCACACCGCGTCTGCCTTGCCTGCTGCCATATCCTCCACCACGAAGATCACAGATTCACCCTCTGCAATTTTAACCAAGTCCTCAAAAATATTTTCCTTAATAAGTTGTCTTGGTCATGGTGTTTTGTCCCAGCAATAAAAAAGTAACTAAGACAGCATGCCCTCTCCATGTCATGTGGTATCTGGGGTTGTCTGGCTGTCAGCCAGGCTTGTTCAGTGAAAACAGAAATCAGCTCTGTCTTCCTTAAAGTTAGTTCTCTTCCTCAGGCATCCATGGTTGTTAAGTTATGGAAAGCTGTGTCTGATGCTTTTCCAGCATCTACATGTCAGTGTCTACGATGCTTGGTTCCCTGGAGGTGAAGGCTTTTTGGACAAGAAATGTGGCTGTCCTGGTCCTGCAGAATTGAGGAGATACTGAACTTTCTAGCCACCTGGTTGGTGACATTACAGCTCTGTCCATGTTATTTACAGTAGAGAAGACAGGCAAGAGGGGTTGGGGAGAGGGTTTTTTTTGAACTCTAATCAGAAGATGAGGTAAAATTGTCTCTTAAACAATGGCAAAGAAAACACAACTCCTTACTATATCCAGATGTTCCGATTAAACAGAATTTCCAAAAATCCATGGAGTTGGGTTGGGAATCGAAGCATAGGGGTGTAAACTGTGGCACCCAGTGAATGTTGCTGCTTCAGATGCTTATGTGTGGATGCACAAAGAAGAAAACCTTTGAGATCTCCCCTGAATTGGACATCATGCCAAATGGGACCACATTGCCTATGGTCCAGAGGGCCATCAAATGGGAGGCCTTCGTGCAGTTTGCTTTGTAATTAGCTTAAGAGCTAAGTGTAGTTAGATTGGGAGGCTCCAGAGAAGCAAGAGGAGAGATTAGAACATGTTTGAGTCATAAGCTTCAATGGTAGTTGGGAGAGCAAGTAGGTGTCATTTGGATCCACCCATCAACTGAGACTGGGACCCTGGTTGAGAAATGGGAGATGAAGCTATGGGGCCACAGGCAACATGGACTACAGTAGCCTCAGTGAAAGATACAACTTTATCAGCAGTTTGGGAGATACCTCAGTTATAGTTTCCCAGGAACGTATGATCACATACACAAAGGGCGCATTCTAAATACAAGGCATCCTATGTGCAGGCTGTCCTGTAAAATGACTGACAAAAAGTTTACAAATTCATATTACTGAACTCCAGGAAAGTTCAGGTTAAGGCTGACTCAGTAGAAGAAGCAGATGAGGGGTGAAGCCAAGTTGCACTCATGAAGTTGTGGTAGCCATGTCAAAAGACAAGGCCAACATGAACCAGAGATGCATGGAGCTCTCGTTAAATTCATCTATGGGGCAGAAGGCATCAATAGAGCTTAGAGCTGTCCTGTGCAGGGGTGTTGGTGACAGGCTGATTGCTCTTGCCTGGAGATCCAGTCAGTGAGTAATGGTTACCCATAGCAGCCAGGAGAGTCTCTATTGATATGACCAGTTTTAAGTGATTTCAATTAAATTTGTACAGCTAGCCAGTGGACACTGAAGAGTAGCTTTTAATTCTAGAAGACGGTGTATGGCACATTGTGTACTATGAGCTTGAGTTAAAAAATTACTTCTTCAGTGTTTCCTCGCACAACCTTTTTTCTCTTAGCATTTAATATTGAATAAATTGAAACATTTTCTCTTTTCTTGATGAACATTTTGGTAGTGTTCTAGTTTGCTTCCTTGTTGCTGTGATAAAGCATTTTCTAAAAGTAACTTAGGGAGGAAAAGTTTTATTTCAACTTGCAGGATACAGTCTATTGCTAAAGGAACTCAGACCAGGAACCCAAGAAGGGATGGGAACTTGAAGCAGAGCTATAAGAGATTGCTACTTACTGACATGCTCCCAGGGTCAAGTTTAACTACGTCTCTTATACAGTCTAGGTCTATTAGCCTAGAGATTGTAGCATCCATAGTGGAACTGGTCATTAGAGAAAAATCTTACTTCTGCATGCCTTGAGTTTAAGTGTATTGGATTCCCTAGTTGAGAAAGAATTGGGTGGGTGTGATAACTTTTAATTATGAAATAGTCATCTGTCTTAATTTGCTTTTTTTTTACATTGTATAATAATATGCAAACTTTAAGAAAAAAAAAACAGGGGCAGGGAAATATAGCTTAGTGTTAGAGTTCTTACTTAGCATGCACCACTATGACCACTATTATTGCCCTCGAAAAATAAAATAATAGAAATACAGTAACTATTTTGCCTGAAATATGAATCAAATAAATTTTTAGTAAAGACAGGCAGAAATGAATATCATTATGATCATTCTATAATGTCTTAAATAATTCTTAGGGAAGAATAAGATTATTTTTCCCCTACCACCAGGATGGTGTGTGTGTGTGTGTGTATATATATATATATATATATATATATATATATATATATAATTTCACAGAGATGTGCCATCGAGATCAACCAAATATAACAACTCCCTTTCACAACCATGTTGAAGCAACTTGCTTCCTGCCATTTCTATCTCTTGTGATATTCTGAAGTGAAAATGAAATACAGATACTATCAAACTGTGGCTATGACAGATGAAAAAAAAAAAAGACACTTCTGTTTTACTGAAGTGCATTTGTTTTCCTCCTCCATTCTGCAGGAAGCATCACACACCCAGAGTCCCTGAGAGATGGATTTTACTGGGAGGCGGAATGCTAACTTTGCTCAAAGATGTGTAAATGCCACGTGCGCAGATGGTTCCTTTTGCCTATTCATAGGAGAGGCTCAGAAACACACATGCATCTTCTGTGGTCAGTCATAACAGACTTGTTCTAAATAAGCCACACTGTTTTGCAAGATGGCAGGGAACTGTCAGGCTGTATTTTAAGCACAAATGTTTCTGCCAGACAGACACAGCATATACCATGTGCTTCAGGAACACACACACATTGATCTGAGGACAGAATATGGACCATGTGTTGTCATTTGTGGCTCAGACCAACAAGCCTGCATTGCTGTTCTCACCTAGACCACAAGGACTTCATGATACCATCAAATCTTTAGAGCCTAAAGGAAGCCGGCAGACAGACAAATAAAAGGACAAATATTTTTCTTTTACATAGTAATATTCCTTTGCTAGACTTGCTTCTGCATATTGCCCCTGAGGGTTGATGTTTTGGGGAGTTACCTAATAGTCTTCTACCTAACTTTTTAAAACTGTGTTTTAAAAATAGCACAATTTAAAAAAAAACAACTATTTATACTTGATGTGTTATATGCTACCAGGTTAACTAGGCTTTCTGGCTTACCTTGTAAGGCAGATATTCTCAGAAAGAAAACCTTAATTAGTAGAGATTTACACTAGAAAACAAAAGTAACAATTCATATGAACATTCTATTTCAGATGTTAAAGGTAATGTGGGATAACAAAACAAAACCATTTATGTTCCAAACTGACTGAACAAGGATCCTGGAGGTTACTGTTTCAAGTCTGTGGAGTGGTGATCCCCGTGTGTCCTCTTAAGCTTCCTAAAGTAAGTGGATAAGGCCACATTTTACTGCCAGGAGACAACATCTTATCAAACATAAGCAGAGATGAACCTTGATCAGAGAAGAAGGAAAAACACATTGCCCAAGAAAGCTAATTCATTACTAAACTAGCGCATTGCATCACCACACGGGGTTAGCAGGAGCTGGCCAAGGCATATGTTTTAAACTTGATTGTGAGTTCGAAAAGATAAGTAGGCATAGGAGCGAAGTAAATGAAGTCAGAAAGAAAATTGCACACAGCACACTTCCTTTATGAACTCTCCCAGAACTAGCTTGAAAATTTACTTTTGAACTTGTGAAGAGTCAAACAAGCGAAATAAGATCCCTTGCAGTTTTTGTAGTATTTCCAAGTGAAAATAAGACTGACTTCTTAGGTTAATCCTAGCTATTTCAAAGAAATTCTCTTCTGGCCCTCATATGAGGTTTGATAAATGACATCTAACACACTTCTAGTTAAAGGAAATTCTAATGGGTTTTAAAAATAATGAACCTTTCACATCTTATGCAGATGAGACCCCAAACCTCAATTCAGTAGAAGCATTTTTGTTCAAACTTTTTGAAAAGATGGGCCATTAAAGACAACGCTGAAGGTGTACAGAGATGGATGACATACAAGTTTCAGACAGTTCTCATAACTATTTTTATGAACAACTTTAGTTTATTTTCTGACAGAAGCTGAAAGTGTGGATATTTTATGTGAAATTATTAAGACAGATTTTTATGCATTGGATATCAGGTAAATTTGAGGTTAATATCCAAGGCCTCTTATGAATTCACATGCAATCAAATAAAATATATACATGTATAGAATGCCACTCAATAAATAGTTAAAATTTTCAATAGCAAATAACATCCCCAAAACAAATGGACACTTGAGACCTTAGTAATGAAAACAACTTTAATATGTTTTGACTATTTCAAAGAAAATATGTGATATGAACCAGGAAACCATTTTTATTATGCCACTGAAATCAACTTTGTAGGATGAAAAACCAGAGATGGAAATTTAGAAATATTGGGTATACTGGGCAGAAATTAAAATATGACATCTTAATAAACTACTTTAAAACCAATCAAGAAATCCAACTATATATTTGTAGCCTGTAATGCTAATATCAAACCAGGCCTGAGGCATTTCCTGGGGGATTAATGACCAGAGGGAATTAATGGCCCTTAGCTTCACCTCAGGCCATCTACTTTCCCAGTCAGTCATTAATCCTACGCAATGTCCCAAGCCTCCATCATTACAGAGTAATTGAGATGTCACGAAAAGGGTTAAAGAAGTTTTGACTATTTTACTACATGAATACCAACAGTGAGATGCATTTAGAATCCCTGTTTAAAAGACTGTAATTGCCTCAGATTCTTTATATTATCATAACTCTTCAAAAATTGATTGGTTTTAGGTTTATGGAAAAATATGCAAATTCACAGAGGATATGACACACATTTTTTTTTTTCATTGTGGGAATAAAAGTAGTTCACACAGAATCCATTTGATTGAGTTTGATTACCGAACAAAATATAATTATTTTAGATACATGATCAGACTTTTCTGAAGATGTGTATTGGAGGCAAGCAGCTCTTGGCGCACGGGATCGTTTACCACCAGTTCAAGTGCATCGAGTCAGACAAAGGCTGCTTGGATGATGGGTGGCACTTCTAGAAAATTGAGTTATCACTAACCACTTACTCAAAGTCAACAAAATGAAAAGAAATTCCTTAATTTAGAGTAGCACACAGTTAGTCTACTGGAGTGGGGGAAAAGACCATCTCCTTCTATCTCAATATTTTGGAACTTGGCTTTCCAAGTAAGATCTCTAGTCACTTTGCCAAGATACCTCATTTACATAAGAATCTACTAACATGAGACACTGGAGAATGAATCAAAACAGGAAGATTGAGAATCAACAGGCCAAATAAGAAGTATTAGAAAAAACTCCACTAGAGAAGTTCTTTTGAGCCAAATACAGTTGTCAGTGTTGGAAAGGGACAAATTGTGTATGATGGTGTACAGTTTTAATCCCAGCACTGGGAAGGCAGAGGAAAGTGCATTTCTGAACTGAAGACAGGCCTTGTCTACATAGTGCGTTCCAGGATAGCTAGGGCTACAGAATGAGTCACTGTTTCACAGGAAAGTGGCGTGGGGGAAGGAGGGAGGGAAAAAAGAAGGAAGGAATAAGACAGAAAGATATATAGAGAGAAAAAAAATAGAAGGGTCAGATCCACTAAAGATAGATTTTGGCTACAGTCTTGACACTAGCTCCTGGAATCCTGTCAGCTAGAGGATCCTTCTAAGATCTGATCCTTGGTAATTATATTTTTCACAGCAAGTTGTGTCTACAGCTCACTTCTTTTCAAACTTTTTCATCTCTTCTCAGAATCTTACTGTTACCACTTTATGAAGAGTGGGACTGGCCAATGTAACATGTCTGAGGACAGTAAAGATGGAGATGTGTATATGAAAGCATAGGATCACTGAGAGACTACTGACAGAATTATATTGCTCTAAACGAGTCACCTTCTGTGGGACTTTAATCAATGCAGTAGTCACCCACTCACTGTTAGTGGAGAAAGATTTGTTTCAATAGCACCATTTAGAAACATCTTAGAATTTTAAGTGTACAGAGTTAGACCTGAGTTGGACTTTTATTGTCTTAAACTGCTAATTTGGGCTGAGTAAAGGAAAAAAGAATGCAATGCATTCATGGTTAAAGAACTGACAACAGTAATGGCTAGCCTGTTCCACTAGGCTTTATTATTAAGAGGATCGTTGGTTTGTTTTGGTATCTCCACTCAACATGTAGCAATCCAACAACATCAGAGACATCAAAGTCATAACTGAACGACAAGACTGAGCAAGAGGCAAAGAACAATCTGGGTCATGTGATTTTTCTAAACTCCAACTTGAGTGGAAGAGCCAAAGGAATTATCACCTCAAAAAAAGAGGTCCCCTAGAAGTTGGAATCAATTCCTATATCAGGTATCTGCTTGCTCAGTGGACTCTAAAGAAAGGAGGGCAAGAAGGAAGTTTATTTCTGGGAGACATGGCTTAGAGATAAAAAGAATACTGAAATGTCCCTTTACCTAGGGACTCTTGGAGGCAGAAATGTTTCAGATGTCTTGGCAGATTCTGGGCTACAGGAGACTTCCTAAGATTGTGAGTGAATGTCCACTGGCACGAACAACCACGAGAGGGGAGCTGACAGAGAGGTGGAAGAGGGCTTTTAGAATGTACACACTGGACTTTGAACAAATGAAAAGAAAAAGAAAAAAGATAAACTCTCCCCAGAGTACTTAGCTGGTCTGGATGGGAAACTTGACAGTATTTGATGCTATGTTAAAGTTAATCCAAAAGACAGGTTTCTCAGGTAATGGAGCCAGAGGACTTCACTCTCCCTGTCCATGGATTTCAGCAAGGCATCTGTTCTTATGAAGAGAAAAGATTCTGGTATCAGAACGCAAGGCGACTTTCAAAAAGATGTTTGCCTGGTATCATTTGTCTAGAAGATTATGTTAAGGACTTCTAATCCTTAGCAGATTTACTAATCTGCAGATGATCCAAACCAAAACAAATGAAATTAGTAAAGTCATTTGATTTCTATGTTGTCCAGGCTAAACCATGAGAATCAGTTTTGGAATATTTTTCTTCTGTCCTTCATCATGTCCAATATACAGACACATCTTGTTATTCTACAATGTACAATATAGTATATTTCCTCTTGGTACGAACCACTGGTGGGTGTTTTCCTCTTGAAGTTTAGCTGTTTCACTTGCTTTTACTTCTGCTTCTTTCCTGTTTATTTCCAATATTACGCAGTGAATAAATGATGGATATCTTAGTTACTTTTCTATTGATAGGATAAAAAACTATGACTAAGGCAACTTATTTTTAAAAAAGCATTTAATTTGAGTTTACAGTTACAGGGGGTGAGGGAACATGGCCATCGTGGGTGGGAGTCTGGCATCAGGCAGGCGTGGTCCTACAGTAGCAGCTTAGAACTTAAATCTTCATCAACAAGTATGAGGCAGAGAGAGGGAATGGAGTGACGTTTTGAAACATCAAATTCCATCCCCAGTGACTACATCTCCTCCAATAAGGCCACATCTAATTCTTCCCTAACAGATCCAATGGGAATGGATCTATGGTGACCATTCTCATTAAACCACCACATTACGCTACCTGATCACGGCAATATCATAATTCAAAAATGTTTTTAGTCTAGCTTCAAAAGTTCCCATTGCCTCTCACAGTCTCAATACTGCTTAAAAGTCCAACGTATCATCTGAGAATCAAGACAATCTCTTAATTGTAGCCCTCTGTACAGCCAAGACCAAAAAGCAAGTTGTATACTTCCAACATACAGTGGCACAGAATATACATTACCATTCTAAAAAGAAGCAATGCGACCGTAGTGATAAAACATTGGATTAACAAAGACTGAAACCCAGCCGGGCGATTCCGTATCCTGGAGTTCCATGGCTGATGTCAAATCATGGCTCCGCCCTTTCAGTTTTACTAACTGCAACGCACTTCTCTCTACTAGGCTAGATTCACTCACTGCCTAAATGCAACTCTTTCTGGCAGAAATCCAATAGCTCTGGCCCCTTCAACATTTTGGGCTCTTCAAAGCAATCTGGGAGGCTTCATCACAGCTTCATGCCTTGGTAGTTGCTTTTTAGAAGCAAAATCTCCTTCAGTCTTTTCCTTTCACAAAAATTGCAGGATTAGCCGGTTGCGTCTTGCCCTGAGGGCACCACCCCATTTATTCAATTTCACATCAAGTCTTGCCTTATGTTTTTTTCAACACAAGCCTTGACTTTGACCTTAAATTTCCTGGTGCACTTATTCTCCTTAAGCTTTACATTTCATATTTCTTTTTGTCCCGTTTGCTCTTTTTTTATTGTAGATCTGCATAAAAATGATTATAGATAACCACACAACAGGGCAATAGGCTGCCTGAAATATCCCGAATAATTTCAATGAAATTAATCCATTATTTTATAGTTTCTCGGATAAGGCTTAAAGCGGCTACATTCTTTGTCAAAATATCACAAGAATGGTCTCTAGTAAGTTAAGATTTTTTTTCCCCTCTGAAACCTCTTGGTACAGGCCGTTACAGCTCACGTGTCTCTTGCCTCTTCTATCTTCCTAGCTCGTACTAGGTTGGCTTACTTAGTCCTACTTACACAGTTCAAATACTTTCCTAGCCCAACATTCCAATGTCCACATTCCTCCAGAAACATAATGGTTAGGTCTGTCATAGCAGTTCCCCATTCTTCTGTCTTAGGTGCTTTCTATTGTTGTGGCAGTGGAGATGAAAGATATTTATTCAGATCAATAGAATCCAGAGCCTGCTTCAGAGGTTAAATCTCAGTTTTATACTGTCACCCATATGCACCCATGAAGCTTTTCTTTTCTTTTTTTCTTCTCCTCTCCTCTCCTCTCCTCTCCTCTCCTCTCCTCTCCTCTCCTCTCCTCTCCTCTCCTCTCCTCTCCTCTCCTCTCCTCTCCTCTCCTCTCCTCTCCTCTCCTCTCCTCTCCTCTCCCCTCCCCTCCCCTCCCCTCCCCCCCAGTTTTATACTGTCACCCATATGCACCCATGAAGCTTTTCTTTTCTTTTTTTCCTCTCCTCTCCTCTCCTCTCCTCTCCTCTCCTCTCCTCTCCTCTCCTCTCCTCTCCTCTCCTCTCCTCTCCTCTCCTCTCCTCTCCTCTCCTCTCCTCTCCCTCCCCTCCCCTCCCCTCCCCTCCACTTTTATACTGTCACCCATATGCACCCATGAAGCTTTTCTTTTCTTTTTTTCCTCTCCTCTCCTCTCCTCTCCTCTCCTCTCCTCTCCTCTCCTCTCCTCTCCTCTCCTCTCCTCTCCTCTCCTCTCCTCTCCCCTCCCCTCCCCTCCCCTCCCCTCCCCTCCCCTCCCCTCCCCTCCCCTCCCCCTCCCCTCCTCTGTTCTTCTGTTTTCTTTTTTTTTCTGAATAGTAGATCCTGATAACCAAAACAAGACTAGCTCCCTGTTTTGGGTCCCTTTTTTCAGCAGTGTAAACTTAATGAAGTTATTTACTACACATAACTGTATACACACACACACACACACACACACACACACACATATACACCAGAGTTCTACATAGTGTGTTCAAAACATTTTAAAATTTTCTTATATTTATTAAATATATTTCAAAATTAATTTTCTTATTTTGAGACTCTTACAATATAGTATATTCAGGTATTTGGGAATCCATATCAAAATAGCTTTGGTTTGTATTAAAGGGTTTTAGACAGTTGAAGGTCAAGGAGGTGGGTATTTTATTTGTAGCTCTCTAAAGGATATTAAAGGCTACAGATTTCCCATGTTGATTCTGTCAACTACGAAGACTTATTTTAAAATTCTAAAATAATAGATTACATTGAATTTGATGCTTTTTGGTAAAATTTGTTCTGATGCAAGTTGAAAGTAACAAGATGTGGTCTGGAATAGTAAGCTTTGTCATTGAAACAGCATTGGAACCTCAATAATATCTTACAAACTCTAGGCTAAGGTTCTTTAAGAGTGAAAATCCCCTCAGAGGAGGCCATCATAGATCTGTGCATCTGCTGTTATAATTATAGCTAGAGTTGTTACATTAAAATCCATGAGCATTGCCTTAATATTACAAAGCACACTCTTTAGATGAACAAAATACAGAGGGTTAGGAGTGACCCATCATTCTCAGGTCACTTCACTATTAGGCACAAAGCTTGTCTTTGAATTAGAGTCGTTTTCTGTCAGTCACACTTCGATACTATTTTGGACAATCTTAAATGGTTTGTTTTGTTTTTTGTTTGTTTTGTTTTGTATTGTGAAATCTTTGTAAATCTTGAATGACCATAGTGGCTCAGTAATTACTTATGGATTAATTGATTTGCTCATTGATTAATGCAATAATGTTTTATATTATTGTCTTTGTCTCTAAATGTCTAACAACACACAGGTATCTGCTGCTGTTATAAATCTCTGATATGTGTTAATCATAACTATATTTGACTACAATAATTCTAATATAAATCTATAAATATATGACAACTATAATAAGTAAAATAACTGCACAAAACTCCTAGCAAGTAGACAGAAGTGTATATCTTTACAATTATATTTTATTTATTAGTGAATGAAATAGTAATTGCTGTTTATTCTAATTTTGATTGGGTTCTTCTTCTGACTCATATGCTGAGATGGATCACACTGATCCTGCTGCCAAGTTACTTTTTTAATTTCTTTTTTTTTTTTTCTAGGAGAACTTGCAATGATTTTTTTTTAAATAAATTATTTTATTTCAAAACAAGGCTACCACAAGAATGACACGGTAAGTCTATAAGGTAAGCTACATCAATAAGAATTTGTTCTAAATCTGTTCTACCAAATGTTAATGAAGTCTCTTGAACTTAAATGCAAATATAACTTTATGTCTATTTATATCACTTTTGAACATAAACCCACAAAAATTAACCTCAGCAGAAAGTTGATTTCTTCTCTCAACCATACACAAACTCTTTGTATATATTCTCACAGTAGAATATCTAAAAAGAAGCAGAGAGGAGGTCCCAGGCATGAGAGAGGTAGCATTTCATAAACAAGTCATTCAGGATATTCTGGATTAAGAATCTTGAGGATTTTGTATGGAAGAAAACTAAGATTTTTCTTTTCTCTTCAAGTCTGGCCAAAACTAGAAATAAGCCAATTTTTTAAAAACAAATTTCTGGGGATTTAAGGGCTTCTGTAATGATTTCTGGACCATAGCAATGAAGCTATCAATATATCCAATCTCAGTGGTTATCGTGAAGAATTCTTCAAAATAAATTTAACTACTTATGATATTTCATCTGCTTGTATTGAAATAGTTTGAAAGGGTTGTTCAATGTACAAAGAAGTTAGTCACAGAAGTCAAAAAATAAAATGGTTCCTATGACAGGAACGATATTGTCAGAGTAGCCCAAGTATGGACCATAGTGCTTAGGGTATAGTATCTCCACCTCAGATTGAGGCTTATTGATATGCAGGCTCATTTACACTCTGTCAGTTGAACCCCACTATGATTTTTTAAAAGAGGACCTAGAGAAAATTGAAAAGGCTCTAGTTGCAGCCTGTTGCAGTTTGCACATTCTCATGCTATACTAACCTGTCTGATCATACTTTATTCTAATGGAACTGAGTCTTAGTCCTGTAAGATTTGTCCTTCTTGGTCTTTAACCCCAGTTCTGTCTAAGTAGTAGTTCTTCTGGGACAGCTGTGTTCCAATTTGTTGAGCTGTCCTCAGCCTACTCCCTACATCACTGTGTTACCTTACAAAATGTGAAGTTTATGTAATGATCGTTTTTATTAAAATAATTGATATGGATTTTGTCTACACAAAGAAAATTGGTCCATACTGTAGAGATTCAGAATAAAGAGGTGTTTTACATCTGCCAAGGTTCATCAAATAAGAAATTGGAGCTAGTAGGGAAGTCCCAAAGGAAAGAGAAACTTGTTCCTGGGAAGATATCAGAGAAATAAGAAGTAGCCGTGGCAAGAGAGAGGGTGGAGGAGGAAACCTTCAATGGTAGACCCTTTCAAAGTCAGAAGGGGAAAATCTTCTGGATCTCTGCATTCTACTACTACAAAGCTTAGAGGATGAGCTTCTGGAATTCTTTGAGCTCTGTGTTTGGTCCTCATTCTCTCTTGTTTTGTGTTGGGATCATCGACTTGTCATTGAGAAAGAACATGGAGAATCTAAGAAAGATTTGAGCACCCACTGGATGTCTGATGGTGAAGACAAGGTCTAAGTTGTTTAGAGACAGGTTTTGCTGTAAAAAATGTTACAAAAAGGAAGACATCTTTCTTTGCCAAGACTGTTGTGTCTAGTATTTTCTGTGGTGGGAAGAATAAGTATTTATATGACTCTATCCATTCTAAGATATGAGGAAGAAAGCAAACTGAACCTGGCTTTAATGAAGAATCTAATACCCAGATTCTGTGTTGCAGTTGATAGTCTAGTCTTTGATGATATAATATAGGACATTTAAACAGAATAGAAAAAGTGCTTACTACATATACAGCAACATTCCAAGCTGCAAACTGGGAATAACTATTCCACATTATGACAAATCATAACTAAGTCCCATCAAAGAAAAGATATATTAATTTAGAGTACAAAGTGGACTAATTGCCATTCTCTGAACTGCTAATGATGTACTTTGCTGTATAATAAAAAAGCAGTATAAACAAGAATATAATTCTAATTGACATTGAAAGCAGTGTGATTAAAATTATGATATATTTTCATCTAACCTATGATTTTATGATGTTCCTTTTAAAATAGTTTTATCTTGGAAAGTTAGATTTCTTTTATGTCTGTCTATAGTCAAACCTCTATCTGAAATACTTAAGTGATCTATCACTTTTAATCCATAGCTTATAACACTGACATTTCCTGTAAAACTTTCATACACACTATTTCTATTAATTTTCATAATAGGGTGACAAGAGAATTATTGATTAAAATTTATTCACCTAATGATAGACATTTGACTATATAACTCTAGTTTCACTCAAATACATGTGCTTGTCTAGTGTGGAAACTGCCACCCCACAATAAATTACAGGTTTACTTTGTGTTTGGGAAAATATAAATAGGGAATTGGAAATGTGAAGCCAGTATAGTAATGATCTCAGAAGACACATCAATTTATAAGTTCTGAGAGGTAGTAAAGAAATTAGCCATATTGCATGTCATCCAGTTTGGTCAAAGTTTCTCTAGCAAACCATCATGTGGGTATACTGAAGGCCCTTGGTAGATAAGTAATGTAGCCTCTGGAAAATATCAAGTTCAGCATAGAATAGAGAAAAACAATAGATACGTTTCCACAGGGAAGGAATATTTTTCAGTTTGTGTTGAAATTCATATGCAATTAAGAAGAGTTGAATATGATTTTTCTTAAAAGAGGTAGAAAAATCTCACGGTATGAGTGATCAGAAGAGCCAAAGCAGTCTTCCTTCCTCAGGTGAGGAGTTGTCCCAGTGAAGAGCTTAACCAGATCATACACAGAGCCCTTCCTACTCATCTTGCCCATGTGACTTGAAGCTGAGCCCATTGGGATTTAAGCATTGGAGTGAGATTTTCTATGATTAATTTATGGGAGGGATTACATTTTTTTGGTCATTGTTTATTGTGATGCCTAGGAAGGAGAAGGAGGCAAATATTTTTTTAGAATACCAATGATATCTGAAGAATAACTTTCAAATTTACTTGCTTGCATTTTTTTCATCCTTTCTTTTTTTTTTTTTTTAAAAAAAGACACATTTATGCAGCATCATGATCAGACTATTACATTTAGCAATCAGCAGCATGGGTGAAAAAGGTCTAAAGTAAAACCTTTTGTTGGAATGCTTTACACTTTCCACAGAACAGAAACTAAAATAACCTGTTATACAATTAGTCAGAAATACAGTCCTGGAGTTTTTGCCCACACACACGAGTATTGTCTAAAACATGTCTTCTTTGTAGCAGCTAAGCCCTGCCACCACTGTGCTTGGCTGAATTCACAAATCTGTTGTCACCTGTAGCTTCCCTGTCACTTCTCTGGCTCTCCTCTCCTGCTAAGCTTTGTTTCCTGGCTATAATTAGAACCTCCTGCCACTGCCATAGCTACCGCTGCTGCTGGAATCTTCATAGCCACCTTGGTTTCATGGCTTAGCAAAGTACTGGCCTCTGTACCATAAGGGCCAGAGCTCCTGCCTCCAAAGTTCCCTCCCTTCATTGGTCCAAAATTTGAAAATGGATTGTTGTAATTGCCAAAATCACTGTAGCTTCTACCACCTCCAAAATTGCTTCTGTCATTGCCTGTTGTGGCCCGAGCTGCCCCATGTTTGGGGCCCCAAGTGTCTCAGACTGTTCTGTCAATGTTGGGACCCGCACTGCCAAAAGCCTTGGGGGCTAAACTGTTAGAGCACTGCCCCAAGCTGCTCCAGTCTGCGGGTCGGGGTTCAGCAAGAAAGAGAGTGAGAACGGACGTGAAGAATGGAGACCAGACAGAGTGTTATTCAATCCTGTTTATTCTTCAGTCTCTCTTCCTAGTCCCAGTCCCAAGTCTTGAGTTCCTAGTCCCTAGTGCCTCCAAGTTCCAAGTTCTTTCTCCAAGTGCCAAGTGCCTAATACCTAATAACTAACTCCAAGTTGTTCTCTCTGAAGTGTCTGATTCTCTGATCCTCCAAATTGTTTTGAACTCTCCTGTCTGCCTCTCGCCTTTTATATGTCTCACTTCTAAGCCACACCTATAATTCACGTTTTTAATCATGCCTTTAGATCTTGTCTCTAAATCTGATCTCTAAGTCGCACCCTTAAGTCACACACCTTTAAGTCTCACACACCCAAGGGAAGATCCTGGGCATCTAAAGCCAGATGTTATCAGAGTGTGCTCAGCTGTTGTAGGCTATTGTAATCACGTCTCTTATCAGGGTATATGGCTCAAGATGGCTGCAAGGATGATAGCCGCCTTCTGTCGGCTCCCCACAATTGCCAAATCCATTATAGCCATCCTCACTGCCACCATATCCACCACCACCATGGCTGCTATCAAAGCCACCACGACCACTGAAGTTCCCTCTTTGACCAAAACTGTCATTGCTACCAAAACCGCATCCACGACCACCACTAAAGTTTCTGGAACCACTCACTTCAAACTCTCTGGTTGGATGAAGCACTAGCTATCTCTTGCTTCGACAGAGCCTTTCTTAAGTGACAGTTGTGGCCACTCACAGTATGGTATTTCTAACTAACACTCTTATCCACAGAGTCATGGTCATCAAAGGCAACAAAAGCAAAGCTCCTCTTTTTTCCACTGCCTCTGTCAGTCATAATTTCTATCACTTCAGTTTTCCCATACTGCTCAAAATAATCTCTTAGGCGATGTGCTTCAGTGTCTTCTTTAATACCACCAACAAAGATCTTTTTCACAGTTAAGTGGGCATCTGGTCTCTGAGAATCTTCCTTGACACAGCTCTCTTAGGTTCCACAACGTTTCCATCCACCTTGTGTGGTCTTGCATTCATTGCAGCATCCACTTCCTCCACAGTGGCATATGTAACAAACCCAAAGCCCCTGGATCTCTTTGGTGTTTGGATCTCTCACTACCACACAGTCAGTTAGTGTTGATGAAGAGCTTCTGCAGCTGTTTCAGCTCCTAGGGAGACTCTGACTTAAACATGATGGCAGGGTGATGAGAGCCTTCAGCGGTGCTTCTTTGGCAGCGTCAAAGAGCAGAAAGCACTTGCTTGCATTTCTATGAGGTAGATTTTCTCTATTACCCCAAACATTTTGGAGAGAATATTGCACACACACAAAGGCATAAATAAGAATGCAGGAGAAAGGATAAGCTCAGTCTCTCTCTCTCTCTCTCTCTCTCTCTCTCTCTCTCCATATGCACCCACAACAGGAAGTTTAACAATATATATATATATATAATGTTTATATATATATGTATATATATAATGTTAAACTTATAATAATAAGTTAATATAATAATAATAAACTTAAATATATATATATATATA
Organism: Arvicanthis niloticus; assembly: GCF_011762505.2. NCBI lineage: Eukaryota > Metazoa > Chordata > Mammalia > Rodentia > Muridae > Arvicanthis > Arvicanthis niloticus. Next base: position 34,016,107 of record NC_047659.1, read on the forward strand.
TATATATATATATATATATATATATAATGTTAAAACAAGCTTTTCTTTTATATTGTTTCTACATATTGTGGAAGTTTGAATGAAAATGGCTCCATAGCACTTAGGAGTCAGAAGCAAGAGGAATATGAGTTTGAGACCAGCTGTGGCTACAAAACAAGACCTGTCTAATAAACAAACAAGCAAGAAAAAGAAAAAAAGAAAGAAAATGGGTCCATAGGCTCATAGGGAGTGGCACTATTAGAAGGTGTGACCTTGCTGGAGTGGATGTGGCCTTGCTGGAGTAGATGTGGCTTTGCTGGAGGAGGTAGATTACAGGGGGTAAGCTTTGAGGTCTCAGATCCTAGGGCTACACTCTGTGTGGCAGTCTCTTCCTGTTGTGGGTGCATATGTAGAACTCTCAGCTCCTCTAATAACTATGTCTGCTTATGTGCCCCCATACTTCACTCCAGAATTGGTGGCTGGAGCTTTAACAGAACGAGTCATCTCATTAGCTCTCTCATTTAGTGTTCATGATCTCCCCTCTGTCTCACTTAGTCTTCATGAGACAGGTTTTAGAAAAACTCATTATCTGTATATGTCATTAGTAAGAGATGATTCAGGGACCATAAATATACTTCATTCTTCAGGAATTTACATGAGGTTTTATAGACAGGAAAGATAATCTTGTTAGTCTTACATAGGTATTTAAATAAAGGGCATGTGCCATGCTGAGAGAAATGGAAATTTGTCCACCCACCATAGCACTTATTTGGTAATCCCTCAAAAACAAAACCCTACAGCTATTATATCATTTCTCGCTACCACTCCTCATTAAATTTATATCACCACAACACAAGCATTGGCTAATTCATGTTAACAGTGGCACTGTTCACAATTAGCAAGTTATAAAACTACCCTGGGTGTCTGTCAGTGTGTGAATAGAGAAGCACATGAGGTATGTATACACAACTGAGTATTATTTAACCATGAAGAAGAATAAAATGATGACATTTTCAGGAACATTGATTGAAATAACTACAGTAAGTGAAATGAGCTAAACTCAAAAAGCACAGTATACTAAGGACTGTTGAGAACTAGAAAAATACTTTTTTTTTTTAAAAAAACCAGGGATGAGCTCCCTAGTTGGTATAGATTATATTTACATATCTAGGCATATATATATATGTATATATATGTATATATGTATATCTCCACAGTTTTTTAGAGAGACCAAAAGAGAGGCATATAGGAAATATTGGATGGAGTGAAGGTAAAGGGAAGATGATGTAATTCTATTATAATATGTAACAAAATTTAATGAAAGTGTTTTTTGGAAGCCAATGATCAAATGTTTTTTTTCAAATACAGAATTCAGGAAAATATAGACATACAAGTAATAGTGGGACTATGAAAAAGGTGGTGGACAATGAGAGAAAATGAGGAAAGGGGCAAATGGGTTACAGACCAACTAAAGTATGTTATGTGCGTATGCAAAAAGTCACAATAAATTTCAAGTTTTCACAGAATTACTATGCACTAATGTTAGAAGGAGGGAGACAAGAGAGGGTGACTTCAGCTCTAGTGATCTGAAGGTTGTCCTATGTTGCTAGTCAATAAGTATTTATGAGTAGTAACACTGTATTGATTGTCACGAGTTATGTTTAAAGCAATGTTGTAAGTAGCTGCTACATTAACTTAATTCACATAAGTAAATAGGAAAATAGGTGCTTTTTTATTATCTTCATTTTAAAAAAGAAGACTTTAAAACTTGATTTGATTTCATTATCTTCTAGGGTGTAGCCACTGGTAAAATACCCATGCCTTAAGAGGGTTGTGTGGGGTGAATTTTTTAGAATATTTTATGTATGTGAAAATATAATGACTTTATTGTGCTAATATATGCCAATAAATCTCTTTTCAAAGAGACTTTCTTCAGAATCTTTCTCATTCACATGTTGGGAAAGAGTAGCTTTAACTCATCAAAGCCATCGAAGCACCTCTATGGAGTCAGCATTTGCAGGATATATATCATCAAATTAGAAGCAAAAGGCAAATTTGAACTTCTCTGGTAACCAGAAAGCAATTTATTTACCTATGACAAAAAACATACTCTCCAGATAATGGCAATAGACTCTTAGCTGAAAGACATGTTGTCTACTATGTCCAGTAAATAATGAACAGCCCCAAAGTCAAATAACATAGCTGAACCCATAAATAGCACAAACTCTGGGTGACCAGGCAAATAGCTAAATAACTAAAGGATAGTAAGTGCCTTAGGGTTTAATTGTTGTGAAGAGACACCGTATTGGGTGGGTTTACAATTTCAGAGGTTTAATCCACTATCATCATGATGTCAAGTATGGGGATGCACAAGCAGACGTGATTTTAGAGGAACTGAGAGTTCTACATATGCACCCACAACAGGTTTAGACTGCCACACTGGGTGTAGCCCAAGGATCTGAGACCTCAAAGCCTATCCCCTGTAATCTACCTCCTCCAACAAAGCCACACCTACTCCAGCAAGGCCACACCCACTCCAGCAAGGCCACACCTCCTAAAAGTTTCACTCCTTATGAGCCTATGGAGCCATTTTCATTCAAACTACTGCAGTATGTAGGAACAATTTAAAAGAAAAAGTTTTTTTTTAATTATATAAATAATATTATCAAACTGAAAAGAAGTTAAAACAAACATGAGAAATCAATAAAAACTGTATGGATGACAAATACAATATTTACAGTGAAAACTGTTTTTTTCACATTAAATGACAGAATGGGGGTGAAGGAGCACAAAACCTTATTAGTTACAATTCTCTGGAGACACCAAATGATTGAGTATATGTTAAGAGGGTTTAGGATCTGGGCTTATACAACACTGTGTAGATTTCCAGCTATGGCTACTTTCACATTGGAGAAGCAAGACCTCATAACTGCTTAGCCCATGAAGCTGGACACCTTAGCTGTCCCAGTCAGGCATTGAGGGCCTGGGTTATCATTCCATGTAAGGAGGCTGAAGAAGTTGGGTCTGATGTCATTGAAGAAGTAGCCATTGAAGTAACAAGGCAGATGAACTTGTGAACAGGATAGATGAATTTGGTAGACATGAAGGCATCTCATTTCTCTTAGACCTCCTTAGATATGGGCTGTCACTGGGAATTGTCACCCATATTTAGAGCGGGCCTTCCATCTCAGTTAACTGCAAAAGAGAACCCCTCACAGAAGTCTCAAGAGGCTGCTCTCTCAGCTGATTCCTGCTCCAGACAAACTGACAGTAGAGTTAACAATTACAATCATTAAATCTAAGATACCCAATAGAAAATTTCTATTTGGTTGACATACAAAGTTTTGCTTTCATTATAATATTTCCATAGATTGATCATATTAACTTCTCCACTGCCTTACCTAGCTTCTCCTAATTCCTTCCTCATGATCCACTTTCCACCCACAAATAGTTCCCTGTATGCTTTCAGAAATAGTTAAATCTAGATTCCACATGAGAGAAAGCATATGACACTTTTTCCCCCCCCTTATGTTCCCGTCCTCCTCCCTTTCAGCCTCTAGACCTTAGCACAGCTGACACCATGATGTGAGTACTATTTAGGCCATTGAATCCAGCACATAGGCAGCACTGCCTGCCAAATGAGAACAAAGACTCAATCCATCAAAGTCCATAGTTCTGGGAAAATTTCTAAATGTACTAACCTTGCTTTTTGGCTTCTATAGTTTTGCTTCTGGCTAACTGTAATTGCTGAATGAAGTGTGTCAGCCCAGGATGTGTTTTTTGTGCTTAAAAGCTCAAGATGAAAAAGGCTTGGGGCTGTACTGTGGTTCTGAACACCTAGTGTAGTCACCAGCAGGCTAATCAAAATTTTTTATTGGTTTGAACCTATATCTGAGGAGTCTGCTGTGGTAGATATGCCACAGCAGTGGCCCCCTTTCTGCTGTCTCCATGTCACACATGATTAGGAATGGAGAACAATTTTGAGACTTCCAAGCCTGACCCCAGTGACACACCTCTTCCATCAAGGATATGCATCTTAATCCTTCCCAAACTGTTCCACCAACTGGGAAACAAGCATTCAAACATATTAGCTTACGGGACCCATTTTCACTTAAACCACCACACAATGTTACATTTTTTAGATCTTCATACTTGTGTAGCAAGCACTTTTTACCCAGTGAGAAATCTTTCTAGCCACATTTTTCAACATTCTATTTTCTGTTTCCTTTCTGAATTTCTCATGTACTTTGAGGAGTTTCTTCTTCAGGTCTTGAATTCTTCAATTGATTTTTTCTTTTCTCATTTATGTGCTTGTCTTTTCTTTTGTATCTTTTTTGAAGTTACTGATTAGTTTTCAGTGAAGAGTTGAGTAGTTTTTCATCTGGTATTTTACCCATTTAAATATGTTTGGGTTTAGTAACTTTGGAGTTGTAATCTTCTAGCGTAGTCCATGTTGCCTTGCTTTTCCATGTTTCTGTGTTGTGATTTGTGCATCTGTTGGGATGGATATCTCTTTCAGTTTTATGTGGGTGTTTTCTTAGTGAGCAATTCTCACTTGAAAACTCAGTCTTCAGTACTATTCAGGAAGTAAGAAACAAATTGCTGTAATAGCAACAGCATTGAACCAAGCCAGAATAGAAATATGCTTTAAATCAAGTAAAGTCAATAACCTTAGAAAAGGAAGTAGCAAAACTAACATACAGCAAGCTATGAAGTTAAAAATTGCTTAGTGTAAAATTAGAAATCATAATTGAAGAATAGGGGCAAGAAAGGAGTAAAAGAGAAGATGAATCTAGTTTTTAAAAAGAGAACACAGGAGAGCAATTTTAGGGAGAAGGACTAAAAAGGGCAAAAGAGTAAAAAGTACTGAACAATAAAGGAATGCTGTATACAAAATTATACAGTTAAAATAAAAAATAAAAATCTATTGTCTGCCTATAAAATAAAATAAGCATATGATAAGAGAAGAAAACACAAAGGTCAAAAGAAAATGAAAAAACAAACAACAAACAAAAAAATAAAAGCAATGTACATGAATACCTTTCTGAATCTTCAAATGTTGGAGACTTTCAGGTGAAAGGCATTTGAGGATCTCTGTTTCCTCCAGTTCAGACTGGAGTTGCGACCAGAGTGGCTAAGGGCTAGAGAGTACAATTGCTCAAGAGTACTGCAATTGCTTTAGTGGCTTTCCTTCATTGAACACCATGATCTTTAGCTTCACAGTTGGTTGGTTTGGCAGGCTATCACAAAAATCTGAATATTCTTCAATTTTTACTTTGGGTGGCTAATGTCTATGTTAATAGGCATCTTCTGAGTGTGTGTTGGGGAAGCAAGTGGAGCTCTAAGATTGGTTATTTTAATATCCATGTCAGTGCTTTGTGACTGTATTTAATATTAAATATTGTATGGGAAAAAGAATGCTAGGCAGGTTGTCCATAAGAGCCGAGCTCTAGGGTTCCTTCCGGTCTGGGCCAGAGCACTGAGCAGATCTTGGGTGGCAGCTCTGTCCCCAACCTCCAAGAACCCAGAGGAAGCAGGGATCCCAGGCGCTCTAACTTGGACAGTGTCTTAGAAACTAGTTCTCAGATCTGAGGCCTAGATCAGACCTCTGCCAGGTCTGCTGTTGTGTGGACCCCGGATTCCACCTGAGACATACTGGAAGGTCCACTCAATCCAGATCCACAGAGGAACAAATGAACTCAGAGCTTCAGACAACATATCCTGAGATATTCTAGAGGAGACACTGCACCCAGAACAGCAGACACCTAGCTGGACTACGACCTTGGAGGCACCATATCCTGAGGCATCCTAGAGGTACCACTGTAATCAGTGCAGCTGGAAAAGATCACAGAGACATCTGGACCCCTAGGAGATCAGACACAAGCTAGATAACTAGAAAGACAGGCTTCAGTCAGAGACAGCAAGTACAGGCAGCACTAGAGTTAACCAGATGGCAAAAGGCAAGAGCAAGAACTTGAGCAACAGAAACCAAAGTTACATGGCATCATCAGAACCCAGCTCCCCCATCAGAGCAAGCCCTGAACACCCCATCACACCAGAAAAGCAGGAATCAGAATTAAAATCACTTTTCATGATGATGATAGAGGGCTTTAAGAAAGACATAAATAACACTCTCAAAGAACTAAAGGAGAGCACTGGTAGACAGATAGAAACCCTTCAAGAGGAAACACAAAAATCCCTTAAGGAATTTCAAGAAAATGCAACCAAACGGGAAAAGGAATTAAACAGAACCATGCAGGATCTAAAAATGGAAGTAGAAACAATAAAGAAATCACAAAGGGACAATACCCTGGAGATAGAAAACCTAAAAAAAAGATCAGGAGTCATAGACACAAGTATCACCAACAGAATACAAGAGATGGAAGAGAGAATCTCATGTGCAGAAGATACCATGGAAAACATTGACACAACTGTCAAAGAAAATGCAAAATACAAAAAGCTACTAACCCAAAATATACAAGAAATCCAAGACACAATGAGAAGGCCAAACCTAAGGATAATAGGTATAGATGAGGGGGAAGACTCCCAACTAAAAGGACCAGTAAATATCCTCAACAAAATTATAGAGGAAAACTTCCCTAACCTAAAGAAAGAGATGTCCATAAATATACAAGAAGCTTACAGAACTCCAAATAGTTTAGACCAGAAAAGAAATACTTCCCGCCATATAATAGTCAAAACATCAAATGTACAAAACAAAGAAAAAATACTAAAAGCAGTAAGGGAAAAAGGCATAGTAACATATAAAGGCAGACCTATAAGAATTACCCAGACTTCTCACCAGAGACCATAAAAGCCAGAAGATCCTGGACCGATATCATACAAACCCTAAGAGAACACAAATGCCAGCCCAGACTACTATACCCAGCAAAACTGTCAATCATTATTGATGGAGAAACCAAAATATTCCATGACAAATCCAAATTTACACAGTATCTCAACACAAATCCAGCACTTCAAAGAATAATTGGTGGAAAACTCCAACACAAGGAGGGAAACTACAACCTAGAAAAAGCAAGAAAGTAATCTTCCAAAAACCCCAAAAGAAGAGAGTTACACAAACATATCTCCACGGATGTTAGCCCAAAAGCTTGGATTAGCGAAGACTCAACCCACAGACCACATGAAGCTCATGAAGAAGGAAGACCAAGAGGGGATGCCTCAGTTCTACTTAGAACGAGAAATAAAAATGTTCAAGGGAGCAAATAGGGAAACAAAACATGGAACAGAAACTGAAGGAGGGGCCATCAGGAGACCTTTCCACCTGGGTATTCACCCCATGTACAGCCACCTAATCTAAACACTGTTGTGGATGGCTGGAAGTGCATAATGTGAGGAACATGATATAGCTGTCTCCTTAGAGGTCAGCCAAAGACTAAAACACTCAGAGGACAATGTTCACAATTAACCACTGATATGATCAGGGGTTTCCCAATGGAGAACTTAGTGAGAGGACTGAAGGAGCAGAAAGGGTTATTGACCCCAGGTGGAAAGCAACAATACCGAACAACCAGAGCCCCCCAGGGTCTAAACCACCAGCCTGGGAACACATAGGGAGGGACCCAAGACTCCAGAGGTATATGTAGGGGAGGATGGCCCAGTCAGACATAGGTGGGAGAGGAGTTTCTTGGTCCCATAAAAAAAAAAAATGAATGAAAAATGAATGAATGAACACACAGTGGGGGGGGGGATGTGAGGGCGGGGAGGGGATAGTGAGGGGGGTAGGTGTGGTCACTGCCTCATAGAAGCATGAGGAGGGGGATGGGATAAGAGGTTTCTGGGTGGTGGGAGGAAGTAGGCTAAGGGGATAAAATCTGAAACGTAAATACTACAACCAATTTTAAGAAGCAGGGGGGGGGAAGTCTTCAGAACCAACATCTTTAAAAAAAAATGTCAGCCCCCTGGGGGTGGAATTTTTTTTTTCTTGATACTAAAACTTGTTCTGAGAATTGTATATTGCAGAATACACAGCCTTGGTGTATCTACTCATCAAGCATACTGAGCAGACCTGCCCAAACCTCTGATGTCCTGGAATTCCATCTGGATTCAGTGAAGACACAGCATCAGAGGCTTATCAACTTACTCTCCCCCCCACCCCTCTTCTAAAATCTCAACGCCCTTAATCAGCTTGAAGAAGTTAAAGAAGAGTCAGCACCCCTATTCCCTGAGCTTGGGGACTAATGTGGTTAATAATGGTCTGTCTTTCTAGGGACAAGTAGTGGTTTTGTTGGAACAGGGGGGATTAGCTAGGACTTACTGCATAGCCATAACCTACTGGTAGAAATCTGTATAATTATTATGAAGATGAAGTTATAAATTCTTAAATGGTACAAAATTTACTTTGATCTCAAATTTAAGGTTTTCATTGGTACGAGCCTCTTATTAATATAAAAATGAGATGAATATTGATACTCTCATGGGCATAGTGCCTGTATAACACATTTAGGAATACAATGCCTAGGCCCAGCCCTTTTTTAACTTTTTTAAACTGATTTGGGACGGTTAACCTATGAGTTAAGGGACTATAGCAAATTCATATTTTTGAGTTTATTGTTAGGGTGCTTTCCATATTTTACTTAGAAATAGCTGAGAGGAGTTAACGGAAAACAGTCCAGGTTACCTTACATGGATAGTTGGTTTTCAAAACATCAGAAGTCCATAGAACTGATACTACAAATATTTATATATTAATGTTCATATTGATTAGAGACCTGTCTGCTCCTGACAGCTTCCTGTCATGGATTCTAAGAAGAAATTGAGCATCCTTGGGGTTACTCCAGTTGTGTGGTAACAGCCACTAGGCAAGAATTGCCTCTCTCCATCTACAGACAAATTACTGTCCAGAAAAGGACACACATGCAGAATAGTCGACTGATTATATCTGCCTAGACAGAGTAATCAGTCCTTAATAATCCTGCATCACCAAGGTCTGTCAGATGATTCTGGGCCAGAAGGCTGAAGATTTGATGCTCCAATGTTCGGTAGTATAGGGGCTTTTCAGGTGTTCAGAGGTCTCTATAAATTGGCTAAGTTTTAGAAGCTATGCTTTGTGCTTCCCACAATTATAGTTAACTCAGTCATTCTGGATTTCTGACGGGGTTGAAAACTTATAGCTATTTACCGTAAGAGAAAAGATTTGAGTGGATGGTCGTCAGCTGACATTCATCCTAAAGCCAGGTTCAGAAGTAAATATTTTAGTTAGGATAGATGACAGAGGTGCTGGTTAGTCAACAAAATGATGGACTGGGTATTAGGACTATCTTGTACCTCACTGGTACAAATTGGCATAATTATGCTCTAATTGTATTTTGAGAGAAAAGTTTCATTTTAACAGGAAGGGTGATGTGTAGGAGGAGCTAAGGTAGGAGGAGTACTGAGAGGAAGAAAAGGAGTAAAAAGAGGTGGAGAAGAAGGATAGGAGAAGCTAGGTGATGAAAGAGAGAAAGAGGGGGGAGACAGGGAGGCAGATATTCATGTATCTCCACCAGTCAAAGATAGTTGTTATATCTAGGTCGGTCAGTGGGTTACACCTCTGATTGAACAATTCCAAACTTATAACGCTTATGATTAACATTATTTTAAAAAAATGTATAAATGCAAAAAGGAAAAGGGGGCATGGGATAGGGGTTTTCTAAGGGGGGGAATGGGGAAAGGGGATGGCATCTGAAGTGTAAATAAAATATCTAATAAAAAAAAAGAAAAAGAAAAAGAAAAAGAAAAAAAAAAAAAAAAGAGCCGAGCTCTAGACTAAGTCCTGTTTGTGGTATACTCTACAGCAGAGAGCAAGCTGTGAACTTCAAGTTGTAGTCTGACTTCTGCATCAGAACTACTTAGTTTCCACAGTTACTATACTTACTGCTCTCAGACAACTGACTACATGGTAGAACACTAGCTACAAAGTTAGAGCTGACCTCCTCACTAAAGAGGGTGGTGCCTTTCACTACTGAGCTTTTCAGTGCCGTCCTTTTGTATTTTCCTGGTTGTCCAGTACATGTGTCTAGCCTTTTTCCATATCCAAAATAATATCATGTAGATAGTCCCTACCCAGGGGGATGTGCGATGGTCTGGGTCTGGGATTCCCAACCTTTTGATTGTTCCTTGCTATTAGGCTTGCACAGAGCCTTAGTCTTAAATCATAGTTGCCCTCTCAAGATGGTGTCCAGCTCCAGCCAAGCCTTCTTTCCCAGTTCAGACTTGTCATTCTTGAGTTGCAGACTCACTAGGATCCTCAGTAGATGTAAAGCTAGCAATAACTGTGAGCTTGTCCTGTGAATAGGAGAATGGCTGATGGCTTCATCTGAAATGCTTGGCTTTTTGCTTGTATGAGGATCCTGTTTCCTATCCCCATGCCAGTGACTCAAGAATTTTGGGCCGTGGGCTGTATATTTCCCCTGGGTTGCCTTGATTTTCCATACTCTTCAGCTCTCTTGTCTCCTTTTTGATTCTTGATTCTTTTTCTCCATTGGAAAACACTGTATTCTTTGTTTTCCTGACTTTTCTAAGTATGTCCATGGAAGCAGCTTCCAATTCAACATCTTTACAACAAGAATTAAGATTACCATTTTAAATATATTCAGTGATTTAAAGAGAATACAAACTAAAATGAGAGACTTATGGAGAATTTGTGAGATCCTTGATTCAATCCTAGTATCAAGACAAACTGAATACCTAAAATGATAAAGGGACATATAAAATGATATTTTGCCAAATAAATAATATCAACAAAATGATACAAGTTTCCAAGTTTCATTTACTTCCACTTCAGAGTCCATCATCCAGGGAAATCAGGGAAGTATTTCTACCAGGGACGGAACCTGAAGATAGGCCCTGAAATGGAGACCATAGAGGAATGTTGCTTACTGGCTCACATCCCAGGCTCATATTTAGCTACCTTTCTTATACCTCTCAGGACAACCTGCCCAGGGTTGGAACCACCCACAGTAGGATGTGCTTTCTTTTATAAATGATCTGTATCATCTTTTCTCCATCAAAATATAGACACAAGGCTCAGGGAACAAGAAAGAATGTAAAAGCCAGAGGATGTGAAAGAGTGCGCTGAAACAGTGACTTTGACACAGTACATAGTCATTGTATTCATGAACTCATTGCAGCTTGGATTACTTACACAAGACATGATTGCAATGTAGGCCATTGCAACTGGAAAGATAGCTCAGTGTTTAAGAGCAGCAAGTACTTTGCAAAGGACCTGTGTTCAGTGATGGCCCACATCATGACAGGTTTAAGCCGTCTATAACTCTAGTTCTTTGGGATCTGACACCCTCTTCTAGCCTCTTTGGGCACTAGAAATCTACATCACACACACATGCATTCACGCACACACGCATGCACGCACATTAGGCTAGATACTCGGACACATAAAATAAAAAGAAATAGTCTTAAAAACATTGATTCTGAAGTAGAAATTTTTGGTTTCTTTGGAAACTCAGTTATGTCATATTTTTGCTGGGGAAAACAGGTGGAAGGATATTTTGCTGAAGCAGACACATAAGAGGATGTGTGATGTGTAGAAAGATTATAAATATGACCCCACAGACAGTGAGATGGGGCTCTGCCATTGATTCACCTTGCTCCATCTCACAAATCCTCACTGATGATGATCTAGCATTGGTTTGCCTTGTGTTGCCAATCTTGCTTGCTGTGACTTTTTAGAAAATAATCCACCAAAGAACTTCTCATGATATTCCAGCAACTTCTTGCCACTTCTGTGGACTCCAGCTGATTGGTGGAGCCTCACAGTTTCTTGTGGTCATATTTTATCCTGGTGACAGAAAAGTCATTAGTAGAGGATCCAAACTCTAGTCTTCACCAACAGAAAGACTTCATTAACTGAGCTAACCTCCCAAAAATGATAAAGTAGAAAACAAAATCATTCTTTTATTTGAACTAACCTTTGTTATTCTCTGGTTACATTATATTTTTAGTCTTAATATAGTCTATGCTTTACTGATATAAACTCTTATAGTAGGTAAGTATGGTGTTATACAACTGCAGTTCCAGCATTTAGGGGGTGGAACCTGGTGGATTAGGAGTTCAAAGCTATACATAGCTACATAGTTGGTTGGAGGTCAGCCCTTCCTTAGGTCCTATCTCAAAAAAAAAAAAAATTTTATTCATAAACAGAAACTAAAAACAACTCAAATGACAGTTAAAGTTATTTCATATCAACATATGAGTGAATAACCGATTCTTGAATGCCCAGGCATTAAATTATTACTTATTAATAAAAGTTATATGTTAAAACATAGAGTTATTTGAACAAAATACCCAGACACAATAAAGGGCACATTTTTAATTCTAAGTATGTCAAGTCTTCGAACAGAGAGAATTAGTTTATAGTTCTGTTAATAACTAGTGGTTCCTGTGGTAGTAACGAGGGGTGTTTAGTGGACTGATTACAAAAAGTATGATGGAACTTTTGGGGTGATAATAATATGGCACACACACTGTGATAGAGACGAGCTGTGCAAGCCTGAAGATGGATACATTTGGCAGAACAAATCAAGCTGATCTCTTAAGTCAGTACATTTAATTGTATGCCTATTATTCTCAATAAAGTTGGTAAAATTGAAGTTATGTAAAACAAGGCAATCTTTAATTATGTATTTAATGGTATGTATGTTATTTAACCTAAAAGTTGTTAAATCATAAAAGATATGAAACTCAAGGCTGTCATAATTATTTCTGAAATTCCCAAGAGTCTGATTGGCAACAAGACAAATATGAATCCTAAAATTCATCCAGGAAGTTTTTCTTCTCCTATTCCGTGTATTATCACTCCGACAAAGAGTCCATTGTCTTTGCCCATTACACACTGCATTGGCTGTATTCTGTATGTGACATACTAGATAAGACTCCGAGCCTCAAAGAATGCATATCCTTGCTGAGAAAGCATATGTGAAAAGATCAATCTGTACATAATGCTCAGAGGTTAAAGCGTTAGAATGGGGCAAGCTGCTGGACAGAAGAAAAACAATTCTATTGGAGAAGTCAGAAAAAGCTTGCCAAAGCATCCTGTGATTAAGATCTTGAAATGAGTAGTAGCTCTTTTTCTGGTGAAGAAGATGTTAAAGGGCAATTGCTGCTCTTTAGAGGACCTGGCTTCAGTTCCCAGCACCTATATCAGGTGGTGCTGATACAACCCTTGTTCCCTTGCACCCTTGTTCCAGGCATGTGACATCCTCTCCTGTGTATGCAAAACCCTTGACCACAAAAATCTGCAACACTTTCAAAAGTAGAAAAGCTTAGAGTCGGCGAGAGGATGGGGGGAGTGAGGAAGAGGAAGGGAGATGTAGCTACGTTTGAAGGATCTTGATACTTAGCTTGTAGCAAACCATATCCATTTCCAGCCTTTAAAAGGCTGGAATACTGTTATGGCTCAATTTTACATTGTTGCTCTGAACTCTGTGCACCTCAGTTTTTATTTTATATTTTATTTTATTTATTTAGCCTCCATTTCTAGCTTTTAGCAACAGTGTGTGAAACTGTCCCTGGAAAATGTTTATTTTTAGATAATAAAGATAAGGTAAAATAGAAATTATTTTAAAGGTCTGAGTATATGCACTCAAATATTGGCATGGGCTCCTTTGTTCACTTGTTTAAAATGTATGATGTATGATGTGGGAAGGTACATGTGACAAGATAAGCATGACACCAGCTGGTTTACCTATATGGGTTACTAAGTATTCTATATGTGACATGTATAAATTGAGATAACATGGAAACTTGAAATAGGAGAGCAGAGTGAAAGTTAGACAGTGAGGCTTTGGAACAATTCACAGGAGACCACACACACACTCCTTTGAGTTTGTTTGAGCCTGTGATAACCTTTGGATGGTATCCTTCCCGGGGGAGACAAAGAAATCCACCTCCAAAGCACACTGGAAACACTGACTATGGCTAGTGTGCACTTACTATTGGGTTTAGCAATTATTTCTTGGGTGCTGAGGGTACAGCTAAAGTTCTGCAGTCAGGCAGCAACAGCAGAAGCCAGATGTTTCAAGACTTGAGAGTGGGGAGGGGGAGGGAGAGGAAGAGAGAGAGAAGAAGAGAGTTTTTCCTTTTGGTTTGTTGTAGTTGCTGAATATATATATATATATATATATATATATATATATATATATATATATATATGTATCAAGCACTAAAAAGGGTAAATATTTTGGCTTGCTAGTTACTGCATTCAATGTTAAATCTGATGCTAATCTGATGTTTCCTTTCTATCTCACCTAAGCCTCAAGATAACATGGCTAGGTGATTTAATACATTGTTAAGCTAAAGCTTTTCCTGAAACCTTTCTTTAAGGGAGGGTGTCCCCTCTGGATTCCCACCTGAAGCCTGGGCTTCCATTTAACCGCCAGGGTCTGGGGGCCCTGCATATTGCCTAATTTACTGTCGCAGGCAGTTCAGAGCTCATCCAGCAGCCAGTTTAGTTTAAGGGCATGAGATTTGACAGGCAGCATTGCTTGATAATGCAATAGAGGTGGGATGGTTGTGGAAGGAAAGAGTCTGTCTGTTTTGCCAGAGGCATGTGAAATGGGTGTACAGAATTTAGCAGTGGGACAGAGTAGAGTTTTATGAAATAGCTCAACAGCACCTGCATTCCTGAAAGTGACCTAAAGCCTGCTCTGTTTCTGAGTGGGTAGAGGAAAAGTTACTAATTTTATTTGTTTTCTCGGGCTATGATGGTGCCATTACCGTTTATGGTTGTTCTGGCCAAGGTTCTTTTGGTTGCATCAAATCAGAATGCCATGTGAGCTTGTTCAGAACTGTTGAGATCAGATGTCAGGACAAAAAGCAGATGGAAATGGGATGAAAAGACTGCTCTCTAGCCCTGTTTTCCCAGGGTTACCTAGCACAAGGCTCTGCTCTTCTCTTTCAATACACAGGCTTCCTGAACTTGCACACAACCATCTGAGACGCTTTGCCAGCTTACACACAATCTGACTATTTCCTGGACTTGTACACAATCTCAGATCATCCTCAGGTTTGCCCACAATCTCAGGTCACTGCCATTCCATCTTGTCCTTTTCTGTATCAAAGATGCCATGCTGTACATTCTATTACCTCAGTCCCCTAAAGTTCCAAGGTCACACGTATTTAGGCTTTGGTCAGGATCTTTGTACCTGGTGATGTCATAGCTCCCTCATCTGTATGTGAAATGGTGCCTTGTGTGTGTCTGACTCTGGTCATATGGTATATGGTTCACTGAGCATGGACTGTGGACAGAAAAGGCAACAGTGCTTTTGTCTGACGTGACACCAACTGCTGATATGAAAATTTCACACTCCCACTTTCACTAGAAACCATTGAGTCTCCTGTCTATGCTGCAGTTCTAAGTAAGTTGGCAGATTTGGAAGAACAAGTATCAGCAAGGTGAAAATCTATGGTCTTCATGGTTTGTCCTGGCCACATCACCTTGGTTTCCTTCCAGTAAGTTCATTCAGTATGTTTTATAGGCCATCTTTATCTTCTGAGTGGTCTGTGCTTTCAACACCCTTCCTTAGGCTAATAAACAGGACCTTCTCATTTTTACTACTTCAAAAGCTCTGGCAATGGAATTCCTTTATTCTCCGTTCATCGTATTTCAGATCACTGCCCTCAATCCTACCATACTCCATGTTAATTTTGAGGGTTTGTTATTGTAATATCATTTCCTTACTGTTTAACCTCTCTTCATCTCAGCTTACAGAGCATCCCTAAGCTAATTAGAAAACTGTTTTGTTGAAAAGTTGAGGTCCCATATTGTATACAAATGAACACTTAGCTAAAATCATTTTCTATGAGCTAGATTTAAAGAGTGAGGCTTTATTATTTAGAAATCCTTCTTTTGCAGTACAGGTTCTACAAGAACATATTCTATGTAGCACAAGAAGTTGGCTACATGAATGCTATTCTCCAGTGATTCACAGAGTGGGTAAAAACCAGGTACACTCTTGTTTCTTCCTGTGGGTACTTTAGCAAACGGAACAAATAACACCAGAGAAAAGTTGTCTCTTTCACAAATTCATCAACACTTTCCTGAAATCACAGTACCTGAGCCATGTGCGTTTAGTACTTCAGAGAGGGGGTGGGCTAAGGGGAAAAAGGAGGAGGAGGAGGAAGAGGAGGAATGATGATGATGATAAGTAGGGGGAGATAAGGAGAAGGAGGAGGGGGAGGAGGAGGATGATGAAGAGGAGAAGAGAGGAGAAGGACAAGGAGGAGGAGGAGGAGGAGGAAGAGGAGGAGGAAGAGAGAGGGAGAGGGAGAGAGAGAGAGAGAGAGAGAGAGAGAGAGAGAGAGAGAGAGAGAGAGAGAGAGAGAGAGAGAGAGAGATGGGGTGGGGAGCTCTTTGCAACTTCCATACAAATCAGGGGCACTGGCAAGGTCACACAGAAGGGAAATTTAGAATGCTGAAAAGATGTTCTTCCAAATGCAGTAAGCAATAACAGCATTCTACACAGGTTCTCCAGCATCCCAGGATGCTGCGCTCAAGCCTACAGCAGCTTCAGGTCCACTGGGAAATGTGTATTATGCCTGGGTTAATTTGCTGATTAATCTCTAGTCAGTGGTTTGTGCTTTCCCCAGATGGCCAATTAAAATTTACAACTGGCAGAACAGTGTCCTGTTGGCAGGCTGCTGAGGGCTGAAGCTGGAGGCAGTGACAGAAGGCATGGGTTCTGCCTTGTTTTCCCCTCCCCTTTTCTTTATTTCTCTCTCTCTTGCTCTTTTTAAAGCTGCTGGATTTATTCGGAGGAAAGTGTAAGCCGGGCTTGTGCGGTAAGTGTGAGATGTGTGGTGTAGTTTACAACTCAGCTGCTATTTACTCTCTAGGACTCTCAGGGCCCCTCCAGTATTCCAGGCATCAACGGTTTTACCCACAGCAAATATAGCTGACAAAATCAGCCAGGGGGCACAACTGATTTAACGGCTTTGAAATGTAATGGCCTTTTTTTTTTTCCTCCTGATTTGCAGTCCCCATAGATTGATGGTCTAATATCATTCACTTCCTCACAAATATATAAAACATTTACAGTTGTTTGTGTAAATCAAAGGCAAAATGCTGTGTGTAAAGCTGATAATAAGTAATGTTGTGATATATATAAAAGATAACATACTTTTACTGCAGTAACCCCCAAATTAACTGTTAGGTTTTGCTTAGCATTCTATACAAATGGCATTGTATACACATCTGAATAAAACATACAGCAGGGATTTTAATTAGAGAAATGTAATTTGAAATAATTCTTTATTTTATAGTGAAATATTTGCCACTCATTTCAAATATGCACAATTCATCTAAATTGGTAATTCTGAAGGAAATTTTTAATCAAGTTCCACTGATCCTTAAATAAGCCAAGCATGGCAGTGATATATGGTACCAAGACAGTTTGTTGATTTCACTAACTATTGAGAGCAGTTGCCAAAACAAAAGAAAATAAATGTATTCCTCAATGGTAGAAAGATTATTTTAAATTGGATATTGTCTATTGGTGGTGAAAAATAAAAGATTCACTTGTACATCTGAAATTAAATTGATAGGAAGAAAAGAAATTCCATAAGGTTATCATTGTATAAAATGAATAGAATTTGCATTTTGTTTTTCATAAGTAGCATATGTTTTAAATTTGTGTAATAGACAGGAACCATTTTCCTCAGACCCTAAGAATGGACTTGGAATTCACAGGTGGCCTTCTGTGAGCCCTTTCCACTATCCTAAATACCGCAACAAAGATGTAATTGTTAAATTTCTTTTTATCCAAATGAAATTTGCAAATGCTTATGAGGGTGTTCTAGTTAGGTTTCTATTGCTGTGATAAAAAACATGACCTATAGCAACTTGGGGAAGAAAGGATTTATTTGGGTTAAATTTTCAGGTCACAGTTTATCACCGAGGCAAGCCAAGGTAGGAACTCAATCAGTGACAGGACCTGGAGATAAAACCTGAAGCAGAGACAATGGAGAAATGATACTTACTGGGTCCCTCTACCAGATCCTGTTCAGCTACTTTTCTTACACCTCTCAGGATCATTGACCTGGGATGGAGCCACCCACACTGGGATCGACCCTTCCACATCAATTATTAGTCTAGAAAATCTTCCACAAACTTGCCTCCAATCTGATGTTTTTCAGTTGAGGTTCCTTCTCAAATGACTCCATCTTGGGTCAAGCTGACAATAACTCTAAACAGTACAGAGGCATAGTACGTTCCTATGGACAATGAGTGACTCTGGTTATGCTCTATTTTTAGCACACAGAATTCTACCTGCATACAGTAGATACTCTAGAAGCATTTAAATGTTGCACCACCTTTTCATAACAAGTAGAAAAAGTTCAAGGTTTTCTAAGTTGACCTCTAGTCAAATAAAGATTCTTGGGACATTCTATAAGTTGTTTTTGCCAGGTGTATGGGGTGGAGCTGCCTTTGTCTAGGAGGTCACAGGGTCATTTCTTTATAGCAAACATCTTATAGGTACCTTCTTTAATGCTAAGCGCTAACACCATTGTATCTGCTCAAGTGCATACAGAAGCGAATTAAAGTGTGTTTCGAATTACAGCAGTGGCCCTTTATAGAAATTAGTCAGCTCTATATTATGAAGCCAAATTTCCACTATGCAGAATTTTAGTTCAGCTTATGATTATCAGTCAAAAGCATTATAAAATGGGAGACATCATGAGAGGCTCTGCTAGAGCCTGACAAATACAGAAGTGGATGCCACCCTCTGGACTGAGCACAGGAACCCCAGTGGAGGAGTTACAGAAAGGACTGAAGGAGCTGAAGGGGTTTGTAATCCCATAGGAAGAACAACAATATCAACCAACCAGAGCCCCCCAGAGCTCCCAGGGACTAAACCACCAACAAAAGAGTACACATGGAGGGACCTATGGCTCCAGCCACATATGAAGCAAAGAATGGCGCTGTCTGGCATCAATAGGAGGTGAAGTCCTTGGTCTTGTGAAGGCTTGATGCCCCAGTGTAGGGGAATGCCTGGGAGGTGAGGTGGAAGTGAGTGGGTGGATAAGAGAGTATCCTCATAGAAGCAGAGGGAGGGTGATGGGATAGGGGGATTCTAGAGGGGAATCCAGAAAAGGGGAAAACATTTAAAATGTAAATACATAAAATATCCAATAAAAATGGGAGTCTTCAAAACAAGAGAGAATTGCTGAAGCAATATTTAGTTTAATAGTCCAATTTTTGTTATATAATTGCATGTTGTACAAATAGAGTAGATTTTTCTCTAAAGGTAAACATTTTACCCATTCCATAAAGACTTTATGGAATGTATGGGCTGCATCTAAGTTGTTTTATCTAACTTGTGGCTTGCAGTTGGTCATATGGGATGCAGTGGAGAGGCTGTTTAATGCCCAACTTGGACGACGTATTGCCCTGGGAACTGTAAACCATGTCTTGATAAGACAGGCTGCAAGTAGTGTTACTAATATTTATTAAGCATATAGTGTATCCAGAAAGTAGTATCATATGCTGTAGTGCCTTAGATGGAGTGCCAGATATTAAGAAAGTTAACATCCATATATCAAAATGATTTTAAAATTAAGAGAATATGATCATTGCCAAGGACAAACAATTATATGCAGTTCTTGCTAGAAATGACTGATTTTTTTCCTGGAAGGATTAGAAAAGCTTCTTCTGGGGGTGGCAAATTCCAAGGAATATACTGGGATTTGTCAGGGACAGGAGAGTGAAAGGGATTTCCAGAGGCGTGGAATTACATGAGCAGAGGATTTCAGGTAGAAAAACATTAATTCTATTCCAGGAATTGATGAAAAGAATGATGAGAGAGCTTGTGTGGGTGTGGATACAAATTGAGACTGTAAAGGTCAGTGGATAAATTTGGTAAGTAGAGCTGTGAAAATTTGTATTGAGTTTTTGATCAATGCAGGATCCTCAAAGTTGTAGAAGGGACATTTTCTAGTCCTCTCTCTGTGTTTAAGCATGAATAAGAAGTGGGAGTCTGACAGAGGAATAGAAAGTCAGAACTGTTATAGGGTTCTAAGCCAGAGCGAGGAAGGTACCTGTATAGAAAGAACTGAGATAGGACAGCATCAGGAGTTTTCTAGGCTGAGGCTCAAATGTATGAAAAGATCCTGTCAAGAAACCAGGTAAAGGAATATCATATTTGGAGGGAAGAGACATAGCCCGCTCTAATTGGGTGGAGAAAGTTGTTCCTCTTCAACTTGCAATCTTACTGGCCTGACCATGCTGATTATTGTAGCAATTTCTTTCTTACTTGGGTGATGAATACAGCTGTCTCAAGCTCTTCATTGCATCCTCTGTGCGCACACACACACAGACAGTCATTAAGACAGCATATAGTGTTAAGTAGAAAACCTTTCTATATTATTCACCTGTCCTGTGTGATAAAACACCTTGTCAAGAGAGGGTTAAGGAAGATTCTGTGTTTGCTTGCAGTTCAAAAGGCACAGTCGATCTTAGTGGAGGAAAAAAGCACTGGAGTCAGAAGCTTAGGGCTGCTGGTGATGTTCTAACCACAGTCAGGAAGCAGGGAAGAAGGAGGGAGGGAGGGAAGGGGAGGACAAGGGAGATGGAGAGACAGAGTGGGTTGTCTTGTTACTGCTTGTCTATTTTTGTTTTTTGTTTAGCCTAGGACCCCAACCCTAGAATAGTGTTACCCTCAGTTAAGATTGAGTGTTTTTATTATAGTTGACCTAATGTATAAAGTTCTTTGCAGATATGTCCAGGAGCTGATCTGCCAGGTGAATTGACAATCCATGTAAACCATCCCAGCAGCATAAAAACCACAAAACAAAACAAAACAAAACAAAACAAAACAAACTCTGAACTTTTAGGTCCATGTCCCATACTTTGATAGGCATGCAATTTGACAATATATATTTAAGTGATTAAGAAGGTTTATTGTTGTTAACAAAACAAAAATTCATACAATTTTGTTGTACATTATCTTAAAAATAATCCAATCTTGTAAGTCGAAGGCAACTAAATTTTAGTGAAATTGCTATATCCATCACTGCTCATTCATTAATATGCCAAAATGTTATTTTATTGTTGTTGTTTTTTACTTTGTTTTCTTTTGTGTTTTTCGAGACAGGGTTTCTCAGTATAGCCCTGGCTGTCCTGGAACTCACTCTGTAGACCAGGCTGGCCTCGAACTCGGAAATCCACCTGCCTCTGCCTCCTAAGTGCTGGGATTAAAGGTGTGAGCCACCGCTGCCCAGCTTGTTATTATTACTATTTTTTAAATTTTAGATCATACCTACTGTTGGAAAAATCTTAAAGGGAGATAATCTAGAAAACCCTGTGACAAGGCAAGTTCATTCCAGTCTATTTTCAGGAGCTGTAGGTTTGGCCACAGTCAGGGATGCCCTACTATAAACCTCAGGCAGCCTTGTGGTTGAATTTGTGCAAGCTGCAAGTTTTCAGGTCTCAGATAAGTATTCCTTCTGTCAGCCATAGGAGAATTCAATGAATCAGTCTAGGTCAGGGTGGTTTTGTTTTCCAGTTGAAAGGTCAGGTATCAAAATCAGAGAGCAAGCTACAGTCTTCCCAGGGCTTTCTCAGCATGAGAGAAATTTAAGTATTCATGATATTATAATTACACATACCAATCCCTTGCAGCAGAAACAACCTTAAAGGAGAGTTGGAAAAGTATGTTTTTCATCATTACAAGGAAAGAAAAAAAAATCCTTTCCTGTTCTAGTTATTTGTTATTAAACTTATATTATACAACTTTAATAAATATTTTAATTTGATCTGATAATTAACTGGCTCTAAAAGGCTGTTCTCTTTTTTCATGATCTCCTCACAGGGAGAATAATTTTGAAGACACACTTCTAAGTTATTAACTGGTGAATTATATAAACCCTTAAGTAAATAATGAAAATGTAAATATTAGAGCTCTA
Organism: Arvicanthis niloticus; assembly: GCF_011762505.2. Lineage (NCBI taxonomy): Eukaryota > Metazoa > Chordata > Mammalia > Rodentia > Muridae > Arvicanthis > Arvicanthis niloticus. The sequence goes on from NC_047659.1 coordinate 34,038,007, forward strand.
ATAAGAGGTGGGCCAGAGCGCAGTAGATATTGTGGTGCAGACCAAGCTTATAATCATGGCTTTTATCCTGCTAATTGTGCATAGCTGTTAATCATACACTTATTCAATGCAGAGTGGGGTGAGCCCATACAAGATTTTTTGTATAAATTTAGGTATGATTCTTTAACTGAAGCTCAAATCAACTTTTAGCTGCCCCACTGACCCATAACACCTAGTAAAGAAGTGTTTTTCAGAACAACCAGTTTCATGGCTAGAAATAAATATGTATACTCAGTGCTTCTTATAGTCAAATCAATCCAGTTTTTTTGTTTTTTTTGTTTATTTGTTTAAAAAAAACAAACCAAACAAAAAACAAACCCAAAAAACTGTCACTAACCTATAGAGGCATATGGTGCATTAAATGAAAACTTTTGGAGATTGTTTTATTCTACTTTCATAAGAAAATGAAAAATTAAACCACAGACATGTATTTATCTAGGTGGGCTCAAAACAAATCAACAAAGGTATCTACCATGCTTCGGTCTTTTATTCTATGACATCTTTCAGCCATATAACTGAGAGGAAGTGAAGTAATGTGTTAACATATAGTAACTGGAAGAGAAAATAGTTACAGTCATGAGACTTCATGGCAAAGAGGGGATAGGGAAGAAGAAAAATAATTTTAGAAAAGGGGAGAAACTAGAATCAAATCGAACACAGCAGACTTTTCTTTTCCAGGAGATGAGCAAGGCATAGAAAATTCAAATGTCTTCTGCAAAGTTCAGGCATGTTAATTATTGCTCACATTTTAGTATCTCTTTGTGGAATCTGCGATGTGGAATATAAATAAAGGAATAGGTTGAGAGAGGAGCCTCATGTATATGTTTCTGTGTTTTGTTATGGCATATGGCTTTAATCACTCATGCAGCCAGTCACTCACTGAAAATATTTATGATGTATATGGCACAAGGCAGACACACAGAGAGGTGAGTAAAATAGACATACCTCCCTATTAAAAAGCCTCCATTGCAGGAGGAAGGAACAGGGCATAAGCAAATGCATATGAACAAAGCATGGTAGTAATTATTGCTGTGCATACATGTAAATATAGGCTAGGGGGTACCCTAGAAGGAAAACTGCAAATTTAAATAGGATGATCAGAGAAGGATGGGGGCACATAAAGAACATGTTATGGAGGTGAAGGAGCAACAGACTTATGGGGAAGGCAGAGAATTCGAGGCGCTGGGTAGCTGGCATCTTCAAGTACTGAAAATGCAGTGAGAAGAAGGGAAATTACTATACAGAGGGTCTGAGTGCAGAATGAATCAGGAAAGGGGTTTGAAGCCAGGGTAAAGTACACTTTGTTGTTGTTGTTGACTCTCTTGATGACTTTTTAGTTTGTCCAGGTAAATCTTTGATAAGATGAGGAAAGTAATGAGAAGACAAGAACAGAACTGGGGTCAGCTTTCAGGATGTTGCTTAGGGTACATGAAATATACATAAAGGCTGGTGAATATATATCTTACTTGTGAATACATTTGGTTCAGGTACCTAAACACAGCCTCTGAGATGATAGGGATATAAGAATATGGGACAGTTGTGTAATGGATGAAATTTTCCAGAATAACTGAGAGGAAACAAAGTAATGTGTTAAAATTGTCCCTGGCAAAAAGGAGATTATGAGGTATAACAAAAAGAAAGATACTAAAGATGACTCCAAGAGGTAGACCCTGAGAAACCCAGAGAATAGAGTCACAATTTTCCTACAAGAAAGAGGACTGCAAAAGAAAAGTTAAAGGGAAGGGCGAACGCAGATTGAGAACATCTGAGCTGAGATGTCTTGAGATGCTGAGTAGGTAGTTGGAACTATGAACTTAGGATCCAGTTGAAGAGGTATGGCTGGAGACACATATTTGAAAGTACAGAGGACAATATTGTGACCAAAATGAAAAGACTGTATAAATAACATCCTTGAAATGAGTGAAGGCTGAGAAGACTGGTTCCAAGGGTCTTCAGATCTAGGAGACTGAATGGGACATAAGAAAAAGAATCAAAAGAGCCTATGGAGACATAGTAGTCAGTGAGGGGAGCCATGGGTCAAGATGACTAGCTGTGATAACACTGGGTGAATTTCACCTGCAGTCTCCTTAGTCTTGCTTAGAGGATAGAATAATGAAGGTTCACCATTTTCTACTATCATTTTTTTTTTTTTTTTAATAATATAAAGCCTCAATTTTTAGGATGGTCTCTAGTCCATTTAATTTAATTTTTTGCATTTCTATCCATAATGGCATGATGACTAGAGGCAATTTAATGACTGATAGTATGAAGAATTCTTTGGCAAAAACTTTCAGTTCTTTTTCAGAAGTTTCCAAAACCAATGAACAAAGCAAAAATAGAGCTCTTACACATTTAAGGGCTTTACACAAAACACTATGCGCCATTCAGAATGTAGCATTTACTTAATAGAGATTCTTTTTGGTGAACTATTAGATTTCAGATACTTTGTTAGTGCAAAAACCACATGCTTTTTCTGGACTTATAAGGAGAGTCCCTATTAACAAGGCTCATATCAGAGGACAGGGACATTATCTACCTAAACCAGGATCCATTGTGGGAGAGGTTGTGATGTGTTCCTAGTAGCTCCTGAGACAGATGTATAAGAATGTGGCCTATTTAGACTGTAATTATTTTCAGTGAATAGAATTCTCAACAGATGACAAGTCTCGATACAGTTCAATTACAGTTGCTGTGAGTTTAATCCATTTACAGTTGCTGTAAGTTTAATCTACTCTAGTTGAAATCAAGTATTTTGTGAGATTTTTCTCCAGAAGCTTGTGATTCAAATATGTGTCTCAGATAGTACACTAGTTAGAATTTTATTTCTATTTATTAATTTTTTGTTATCTTGACACCAACTATGGTTATCTGGGAAAGGAGAATCTGAATTGAGAAAATATCTCACTCAGATTTGGCTTTAGGCAAGTCTGTGGAGGCATTGTCTTTTCTTAGTTTTACTTTTATGTGTGTACGTTTTGCCTGCATGCATGTCTGTATACCATGTGTGTGCCTAGTGCTCTCAGAGACCAGAAAATGGCATCAGATCTCCTGGAACTGGAGTTACAAATGGTTGTGAGGTCCATGTGGATACTAGGAATTGAACTTGCTCTTAACTACAGATCCACTCTTAGTTTTAACTTTACATCTTTTTGAGACAAGTTCTCACTGTGTAACCTGGGCTGGTCTATAACTCAGATATGTAGACAGGGCTAGTCTCAAATGTATAGAGATTCACCTCTGTCTATTTACCAAGTGATGAGGTTAAAGGCACATGGTATTTTCCCTGGCCTACATTTTCCTTATTAGTGACTAAGTTGGAAGGCCCAGCCCACTGTGAGTAGTGCCACTCTTGGTGGTGGTCCTGGATTCTAGAGAAGGTTAAGATGAGGGAGCCACGGAGAACAAGGCAGTCAGCAGTGCTCCTCCATGGTCTCTCCTTCAGTTCCTTCCTCTAGATTCCTCAGTTGGCTTCCCTCAGTCATGGATAATGATCTTCAGGACAAACGAACCCTTTCATCCCCAAGTAATTTTTGGTGATGGTGTTTATCACAAAAATCGAATGCAAACTAGGGCAAGGGTCTGATACTGACTGAGCCTTTTTAATGTAGACACTCAGTTCATGTGTAACAAGTCCAAAACCTCTGCATCTCTATCTACTACCTAGGTGATGCCTGGTGAGCTGAGAATAGATTTTTACTTCTCTCTTATCCTGACACAAAGTGTAGGACTTCTCTGCTGGCAAAAGGTGTGAGCCAGTCGCTCTGCTTTCAGACCTGCCTGAACTTGCCTACCTGACTACAGAAAAGGATGGGGTGGATTGTGAGACGGAAGAAGAAAGAGAGTGCTGCAGGAATCAGAACTTTAAGACACACTAATTTACAACCAACAAGTATTCCAGTTAATGTCCTGGCTCCGAACCACTAAATTAATAATTCATAAAAGTTTACCCAAGATCTATGTTTCTCATACACGTATGGCCATGAATATTGTGAAATTATATATTTTCCCCATCGACTCTAAAATCCTATGATTTGACAACCAAGCAAATAAAGAGAATTTTGAAAATGTTGTGAAAAATCAGGAAATTTCTCGAATTTTCAAAGGATCATCAGGCACTTTCTTCTCAGGCTGGGATGGTCAGGATCAGCAGTACATGGGTGCTGGAGAGAGAGAGTCATCAGAACCAATCCCAGGCTAACTGAAGCAAGAATGCATTGGACAAAAATCCCTGGGACTGGTATGTGTCTATAAGTTTCAAGCATCTGGAAAAAGAAAAAGCCCATAAAGTATCTTAAACTTCAACAATAATGTTTTAAACTTAAAGTCATAAAACTGAATCTCAAATGTCCCTGTCACCAGCTGACAGTTCTACTGTGGACCTTTACATCTAATGAATGAAAAAAAAATTGTCTAATGAAACCTAAGGATAAGGAGAGACATTCACGATAACGGTGTCTTCTTAGCTTTTATTTATGGTACCATACTACTTATAACAGCATCCAGCTGTCCCACAAGCTTCTTTCCAATGCCTCTTGATTAGTGAAAGCTTCAAACTTTGATGAAGGTGATGCAGAGCACTGAAAGTTCATTGAAAAAAAATTTGGAATTTTAGAAATGACTTTACTCTGAAAGCACACCTTCCTTGTTTTTAATATGCTATTTTATATGCACTCTCTGTGCTATAAATACTATTATCAGTTGGAAACAAAGGTACAGCCATGTTTTTCTCTGATTAGAAGTATTTGTGAGGACTCCTTGCTAAAATGGGGAAAGTCTTAACTCCAACAAAGAAGTCTCTATAAAATTTACTTCTAATAATTCAAGCTTCGATATCTATGGTTCCTCCACCATGGCAGCCCTCATGTTTTTGCTTCTCACAACTTTTATTCTTAGACCCGAGGCATTTTCACACACACACACACACACACACACACACACACACACACACACACACACACACATTATTTTAAGAATTATACATTCAAGTTATTTGTCTGGCACAAACCAGTATAGATATACACACATTTAATTAACTTTCTCTTTGAAAAGGAAATAGTTCATTTCAAGTTTGTCACTTTGATTGTCTATTCAGAAGTCTCCTACATTGGAAAGCTCCTTGGTTGAGGCAGATATTACATGAGCAGTACTTTCTGGAATTAGTTTAGTTCAGAATTTGCTGTGCATCTAGTTATCTGCTAATCCTAGAACAGGACCAGTAATATTCTGAAGAAAGAACACAGTCATCCATCAGGACTTCCAATAATCTTCAGGTGTTCAAGTCCCTTATATAAAATGGCTTTAGAAACTGCAAATACATGCAGATGATATAAAATGCCCTATACAATGTAAATTCTATGTAACAGTTGTTAAACTGAATTATTTAGGAAATGATGGTGAGAAAAAGTTTGTAGTGTTCAGAAGAGTCAGTCTTTCTGAGTATTTTGGGTCTGATGTTGGCTGAATCTGAGGATGCAGAACTCGTACAAAGGACTAGCTGTAAATGAATGGTACAGGGCATGCTCTTACCTGGCAATTTCTACATATTTTAAGAAACACCAAGAAGGAAAAAAAAGAAACACCAAGAAGCGTATAAAGTAAAACATAATGCAACAACGGAATAAGAGTCAAGTAATAGATTTTGGGGGCTGGAGAGATAGCTTACAGGGATCCCAGCACCTCTCTGGGGGCCTTATGACCACCTGGAACTCCAGTTCCAGGGAATCCAACAGCATTTTCTGGCCTCCTTTGGCACACATATGGACAGAGGTATTCACACATACACACACACGTGTAATAACTGAAATGTGATTTACAGTCTGAACCTCAGTGTCTCAGGTATGAAAAATAAGGATTGGAATATAGTCAACAAATTTTATTCTTTGCCACTCAAAACCAACTAAAAGTTTTAAAAAATTGGGCCATTTCCTGCCTTCTGAAACACCCACCCCCCCCACACACACCTTATTTATGTGTATGTTTATATAATATGTCTATGATAATATTTGACATGTTTCAAAACCTTTGTATGATTTTAGGAAAAAAAATACAAAAGTAAAAATACTTGAAAATAAAGTCTTTGTTGTTTTATTAGAAAATTGTAATAAGAATATATTTTAGTAAGCCTTAAAATATTCAGGAATGCTAATATTGATTGTCAGTTTGACAGGGTCTAGGATCACCAAGGAGAGGGCACGCACCTGTGAGGGAGCTTATAGATTGGATTCATGAAGGTGGGAAGCCTCACTCCAACTGTGTGTAGCATCATTTCATAGCTCTGCTTCCTATTGTGGATGCAATGTGACATCATGTTCTTGCTGCTGTGACTTTCTCCACCATGATGGACTGTAACTCAATCCGTGAAGCAAAACGAGTCTTTCTTTTCTTAGGTTGCTTTTGTCAAGGATTTTGCTACAGTAGCAGGAAAAATACTGAATACAAAATTAATAGCCCAGCTCCATTTTCTCAGATAGAACAATATGAGTTATGATTAAGAACAGGAGCTTTGAAGTTAGCCATGAGTTCAAATATAAAATATATGAAAAAGAAATAATCATAAGTTGGTATTAGTACAATAATGTGTTCATTAATGAAATAAGTGGATCCATTAATTAGCATTAAAACTATCAATAAGACAATATAATGACAAGTTGACCCATATGTTGTACATAATTTATCCTTAAACTTATATGTAATTTATTGAAAACTATAATATAGAGTATGTTGAGAAAGGTATATAAAATGTATTGATGTGGTTATGTCACCATAAAATGACAATACTGCATTTGGATTAAAGAATGATTATCCTTCATTAATAAGAATATTCCTTGAAAATAAGGTGATGGCATAGCAGGTTCCAGTGCCCTGAGAGAATGATAAGATACTACTTAGGAGAATTATTTAATTATAGATTGCTTCAGAGTTCTCCCCTCTTTGAAGTCTACTATGTCGGTCACATGATCCTTGTAGACCATCCTAAGATAATCAGAAGAGAGTCACACATTTATCTTTAAGATGGAAGAATTAATGTAAAGAGTCAATGTACTTTACCTTACTGTCTGTCATATGGTTGGGATACCATGAGGCTAACTCTTGCCCCTTCACAGCAGAACTCTGTTTCCTTGCTTGTTTATTCAGACCAGGTATTAAGTTGGTTCGGTCTAGTTGCCCGATACAAATACTTAGGGGTTTCATTTAACTAAGGAAAATTTAAAAATGCAAGTTATAAAGCTTGGTAAAAATATCTCCAAACATTTCAGAACATAAATGCACTCTAAAATTGCTTCTGTTTAGAGTCTTGAGTTGGCTACAAGCCAATCTTGAAATGTTATTCTTCTGATGAGTGTCTGAGATAACCAGGCAATGAAGGAGAGCAACTGTACAATCTACTTATGGTACTTTGTGGCTCTTAGAGATAAGAGTCACTACAACTCTCAGAGCATCTCAGACTTTGACTTCTGTACCTGTGGTGTGGAGGAACCCTACATAAGGCATTTCTAAGCAATTAAGTTGATTTTCTAACTGAGAAATGGATTTTCAGAAGCCATAACATTATGGATGTTTGTTGATGTTTTTAATCCAAATCAATAATTTAATCCTCATATGCATTTAAGAATCAATGCTTTATTTTATTTTTAATATAAAAATCCATCTTTTAGGACAAACACAACCTTTACATGAGTATTTTTAATCTCTTGAAATACTTACTATGAAGTATGGTATTTTTTAGCGTCTTTAACACTGGGCTTCTGGTTTGCTCAAGGATGAAAATGGGAAGGCAAGCAGGATGAGGCTAAGCTATCGCAACATACCTTGTGAGGATTTTCAATGATACCAGTTTCCCAAGGTCTAGGTTCACAACATTAAAGGAAAAGTAAACCATGGACACTAATCACAGAAAAACAGGCAGAGAAGAGTAAAGGTGATATTAGCTGTAGATGACATTGCAGACTAGATTGTTGGAGTAAAATATCACACAAGAAAAATAAATTGACATTAAAAACTGTAAGTGTTGCGAAGGGGCATTGAAGCACAAGAATTTGGTTAACGTCTGAGTCCTGACATTGTTACCCAAACCTTCGGAAAAAGTAGCTTATTTCTCCAAGTTCATCTCCTTCATCTGAAAGTGGGTGTTGTTTACTCTCTCTTGTGGGGTTTCATAAAAATTGAAGACGTCATACATATAACACATTTCGTGTTGCTTTCTACACGTAACTAATGCTCAGTGAAATTACTTTTCACATTGTTAAATATATATAAAAAAAAATACCTAGCATTAGCTATGGAATTGTTTACTATAAATTTCATTTAGAACTGCAAATATTTTGACAGCAGAGTCAGAATAAAATATTATCTAAGCACACAAGTAGAAATTAATATTGTGAGTTTAACTGGACCATTTATGTATGTTCTTTTCTTTTGAGTTTTTAAAAAAAACAACTATAATTTACTGATGAGAGGGCAGAATTGCTTTTAATAAAGTCTTTCTAATTCATTAAAGTCCTAATAAGGTCAGTTAATTTAGAAAGCTTTTTCCTATAGCACTTATAAGACTAAATGTAATTCTGAAAGTTGAGAATCAAGTTTTACTTAAAGATTAATAATTTTAAAGTTTATTATTCAATTAAATTCTATATGAGTTTATTGAAAGCCTACAAATGCCTGTGATTGAATTTTATTCATCAGACATTATTAAATCTATGCTATTTTAAATTAAATCCATGCAAAATACTATAGAATAATCACATTCATTAGAAATAGCACGAATCTAATATGTATTAAATGCTAAGCACCATCTGACTCACTTGTCTCCTTTTGTAGAAGAGAAATAAAAAGTCAGAAGTTAGCAACTTCAGGGAATAAAAACAATCGTGTCTTTACTACCCTCTGCTTGGCACGTAGCTTGGCAACAAACGCATTGCTGAAAATCAACCAAAAGAAAAAGTCATGGTAATCACACCCAAAGAGCAAGCGGCTGAACCAACGCTGCCTTGTCAACTGCGCATGCCCAGGCAACACAAGGGCCTGGAAGCGACTCACCCAGTCAGTCTCTTGCCCTGAGATTCTCATCTGATTAGAGGATCATTTGTTAAGATTTTCAGAAAGAGGGACTTTGAAGTCCCTCTTTGTTACATGCATATGCACATATCTCTTAGAGAAACAAAGAGGAATGTAAAGTGGCTCATTCATAGCATTAAGAAGAATAAAAACGAAAACAACCTTAGAACCTTAGATTTTTTTTTTTTTTTTTTCTTTGCTGTTTTGATAGCCAGTGATTTGGGTCCTTTCTAGAATAAAGATCTTTGGAAAGAGATCATCAAAGTGCAGTAGCACTCTAGTGAAATTTAGGAGTTTGCAAAGCTGTGGCCCAGCTTGTCCTGGATTACTGACAAACTTGAGAAAGAAAGATCTTATGCCTGGTAAAGTGGAGACCTCCACCAGCTGTTTGGAAATAAGTAAATTCCAAACGTCCAGCTCCCCCAAAGAAACGCGAGGCAACTCCACCCCTCAAGTGCAAATTCACACGTGGACCTTATGAGTTTTCTGCTGAGACACGCAGAGTGATAATTGAAGTTGGGGGCCTTCTCGTCTCTCCGAAATGGTGAGAGGTGCTTTTTTTTGTCCCTACAAAGCACAAGTGAGACTGCCCAGTGACCGAAAAGAAACCTGGCTCTGTAGTTCACACAAAACTCTTGATTTTATAGGCAAGGCAGGCAAAGAGCACAGTACCGTGTGATGTGAAAATACTGCCTACCTAGGTTCAGACTGGACGGTGCAAGACGTTCCTTATTGTCTAAAATGTAATAGAAACGCAGTACTCTGAACAATAAAAAAAAGGAATTACACTTTGGTTAGAGAATCGTGAAGCTTTCCAGCCGTTTCACAGGCCAACCAAATGTCTTTTTCTGCCATGTAAATGCAGTAAAAGGATATCTGCATTAAATTACAGGATTTATAGTCAGCAGGAAAACGAAAGCACGGAAAGATCACTTTTGCATTAAAATTTGGTTTTTTCAACTCGCAGATTATTTTAAAAATATAGGTGCCTTGTACTAATGAAGTACATCAAAGCACATTATGTTCTGCGTTTTGTGAGAACTAGGCAATTTATAAATGCTATTCACATTTAATTAGTAGTCATTTCTTTTCCATAAGCATATTTACTCGGCTCTCCTGTTCCTACGGCAACCCAATGAGTGCTACAGCTACAAGAACAGCCTAGACTAACCTCAGAAAAGGACGGAGATTAATGAGCAGGCTTAGTATTAAGAGTAGAAAGCAAAATCCAAGCAGCGACCAGGAGAGGAGCATTACAAAGAAAAGCGCAGAGATGACTCCTTTTTCAAGGAGCCTATTTATAGCAGCACAGATCTTATTTATTCAAGAGCGCCCACAGTATACAGCAAATACAAGAGATGACTCATTTAGTGCTAAGTTCTGCTTAATTGGCTAACCACTCAGGTATTGTGGAGCGCAAATACATACATATATACACACATGTACGTAATTATCTGCTTAACGCACTTCTCAAGGGACCGCACAAACAGCTGCAAGCGTTGTGCTTATGGATGGTCCCTTTAAGTACAGCACTTGTGTAAAAAACCGGGCAGTATTTAAATTTGCTTTCTTATAAAAATGATGTCTTTAGATGTTTGGTGGGGAAAAAGATTCATAAATCTGAACGGCCACAGTATTTTAAGGGTAATTCTCTACTTAATGCTTTATTTTAGTACTCCACCGTTATTAAAAGGTTGACTTGAGAATAAATGAATTGTTAACAGCACCAGAAACAAACATAAATAGGTAACAGAAAATTTGCATATATGCTACTTAAATTCTGCTTACAAATGGTATTTCTTAATTTAAGGGTTTAGCTAGGAGAGGGAGCCATAAGGAATGAAGGCTTTAATATGTCCCCTTGATTGTTTTTTCTTTTTTTGCAAAAGTTATATAATTTTACAGTTTCTATTAGATACAAGTTAGGAGTAATTTAGTATTATTTCAACTTTGATAAAAGTAAGGCATATTAAACAAAAACTCCCAGAGTCAAGCTAAAAAAAAAAATCTCAATTTGATTAAAAAAAAAATATGTGGGAGAGACAATGAGTCTCACAAAGGGCAAATTAGAAATTATAGAAGCCTTGTTACCAAGTCTCACTTAGTAAAAGTGTCAGGCTCTGGAGAGCCAGGCAGCATCTTCCTGCTATAACAACACAGAGGCAACAACATTGCCATCAAGGCTCTCAATTATTCTGCTTAGCAGGAAAAAAGTAAAAATGTTTCCTTCTGACCTTTCTACATTGCTTCATTAACTCTAACGTACAAGCAACAAGTAAGAGAGAGAGAGAGAGAGAGAGAGAGAGAGAGAGAGAGAGAGAGAGAGAGAGATCCGACATCCCCCTTTGATAACAGCTGACTGGAAGGAGAGACCTCTGAGGGTCTCCTTAGTCCAACAGCACTGCCAATTCAACGTGGGACCAAAAATGTCAGCCCAGTCTATACTGCTTATTTTAGTTCAAGCAGGACATTTCCTATTTGGCTGGCTTTGGATCGAGTAGGATAGTCATGGATGCGAGGTGGTTTGTACATTTTCTGCTGTTAGTATTTAATACCAAAGATATTTCATTTAGCACTATAAATCAAAAAAGGAAACTATTTTACAAAGGCTCATCTATGCAATTATTAACGACCAAGAATTCTGTTGTCTCACATCTACATGTATAATATCATATTAAATACTGGTTAAATAAGGCATAATAGCTTCTACCTGGATTTTCCTTTGTGAAAAGGAGCCCTTTCCAGCAACTATTGTCTATGCCTTGAATTAATTATGTTGAACAATTAAATCACTAGGCATTTCTTCCCCAGATAACCTGTGAATTTGAGTCCAGCATTTCTATAGGTACTTTTGTGCCTGCATCAGAGAGTATTTTAATACCAAGGAACACAGCAACTTAAATGCCATTCCCTGGGATTCATGAAAAAGCAATATATGAGAGTAAATAGGGAAAATACCAACAACAAAAGCCCCCCACTTGGAATCAAATACTCAATGCAAATAGAAGACCTAAGCAGAGATGCTAGGGGTAAACACTGTGCTCTTGAGGTTTTCTTGAAAATGTTCTCTCAGCCTGTTTTCAATAAGAGTATTCTATCTTTAAAAATGTCTATCCTGATCGGTCATCAGCTATCCCAGTAGATGGAAAACGGAGTCCCATGGGCAGGAGCTGAACCCTCGCTGCAGATAATCAAGCATGGGAGAACAGCTAACTTCTTAAATAATCACAATTGCGCTTCACACATCCCTCTCTTCTTCCTTCCTGGTTTTTCAAACGTGGGGTTATTTATCACAGGAGAAAAACTGAAGGCTGCATCTTTAGAAGGCAGTCAGGCACTCCTAACCTAATTAGCGTTAGCCACCTCTGAAAGTAAATCCCCCGATCCGCGGCTCCAGCTTCTCTCCCCGCCTTCGTTCACCCCAGCTACAGGAGCACCTGAACTGAATGGAGCTACCTGCCAGACTGCCAGACTGAACCCTGCTGACCTGACCCCCAGCAAAGCAAAGCGTACTAAAGAGAGATTTGCCAGGACCTTCAGGCAATCAGGTGAAGCAGCAGCACGGGGCTGATGGAAGCGATTTGCTTTGTCTGTGTTCAAACTTCATGCTTGCCACGACAAAATACAGCCCAGAATCTGCTCCAGTTTGGACGCCGCCATGCTCAAATGTAAAACTCAGAAAAGAATGGAGATTCGCAGATCTGATAATGAGCCAGTTAATGACATAAATGATACCTCAAGAACCTCACTAAACCATCCAGGTCCTACAATTTAATCTGTAATAAATACTCCTGCATCATTGCGAGATGGCTGCTCATAATGGCAAATGAAATATGCTGGTATGATAGGTACAATAAATCTGGATTTTCCTATGGTTCCCTCAGGCTAGAACAATATGTAACCACAGTGCGCACTGTCAGGAGGAGCAGATCTCAAAGCCATCATAAAATCTAAATGGGGACTAATTAGGAGGCCCTTCCCTTCCAGAGTTACTATTTCTATTGACATTTTCCATGCATGAGCCCCTCCATAACACCATAAGTCACCAAGATAAGAACTCCCTAGATTATAGGGAAAAAGCTTTAATGGAGAAGTTGAACTCAAAGGCGATGCATAAATTTTCCTTTTGATGTGATGGGAAGTCTGTGTTCAGTACTTTCTTTACAAACTTTCAGGCTATGAACAGGTACTTTTTAATCCCTGTGCAGGATTTTTCTCTGTCTGGTTGGTACCTGGTTCCTCTCTGATCCAAGAACAGGAGTCTCAGGGAGGATATTAAATAGAGTGGGCAGCTGTAAAACTGATGGCTGTGGGTCAGGGACACTTTTGGGAGCACACTTGACAAGTTGGCTTCCAGGTCTTGACTTTTGTCTTGAAGATTCCTGTTCTCCTAAAGGTCACTGAAAATTCTAATTTCCCGAAGCTCTTCTGATGTGGAAAGGGGCAGATTTCCCTAAACTGACCTTTCCTGTGCAGGAAGTGAGTTAAATCTTTTGATAACCTAGGATGCCACAGTTCCTGGAAAAATTGTGTGTGTGTGTGTGTGGTGTGTGCTTGAGAGAGAGAGAGAGAGAGACAGAGAGAGAGAGACAGAGAGAGAGAGAGACAGAGACAGAGAGAGAGACAGAGACAGAGAGAGCAAAAGTGTGTGTGTGTGTGTGTGTGTGTGTGTGTGTGTGTGTACACTCTAATGTGTAAAGGTGGTGAAAAGACATAAGGCCATGATGCTCTTATAGAACTACTGAACTTTTTTGATAAACAAAATCCATATTTGAAATTGTAAAAGTAAAATTAACAACTAATCCTATAGGGATGTCCTGAAGTTAAAATTCCCTTGGAAATTAAGTACAAAACAAAAGAAAAAGTCATCACTAGCCTTACCTGTGAAGTTTATTAATTTCAGAGCATTAAACTTAGGATAGTCATGTGGAAAGAGGATGCAAAAGCCAGTATTCTGCTTTCTCAGTCTTTGCTTTACTTAAAAAGAGCCCACCAAAACTGTTGCAGTTGGATGCTACTAAGAAATATAGGTAGCAATGGGGGATGGGGAACTGGGAGCAGCCACCAGAAAGTCCCAGATGCCAGGAAAGCAAGAGGCTCTCAGACCCAACAGGGATGAGGTTAGCTGAATTACCCAACAAAGGCAAGGGAGAACCTGTAGAAACCATATCCAGAGGTTAGGCAAGGCCCCCATTGTGGGAAGGGGCAATCCATTCACCTTCAAATTTTTAACCCAGAACTGCTCCTGTCTAAAAAAAATATAGAGACAAAGTGTGGAGCAGAGACTGAAGGAAAGGCCATCCAGAGACGGCCCCACCTTGGGATCCATCCTCCCATATACAGACACCAAACCCAGACACTATTGTGGATGCCAAGAAGTACTTGCTGACAGGAGCTTGATATAGCTGTCTGCTAAGAGGTTCTGCCAGATTCTGACAAAGGCTGACAGAGGCAGATGCTCACCATTGGATTGAGCACGAGGTCCCCAATGGAGGAGTTAGAGAAAGGACTGAAGGAGCTGAAGGGGTTCACAACCCCATAGGAAGAACAACAGCATCAACCAACCAGATCATCTCAAAGCTCCCAGGGACTAAACCACCAACCAAAGAGTACACATGGAGGGACCCATGGCTCCAGCTGCATATGTATCAAGGATTGCCTTATCTGGCAAACCATGAGAGGAGAGGCCCTGTGGAGGCTCGATGCTCCAGAATAGGGGAATGCCAGGGCAATGAGGAGGTAGTGGGTTTGTGAGTGGGGGAGCACCCACATAGAAGCAGGGGGAGAGGAATGGGATAGGGGGTTTCTGGAGGGGAAACCTGGAAAAAAGATAACATTTGCAATGTAAATAAATCAAAGATCCAATAACAACAACAACAACAAAAAAGAAACAAAAAAAAATGTAGGCCACACTACAGAGGTATATTCTTATCCTGACTTATCCTTATCAATTCCTTGCCAGTGTTATCTGATTTTGTCTGTTCTTTTGATTCATGACGAAAAAGCACAGAAAGAAGTGCAAAGCACTGGTGGTGTTGATGGAGGTCTCTGCTCTACTAGGGAACTCCACAATTTTCTAACAACTAAAGTTTAGGACTCTTACACTCTTTAAATAGTTTGTAATCCAGGAAGAGTGCTAAGAAATAGCAGGACTCCCTATGTTTATGAATGACGTGGACAGCATGCAAACCTCCATTGGGTGATGTAGCAGTGACTGTATAACCAATCCATTCAGCTGCTAGTGAAGGGAATGAATCCCTATGCTAGATCCAGCCAGGAGATGAACAACTTCGGTAGGCATTGGGTTACTCAGCTAGTTGCAAATGTATGGATACATCTGAGTCTCAGGTTAAGCTGAGAGTGCTTTAGAAGAAGATAACTATTTATTCCCACAGCTATTTGGTTTTTACATCTATGTATAAACTGCTTTGCATTTTCATCTTCCAACAGGGCTGAGGGTCTTATTGTTTTTATCTTCATTGTTGCCCATCAGACTTGTTTAAACTTCACTGGGCTCTTTTAGTTGTAATCAAATCTCAGCTTTTATTTATTTAATATTGAAGGAAGAGAGTGTCCTTGGAATATTTCCATAAAACGATATGCTTACCTTTGTATTTGTTTATTACTACAATAATGATGATACAGGAATATTGAGATGTCTCTGAAAATGATTCAGTCTTTCTTGGCTTTTGGTAAACTTTGCTTGGAGGGCTAAAAAAGTCTTAGAAAACTTAGGAGTCACCAAAGTCACCCCAAACCCATAGCTTTGGGTTTTTGTCTCTTAAATTCACAGAATGAAATTTGTGTTTCAAAGAAGAAATTTACTGCACATTCTCATGTGGAAACTTAAGAAGGAGGTAGGGATAGGGGAAGAGAGAAAGGAAGGGAGGGCAGGGGGAGAAGGAGAAAGAGGAAAGGAAGAAGAAGGAGGGAGGGAAGAAGAAGGAGGGAGGGAAAGAGGAAAGAAGGGAAGGAGAGGGAGGGAAGGAGAAAGAGAGAGAGAGACAGGGAGAGAGAGAGAGAGAGAGAGAGAGAGAGAGAGAGAGAGAGAGAGAGAGAGAGAGAGAAGTTGCTTTTTATTAGAGAGTGAGTGGAAACCACAGAAAATAGTGCTTCATTGAGCTGCTAGTCTGGTGGTCCAGATGTTAGAGTGAGGCATAGGGAGGGGCTGAGCTGGTCAGTTCAGTTGGGCCATGAATTGTTTAGATGCTCCCTTTCTGTTTTCACATGCTCTCGTGTTCTCAGTATGCAAAGATGTACACTTAGGAGATAATAAAGAGACAGGAACCAAAATTCTCTTCTGTCATTTCTGGCCTCAAGTGAGGACATTCTCAGAAATGCTACTCTGGGGTCCCTGGCCTGCCTGACTTGTTTCTATCTCCTGTTCTCATCTCTGAAGCTGGTGATACAGCTTTATTGATAGGGGTACTAGTGTGCAAACCTCAGTTTGATTCCCAAAACCCACAGTAGAAAGAGAACCATGGTTACTGTGGCATATTTCCACAAATAAATATATAAATAATAAATGGATGTTGAAGGTAGCTTCAGTCTGAAGAGATGTGTTAATGGGTAGAGAATGAATGATTTTGGATCTCCAGCACCCACATAGGGAATCTATAACACCAGTGATCTGTCTAATCTGTATAATACCAGGTTTACACTGTCTTCTGATATCACCATATCACAAATCAAGTCTTTAACCATGACCCCTTAAAGAGACAAAAAGAAAACCATATTCAAGCCATAGGAGGGATGGTAGGAAAGGGCTACTGTAATTCTGATGAGACGTGCGATGAATCAGTGTGCATATTTTGGAGAAGTAGTCAGATTCAGAATATATTTTGAAATCATGAAAAGCAAAGATAGGAAAAGAAGAATTAATGTCCTTAAAATTTTCATTTAATAATAAACTCTGGTGCAGTTGGGCAGAGTAGCCTGTGCTACAAATCTAAGCACTGTGAGTCATGGGCAGGAGAATTAAGAATTAGCAGAGAGCCTGGGTTATATAGCAATTCAAAGCCAATCTTGGCTGTAAGAAAATTGCTGGGAAAACCAAACCAAACCAAACCAAACCAAACCAAACCAAACCAAACCAAACCAAATCAAAACAAAAAACCAGAAACAAAAGCAAAGCCAGAGAACCCAATTATCAGACACTGCTAGTATTTTCATATGGACATGGGCAACAGAAGGGCTATTGCCTTGTGGTATATTGTCATCAAATGATTGCAAATTGAATTGTTAATAAGCTCTTCAGATACAGAAGAAATATAACATCGAGTGCTAGGTGCATAGCAGGGAATACAATGGAAAGTAAGGCAGTAAAGAGCAATTATCTAAAGGGTCACAAACTAATGTAAGGTATCCTTCAGATTTGCAAATAAAACCTTTCAAATCTAAGAGATAGAAAGTGAAAACCCATGTACCACATGGATCCAGAGGAGACCATTTTAAACAAGGAAATAAAAAAAAATACAAAAAGATATAAAGATGAAAATTCGGTGACAGTTGAGTTTTAAATTCAACCTAAAAATTTATTTAGCCAAATGAGACCACTGGAATGATGAAATTAATTTTCAGAAGTTCAGATTATTTCACCTTAATTTGATGGGTAATTGCTTCCCAACGTCTTTGAATGATCTTATTTGTTTTCATAATTTTAACCATTGTTTGTAATATGCAGATGAGTATTTTTCTGTCCCCAGAATCCACTGTACTTCTGGCTCATGTGTGTGAATGCCGGCTGAGCATGTCCACCATAAAAATACTTTCAAGCCATATAGTTCTTAGTTGTTTGTTTTTTTTTTTTTTTTTTTACAAAATCTCACTTGTTTGATTTAACCAATAAAGACTCAGGAGCCAGATGCTGGGATGAAAGGATGTTAGCTCAGAGAGCCATGGAAAGCACCCAGCTGACCTTCCTCCTCAGCTGACATCCCAGGAGGAATCCCTTTTTCTCCAAACCAAACCTCCTTCAAACTCAAAGTTCCTTCCTTCTACTTCCTGTGCATCTCTCTGTCTGTCCGCTAGACTGTCTCTTACTCTCTGTGGGTTTTTCTTAATATTCACTTACACCCAGTTCACTTACTGTCAATTGGTTGCTTGCTCTGCCTCTTGACCTAGAGGTGACTGTATTTAACCTAGTTTACAATATTCCGGAAGAAAACACTTGGTTAAAGGCGTGTGCTAAGGCTGACCCACACCACAACTAAAACAGTTTTTTCCCCCAGTTAATAACACAACCTTGGGGTTCTCAGTGTGATCAATATACCGCAACACCACGTCTACACATTTTCTAACTAATTTAGTTCATCTGTCCATTCAATTTTTCTCTCCTTAGTTAACTACCCCATCAGTCACGGAACCAGAAAGTAGTCTTTCCTTCTTTCCTCCTGCTCAGGCCCAGGTAATACAAAATTAACACCTTAGGCAGAAAAGACCGCATTCCTCCATAGTTATGTGTGATGCAACAATAATCACGAACATGCAGTCTTCAAACAGTCTTCTACAGTAACCTTCCTTATAAAGAATAAGCATCCCACTCATACCTTGCAGGCCTACAATTGAAAATACATACCCACACACTATGCTAGGGCTCTTCATAGCATGTGACATACTATTTACCACAGTTTTGCTCAGAAGTGGTACATGCCTCTTCTTTCCACATCTATGAGCTAAAATGAATCTCCCCGACCCACCCTCTACTTGAGAACCACGGTTTTAGAAGAGTCTCAAAGACGGGGTGAGCATGTTTGTTCTTTTAGATAGATATATTTTAAAATAAACCTTTGCACTTTTTAGTTTGCTTGTTTTGAAATCTCCAACACCGTAGCATCTCCTTTTATCCACAGGATGTTACCATTTAGCCACAATTTTCTGCATCTTGCTTGTGCAGCTCCTCACCCATTGGTTGAACTGGATGAGAATTTGCTTGCTCTGTTCTTCCCCTCATGTACTTCATAAATATTAAATCTGAAGATAGATTTCAGGCCTCATCCTGTCCAGATAATGTTGTGGATCTATGAGTCTTCTTTCTAGCTCCCAGAGCTCTTGGAACACACTATTTTTGGAGGACTTTTAATACATCAGCACATCAACAACAGTTCTCCATACATCTGTGACTGTATAGCATCTGGATACAGGTTCATCAAGGGCAGAAACTTGTCCTGCTTATCTTGCATCCCAGCTTGGAGTATAGTGCTCTCTCAAAAAAGGGTGTACTTTCACAAATCTGGTTGACATAAGCTATACTTTATATCTTGTTTTTTTGAAATCTGAATAATCATATCTAATGTTTGAAATGCTAAAACTAATGAGGCCCAATAGATTTTGCATTGTATACGTCACATGTAAGGAGTTTTTCTAGTCCTGGATGTATAAGTGAATATTTTAACTAAATTGTTTCTTATTTTATTATTATTATTTTTAATCTATTTTTCCAGTCCAGTTGTTATCCTCCTCCAGACAGTTCCCCAACCCATTCCTTCTTCCCCATCTCCAAAAGGATGTCCCCAACCCCCAACCCCCCACACCCCACCAGGCCTCCCCATTTCCTGGAGCCTCAAGTCTCTCACTGCTTCTTCTCTCGTTGAGGCCAAACCAGGCAGTCTTCTGCTATACCTGTGTTGAGAGGTCACAAATTAGCTGGTGTTTGCTGCCTGTTTGGTGGCTAAGCATCTAAGAGATCTCGGGAATATCGCCTTGTTGAGATTGCTGGTCTTCCATGCACCATGTCTGTGCAGTTCCCATGAAGGCCTAATACCTTGGAACTGGACTTATTGTGAGTTCTCGTAATGGTGCAGGAAAGGAAATCCCAAAGAGCAGTTAAGGACTCTTAACCTCTGACCTCTCTCCAGCACCTTTTCAGCATCTCATTTTGTTTTCTTTCTGTGCAGTAACATCTAAACTAAAATCTATCTGGGGAGTGGTAGAACGGCTAGAAGCCCAGTTCTTTCTTTCTGTCCTTCATCGTTCTTGGCAACTTTACTGCCTATCTTGTATCTTTTGGAGAGTTTCTGGAGTCTTGGTTCTGTACTAATTGCTAAGCTCAATAGTACGTTATGAACTATGCTGTTATTCTTTTATGTAAATCTGGAAATGGATAAGCAATGTGAACAAGGATCTACAGGCAAATCTAGCGAAGGATATGCTCTCAAATACAGGCTCATACAAAGCTGGTTATTGAAACAAGATCAATCAAACAAAGACTTCTAGAACTCTTCAGTTAGAGTCATTTCTCCACTTGATCTTAGTCAAAAGGCCAAGAAGTGATTAGAGACATTTCTTTATGTTCATAAAACATTAGTTTATATCATTTGGCTACTTGTTAAAAATCATCTGCTAAGCAATCACAGGTATAGTAATTATAATACATAATTATATTTAATAATATATTATTTACATATGTAATAATTTATATAACTAAAAAGTGTATGTAATTTACGTAAAAATAATTTTATTATGGTAGAGTCTAACTTTGCTTATTTATGTGATAAAGTGTCAGGAAAGATGGTATATGATATAATATAATATAATATAAGTAACCTTTCAGACTCTATGAATAAAGGTAGGTAGACCTGAGTATATAATAAAATGAATTGGCCATATTAAGGATTTAGTTGTGTGATGACATGACTTTTTAAATTTTGATTTATTGCCCTAAAAAGAACTAGTTACAATAAAAGCAGGAGATTCAACACTCAGCTCTAAATTACTTTTTCTGTAGGGTCTTTTGTTCTGAGTATAAAGTTTTTGTTCAGCATTTGGGTCAAAAATTTTATTATCTCACTTTTCAAGTCAATTTTTTTTTCTTAGATGACCGACAGTATCTTATACTAATGACAGCCGTCAGGCCCTCTGAATGGGGCCTTCTGATGATTAACCTTCAGAATGCCTAGGGTCATCCCAATAGAAGTTTTAATACTTTAAAATGCAAATCTGGTCATATGGGCTGTCCAGTGGATAGTAACCTCTTCCCAAAATTAATGATTCATATGAATTAAAAAATACTGTACTTCTTTTGCCTGGATTGTGTTGGTATAGTTGCATGAATACAATAAAATGATGTCATGATATATAAATATGTAATACACTATACAGACATAGCATTTTCTGTATTTCTCCTAATTGCATCTTGAAGATTCTACATTTTGATAGACTAAAGGTTTGTGACAGCTGTGTGTTCAGCAAGTGTATTTGTGTATTTTTCCCACAGCCTAGATAATCATGTAACTTTTAACAACAAAATATTTTAATTAAGACATGAGCACTGTTTTTAGGCATTATGCTTTTACTTAATCAAGCAGATACCTTTAATGTGTACTAAAAAATAGTGTGACTTGTCTTATTGTGAATTTGCTTTATTATAGCAGTCTGGAACTGGATCTGAGCTAGGCACATGTGTGTGTCCCCTTTCACTCTCAGAATAAGCTTTTTAAAAATCTGCTACTTAGAAGAATCAGCCAAAGTGGTTGTTTAGGCAAAAAGCAAATTTGGTACTAGTTAAGAAGGATAAAGTTTAACTGCTGTACCAAACAATTCCAAATTTTCAATGACTTAATACAAAGGGGCTCACGTCTCAATCACCTTTTATGTCAATACTGTTTTGTATCTGTAGCTAGTAAGTGAGGTAGGATGATGGATGATGTACTATATTATAAAAGAAATAAGGTTAATGATGGCTACAGACACATTAAAATATCTCAAGGGCTTCTGCTATATGTCATCTAACAGAGTGATGTAATCTGGCCTAGGGATTTCCAGCCCTGGCCTCAGATTATTGCTTCTCTATGTTAATAGAAACCTAAAAATCCCTGGTTGCCCTAGAGACAAGGCTATCCCAGCACAGTCTCAAGTTTCATAAATTGTAAAATGTAGTTTACTCTCATAAAAACCAGCTTAACTCCCTTTATGAAAGAAATACCTGGTGAATGACTCAGACTGTACATAGGTATGAAGAAGAGGAAAGGATCTCTCAAACTCGGAAAAAGGCATCTAGATAGACTCTCTGCTTGATTTTATATGGCCATCTGCTCTTACTGTCTATCTTGGAAGGGTGTTGCCAGAAAAACAAAGCTATTTAAGTAGCATATAGAGCCTACATATGTCTCACCTTTGACATGATTTCAACCAAACCAGAAAAGTGACTCCTAGGGAAGCCAGCTAATTAGGGCAGTTTGCAAACCTTGTATACAGAAGGAAACTGTTCAATGGAGGAGACAGATATGTATTTTATTATATTTTATAATATTATATTATATTTTATACAGTGTAATCCAGTAAAGCCAGGGATGAGGGACAATATGTGGAGTGGAATAATGACTCCTCATGCTTTCTCCCCCAATTAATAACCCAAAGCAAGTCAAGTGCTGAAGCCTAAACTCCTCAAGAAGCAGTTTAAAGATGGTGGAACTTTATTCTGGTCCTAGAAGATGTGTGTTTGGGGGAGAAGCGGCAGTACTTGTCAGATCACTGTCACAACTACCAAAATAAAGATTTTCAGTTTGAAATATATGAATGATCTAATAAACTGCAGAGACTATTACTTATGGATAAACTAGAAATGAGTGGAGCGGCTTTGGCGCAATACAAAACTCCCCATCATGAGAACCAAGTAATTTTTTTAAATTTGAAAGGATAAAAACTAGAATTATAGGAATAGTATAAACAACATAGGAATGGAACAATTTCTTTAGCATTCTTTGAGAATTTCATACATGACTATTGTATTTATATCATGTCCTTTCCACACACTCCAGGCTCCAATTCCTCCTGTATTCTCCATGTCCCTTTCAAATTCATGGCATTTTCTTTGATTATTATTGTCTCTACCCACAAAACACTCAAACGTTCTGAATCTATTTTAGTGTTACACATATGTGTACATGATTAGGGCTGACTACTTGGGACTGAATAAACTTTTAGGGGGCCAATCACCTGGAGGAGACTGTTTCTGTAAAAGTAACTTTTATTCATCAGATGTAATTGTTGTCTTAGATGCTGACTGCTAAATTAGCTTACCCTTTCTTGTTCTTTTTGAATTTTGGCTAAATTTCTGAATTTCTGACTGGCTAGTCTGGCTCAGACTTCTTTCTAAGCTGACTGATTTAATCTGGCTTCTCTCAGCTTCTGACTGAATTGCTCTGTTTTGAAAGACTACCTCTGAACCTCATGAACTGAACTGCTCTGACATCAACTGCTCTGCTCTTAACTGAGCTCAACTGTGCTTATCTGAATTGTTCTGCCCTCACCTGAACTGAACACCACTGACTGAACTCAATTGACTCTTTTTCCTTCACTGCTCTTCAATAGCCTCTTTCCTGTGCTGTTCTCACGAGAGTTGGGCGTATCCTATCTCTGACTCATTTCATCAAATCTTTCTCTGATTCATCACTTTATCAGCCCCTCAATTAGATGTTATTGTTTGGGATTAAAGGTGTGTACTGAAGGTATGCCTGTATACCAGTCAGAGGGATTAAATGTGTGTGGTGTGTCTGCATTCCAGCTGGATCATGCCTTTACATGTGATCCCTTGACAAAGCAGCCATGTTGCTGGGTTAAAATTGCTCCACAGTTTCCCCCTTTCTTAGTAGCCATCAACTTTATGGAGCTCTTCATCTAGGTGTGGGTCCTTGTGAGATTTCCTCCATCCAGATTGGGATGTCAACTGGTGTTGCTATTGTCCAGTTCTTGTTAAAGTGACTGTATATGTAGACATATATGTGTATATTTAAAGATTTCAAGGGTGCAAATCCCTGTCATATATAGAAGACATGATCTCTTAGCAATGTCCCTATCCCATATACTTTCAACCTTCCTCCTCCTCTTCCAAATGTTCCTTGACCCTTAGGTGAAGAGGTTTTATTATAGATGTATAAATTGGAACAGGCACCCTTCAGCAGTTTTTCTGTGCAGTTTGACTAGTTGTGGATTTCTGTAACGGTCTCTTTCTACTACAAAAAAAAAGTTTCTTTAACAGGAGATGAGAGCTATCCTTCTCTCTGGCTATAAAGAAAAGTTTGGAGAACTGTACAATCTTATCTGACATATAAGTTGCAATCTGAGGATTAAAAGAAAAAGCATGTATATGTTCACTTAGTCTGGCTTCTAAACTATCTGGTAATCTTTTTCCATAGTGTGTGTGTGTGTGTGTGTGTGTGTGTGTGTGTGTGTGTGTGTATTCTAGAAAAGCTAGTCAGAGTTATGAATAGCCACCACTATTTTTGTGACATGATTTGTGAGAGCTAACTGGAATCACCCCAGACTTATGCTGATCTAAGGATGACAGAAACAGTAATTCAATTACCTTGTACTAGGTCCCATATCTTACATATTCTGGAACCTCTAAACATAGCTACTCTCAAGACCAGGATCATAGGCCCAAAGATATTAGCAATAAATGTTTTAAATACATCTAAACCACAAGTATAACAGGTATTAAAGAGACATCAGCTACTGTATAGTAGATGCAATTTGCTTATCTATGCACAGACAATAAACTGGGTTTATTACTTATATCATGTGCATATCAGTGTCAGCAAAATTCAAAATTCAAACTTAAAAACAGAACTTTAAAATAAAGGTACCTCCAGATATGCTTATAAGATTGAGATAGGGAAGAATTTCAGAAAACTAAAATATCATGAATAAGTTAAGTAAACAAATTCATTACGTTAAGAACTTTTGTTAACTGAAGAGAAAAAATAAATAAATCTTTTGACAATTAGATAACATTCTAGGATTGAGACTATAACAATAACAACAACAACACACACACAAATTTCTAGTACCATAAAGTATATATTTAATGGTTTAGTAACTATATTCTTATGAGTATTCCTCATAAAATATATACATGAACACATCCATAGAAATGATCATTGGTGGATTCTGAATTTTATATGAAAACAAAATATAAGAAAGACAGTGATTAAAGGCAGAAAAGGATCAATTGGGGGAGACATGGCCAAAAAGTATTGCATACTTATATGAACAAGTACTTATGAAACCCATGCTACATGCAATGAGAATGTACAATAAAAAGCATATATAATAAGTTTGCCTAAATTAACAATAAAATACAGAAATAGTCAAATTGTTTACTGACATGTAAATTTAACAATAGCAATAAAAGAAATGAATGACATATGACATGTGTCAGCCTAGATCTAATTCATGAGCATGCCATATATTGCAAATGTCAAGTTGTAGAGTAACGTGCATAGTAAATAACATTTATACTAAGTTAACAACGTGGACCTCTTCAGTAATAATTTGATATGGTATTTTATGTATGTGTGTACACCAAAAGAAGTCCTAGCTAGTATGGAGGGAATTCAAAAGAGGAGCTGGAGATAAAACAATGTGGTGGGCTCTGGAATCTAGTAGCATCCCATGATGTTTTGAGGTAGGAGATGCATCGAAGGCTGTGGCTATACATTTGTTAATGTTCAGAGGCTGGGCAGAGAGATTGTGATGTCAGAGACAGTAATGGGAGGCACGAGACATAATCTCCCATTATAAAATCTATGTATCATCTCATTTAGATAGAGTGAAGAGAGAGGAACAGGAAGCAGTGGGGATTGAGCATGTGATCAGTTTGATGAGGGTCTGACTTTTGATCTTTATTGTTCTGTTAGCAGGAACTGGCCTACAGGAACTAGAAGCATCCTTCCAGAATACTTACCATGACAGGATCTTTTATCATCAAGGCTTGCTCGAGTGTGAAAAACAAAACTGGTAGAAGATGACTGCCTTTGGAGAGAATGCACAGACAATTGACAAACTGATGAAAAGGCTGAAAGATGAGAGCCATTGAGGTGAAGTTAAGGGTGCTGGGTTTAAACATAGGCGGAGTACACCTCAGCCAGGTACAGTGCCAGGATGGAGGTGGCTACTGCACTAATGACAGGACATTGCTCTTTTGGTCATGGATACTCAAGCTATAGAAGGTGAGCTCAGGTACTAGCAAAAAAGGTTTATGCTGGCCAGAAGGAAGAACTCAAGGCAGATCAGAAATGTAAATTTCACCTTTCCATTATGGAAAACATAGAATGGCCTGCACTAAGTTAATCTTGTAAAGAGAAAGATGTGGAGGACTGGTGGACTCTGTGGGCACCTTCACGTTATTCTGTCTGTCTCTGGCCTTTCAGGCTGTCCTGAGAGTTGTGGATCCCAAATGGCTCCAGGTGGTAATCAGTAGCCTGTATCACATGGTTAACAGATAGTTCCTGCAACTGAAATCAAGAATATAATCTGATATAGTTGTTTTTCATAAACAAAACAAACAAGTCTGCTCAAAAAATTTAGATGGCACCTGGATTAATAACATCTGTGTCAAAATTAGGAGGTTTTTAAAATATTATTTAAAATTTTAAGTTAGCACGCAAAGTCACGGATTTCATTGCCACATCTTCATATATAACTGCCTTTATGTGTTTTGCTGGTTCACCTCCTCTGCTGCCTTGTCCCACTGGTCTCCTCCATGTGTATCCCCCTCCTCTGTTTTTGTGTCACATGTATCTCATTCCTTCCCTTTTTATTCCTCTCTCCTGAGTCCTTTAAAGCATGGTTCTCTCCTCTCACACTTTGTGTACTGTAGTCTGTTGACATCTGCTTCAACAGCTCCCAGAGGGCTTTGGTGCTCACAAAGAGCAAGTCTAAAGGACAATGACAGGAACAGCAGGGTGGCAGCTCTCCTTGTCCAGCATGTCTGGGAAGTCTCTGGAGCAGCAGGTCTTAGCAGCTGGAAGTCTTGGAGGCTGAGGCAGGAATAAGTCCACCCCCCTGCACCCCCAACCCATGTGGTGTGCCTGCAGCAAGAGTTTTGCTTAACATGGGGAGGTGGTGAGATTATTTTATTTTATTATTTTACTTTTTGCAATAAACAAATATTAATCTGTTCCCTGTAGCTCCCTAGGAGAGACCTACTCTAACAACATGTATATAATATGTAGCTATTCATGTATACATACATGCACACAAACATATATACACACATGTCATTTTTCTAATAAAGCAAAGT
Source organism: Arvicanthis niloticus (assembly GCF_011762505.2). Lineage (NCBI taxonomy): Eukaryota > Metazoa > Chordata > Mammalia > Rodentia > Muridae > Arvicanthis > Arvicanthis niloticus. Next base: position 34,065,122 of record NC_047659.1, read on the forward strand.
ATAACAGGAAGAAGAAACAATAAGTCAAACACGAGTCAAGGTCAGCTTTTGCATGATGGGGCTACCAATGTATTGTATGTCTTTACTGTTTTTGCATATATACAAAATATATAAGACTAAGTAACAGAGACTGTATGTGTGTTTTTTTTTCTAAAAAATCTAAGTTATCTGCCTTCTTTAGAAGATTTTTGGTTCCTGTATTATGGAGTTAAAATATTATTTTGGAAATAAAAACACATATCCTTTTCATAGCTACTTCATGAAAAAATCTTGAATGCAGTATGTTATAAATGTTTCATACAGAATCACAATATAAAACATCTCATTGAAATAAACAAAGGTTTGAAAAGATTGAAAATAGTTCAATTCCCACCCCATACACAGCCGGATAGTCAGTATACAGGGAGCCAGCCTTACTGTATTTTCATGAGATACATTTCCTACTTCTCAAAGATACCATATTTCTGCTTCTAATTCTGTTATGTTGCCAAGCTTTCGAAAACTTTCCATGATATTGAAAATAAATACGAATACGTTGACAGTTTTCTTCCAGGCTGATAATTGTGCAAATTGAGTATTTACATGATGAGTTGACACCAGCTGCTTTAGGCGTGAGCCTTAACAGGTGAGGTCAGACACTTTAGACTCCATTTGTGTTGTTTTCACAGCTGGTAGCTTTTAAAGCCTTAACATGAAGTGTATGACCAACAAAACAATGCCTCCATATGTGGCCAGGACACAATTCCTTCTGCCCATGAAAGAATAAGATTTGAAAGATTTTTAATAATACCAGTGAAGTGGAATTAGTCATCAGTTTCAGGACCTGCCACGACTCCAATCTTCCTTTAAGGTTTGAATTCCACAGCCAATGTCCAGTGAACCTGGTTACCAGCTTGACCCAACTGAAAGCACACTGGAAATTTAAAGACATGAAGCCAATGTTAATTTAAGTGCATCAGCGGAAGGGTCAATACAGAAACTCCCATTATTATTTTTCTAAGGCATAAGGTTTTGTTTTTTTCTTTTTTTTCTTTGATTGCAATGGAGGCTTTTTAAAAACTAATTATTTTGAAGGAAATATCCACTAGTTGTTCTCAGTTACGATAGGTGAAATTAACTGAGACCACAGTGATTTTACACATCCAAAGCTATTTACACATTTCCTCTTTGTCTTCTTGGTAGAGTGTCCCAAGTCCCAAACAGAGAGCACCTCCACTATTTAGTCAACATCAGTAGTAATCAAACCAGGCAAGAGGGGAAGATGAATGTATTGTGAAAGGGCCTTTCATTGCCTTTGCCAACCCGGGAACACACAGCCGAATCTCCAGAACTGGTCCATGGTCCTGCCCAACTGCCACACTGCTTAGGAATGCAGCTTTCTGATGTCTTCGGGGAAGAACGTGAAGTGTGATTTGATGCATTTTCTCAGCCACTCCATCCAAAGTTGTAACTGCTTTAAATCTTCCATCTTTGTGCTTTCCAATTGGTATGGACGTTCTGGAAGAAAAGAAATATTTTGTGAGATGCAATGCTTATTTTACTTGCTTAGTGTCAATTAAGTTCCTGTACAATTTATTATCAATTTACCCGAACCTCATGGAGGTGTCAAGAGCCTGTGCCAGTTTGGAAGTGGGGTTTGGGGAGAAAAGAAAGAGTTTGAGAAGCATTACATTCTAACTTCCCAAACAGATGGTTCTTGTGTTGGCCATTGTCCCAGAGAATCATCTTCTGGAATGTTCCAAGAGACAGACTGATTTAGTCTATTGCTTGCTCTTGGGAAGAAATTACAAAGGATCACAAGATATTTTCTCGTTCCACTTGATACAACTTACATTCCTTTTAACACATCACTGACTATGCAAACACAGAGAACTCCTTGTCATCTTTTAGGTCATCCAAGACCCATTACCCAGACTAATTCTTTTCAGTGGTACCCCTCATAAAGTTTCTCTTTTCTCTCTTTTCCTCACATCAGAAGGTCAAACCTTCTTGCTTGTCTGATCTCTATTTATTACGAATTTAAGTACCATTGAAGTATTGCTATTGAGGGGGGTTAATGATTTGCTTACTTAATCCTTTATAGATGTATCTGGATTTAAAAATGGAAATCTGGAATCTTGGGGAAGCATTCCTTCCGTCCAGAATGATTTTTTTTGTCATTGCTAATTTTTGTTGTTGTTTTTGTGGTTTTTGGTGGCAGGATCTAATGTTGCTTAGTTTGGGGTTTGGACTCACTGTAGCTGCTGTTGGCCATGCGCTTCTGATTCTCTTACCTCGACCTCCAGACTGCTAGGAATCCCATATGCAAAATTATTAGTTTCAAGAGTGGGCTATCAGGAATGATGTCATGGTAGGCTCTTAAAACCTTCAAACAAGGAGTTGTTCTAGAATGCCCCCAATATATTTTCTCTTGAAGTATCTATTATCATTGTATGTTTTTGAAGTATGTGTGTCTGTGTGTGTGTCTGTGTGTGTGTGTGTTGCCATGCATGTGCAGAGGTGAGATGACAATTTGATGGAGTCATTTTTGTACTTCCACCTTTCCATGGGTTCTGGGAATTTAACTTAGATCATCAGGTATGCATAATAGGGTGTGAAATGTCTTTATCCTGACAACCTCACTGGTCCAGTCTTTACTTTTAAATGGCTTATATATTTCTGACAATATTCAGTATCACTTACTTATTTATTCAGATGTTTGTGTCTTTTGCTCATCTAACATTTACTGTTTTCATAACAGTCTGCCAAATACTATAGTAGTTTGATAGCTGAGAATGTATGACTGACTATATGGCTAGTGCTTTCAAAGTGGTACTGGAAGGAGACAAGACACTAAACTATAAAGATACGGTTAAGTATCTTTTACCATTTTAACTTTATTGAGGTGTAATCCATATATAATAAAATGCTCTCATTTTCAAATGTTTAAAACTGATGAAATTTGATAAACTTTTCCATCTGTGCAAACTCAACTACAATCATGGCCCAGGGTACTTCCACCATCTCAGAAAGGTAAAAGGTATATCCATACTGTGCTAATTCCCAGCCCTGGCAACCTTTGCTTTGCATTCTGCTTATAGTATTCTGTGTACATGGATCACACAGTGTACAGTCTACTATATCTGGCCTTCTCTACTCAGTAGCATGTTTCTGAGATTCATCTGTGTTTCATTTCAGGAGTTTATTCCATTTTACTACTGAGTGGTACTTCACTGTAAGGCTAGCACACAGTTTGTTTATCCACATACAAACTGTGGATCGACACTTGGATTATCTCTAGGCTTAGACTATAAAATGAATCAAGCTGCTGTGAATTTTTTAAACCAGTCTTTATGTAGACATATGTTTCATTTCTCTCAGGAATAAATACTTAGGAGTGAAAATACTGCATTATGATAAATGCAAATTTAACTTGACAAAAATGACTTCAAAGTGACTGTGCCATTTTGCGTTCTTACGAGTACTTCGTGAAAGTTCTAGTTGCTCCAAATTTCTAAAGTAGTCAATCATTTAAATTTCAACCATGTTAGCAAACTGTACTGTTGTGTAATTTAATTGTAATGTGTATTTCCCCAATGACTAGTAAAGACAATCATTTCTTCACAAGTTTAATAGTTGTTTAGGTTTCTTCGCTGAAACCTTTGTTTTAAACCAATTATGAGGCTTGTTTTCTTTCTTCATACTTAGCTATGATTCTCATATATTTTCGGCTCCAAGCCCTTTGTCATATCATAATGCAAATAATTTGTCCTAGTGTATGATTGACTTTCAGTGTCTTCTAAAATCAAAAGTTCTTAGTCTTTGTGATTCACAATTTTTCTTTCAAGACTCATTTGGTAATATTCTATTATATTGTTGACTGTCTCTAAATCCGGAAGTTTTGCTTTAGTGTTTTCATGAGTTTTATAATTATTTATTTATAGGTCTGTTTCAAAGAAAATTGAGCTGGGAAAGTTTCAATTTTGAAATTGGATGTCTGGGGCTGGTGCGGTGGCTTATCACTAAAGTGCTTGCTACATACTGAGAGCATCTGGGTTTGGTCATCAGCACTCGCATAAACAGGTACCTAGACTGTCAAGTCTAGGTCTGTAACTTCTGCACAGTGGGTAGACAGAGGAAAGTCCCTGGTCCTCCTTGACCAGTGTTGCCAAAGAGTAAGCATCAGGATCTGTGCAGGATCCTGTTTCAAAAATATGATAGAGTGTGAAGGACAAAGCCCTATGACACTAGTCTCTGGTGTACACACACATGTGTGAATATATACATGCACACACATGAACACATACACACATGCACAAGCACACATCCCCATACACAAATCAACATTTAATGCTTCTTCAGTGTTTTCTAGAAACTACTTTCTCATTGATAGATGACATTCTTGCTGAAAACAATTGATTCTGTAGGTGTTTAATTTGTGACTTTTTACTCCTCTCTGTGAGTATATAATATCATTAATTACACAGTGCCTTGATTACTGTAGTTATAGAGTAGACTCTTGAGGTTTCTATCTTATGACTAGAAAAATCTTCACTGTTTCTAGAATTACGGCTTCTGGAACTTTGGGTTTTAAAGACCTGTGAATTAGACTTGGGGGAGAGGGATGTACACTTGGAAAAATTTTGAATCTTCCAATTCATGAACATTAGTATATCTCCCTTTGAAATTAGATTGTGTACAATTTCTTTCAGCATTTTTGTTTACATCCAGTTAACGCTATCTGTGATGTCATCATTTTCATTATAACAATTATTTTCTCTTGTCCTCTAGAAATACACTTTCACTGTGATAATGGACACAGAAGTGGTCGGAAAAGAAAGATAAAATCCTCAAGTTTTAACTACTTTTTCGATTATGAAATTATGCACCAAATTGGGGAGAGATGTCCCAAATCTTTCCTGAGCTATTTTCTAGGTTATTATTCAATTATTTTTTTTAGCCAGGTATCAGTTGTAATTAAAATGGTATAAAAGCAAAAAGGAGGAGGGGGGATGCGATAGGGTTTTTCTAGAGAGGGGGAAATGGGGGAAGGGGACACTATCTGAAATGTAAATAAATAAAATACCAATAAAAAAAGAATAAAAGATTCTGAAACACATAAATAATTTTGAACAAAGTCATTGATTATTCGTTTCCATCACCTCTCTTTTTTAATTTTACTTTTTTTTCTTTTCCTTGTAGGGTAATATCATTTAGAATGTTCTCCTTTTACATGAACATGTAAAGTGATAAATTTTACCACAAAACACTGCCTCGGTAAGAAGCATGGTGTATTTTCACCAGCATCAAACTTTTTTTTTTTTTTTTTTTTTTTTTTAGTATTTTGGCATTTGATAAAGACATCACTTAAAACTATATTATTATATATCCTATAATCAATAACTTGTGTATTGTAATGTATATTATTTAATTTCCAGTTATCCATATTTCCTGTCTTTATTGCTTTTTTGTTTAATTCACTTGTGGAATAGAGATACCTGTAGTATTTTAGTAATTCTAAATTTGTTGCAATTTGTTTATAGCCCAATATATTTATTAAAATAAAAGTTCAACGTGCACTTGAGAGTGATATGTAGTCTCAGGATTTATGTGACATGATTCCTACAGTCAAATGGGTCAAAGTGATTGATAGATTAGTTCAGAACACCTACATAATAAGTGATTTTTCTGTCTTTCGATCTAAGAATTGCTGACAAAAGAATGTTGAAATCATCAGTAATACTTAGGTTTTAAAAACATCTTTCTGTGCTCCTGTTTTTTTTTTATGTTTTCTTTATTAACATAGAGGTTTAGGATTTTTCATCTTGATGACTATTTCATCATTATGAAATGATAATGTATTTTCTGAAAAGGGAGTAATTTATGATTCATTTTAAAAAAGACGTTTTATAGATAATGATATAGACATCCTACGTTGTTTATAATAATGATTTTTTTTAAAAAGTATTACTTTTACTCTATCTTACAAATGAGGAAGTAGAAACACAGGTAAAGTAATTAACACACACAGCTGGTAGTTACTGCTGTGGGTATTTAAATGGCCATCCCCATGCTGAACCCACACTTGGATTCACAGTGTTATCTGGCCTCTCAGGATTATTTTGTTGTTTCTTTTTTGTAATTAATATTTTTCTGAAGTAATTTTACTCCTTCCCTTTTCTTTATTCAAAATCTCCCATATATTCTTTCTTGATCTTTTCCAAATTCATGGTCTCTTAAAATTATCATTACACACACACACACACACACACACACACACACACACATACACACACATACACACACACACACACTCACACATACAAAATTTGATATTGGATAACCATGGGGAAGACTATTTCTCCCCCCCTCTGCATTTTTTAGTTATCTTTAGTTCTTTTGCATGAATTTTTCCTTATACACTTTCGCACATCTATTGTCGTAGTCCTTGTTCGGCTCACACTTTAGGTAGTCATTTTAGTAACACTTATGGATGTAGCTTCTGACACTATCTGACAGAAATCTTCCTGTTCTTCTGCTTTGTGCAATCTTTGTACCCTCCCTTCCAAAACTATCCTTGTGCTTTGGGTACAAGAATTATATTGTAGCTATATGAGTTGGGACTGGCCTCCAGAACTCTGCATTTTGATTGGCTATGATTTTTTAAAATTGCATTTGTCTCTTTAAAGAGAAGTTTTCTTAGTAGGAGGTGGGGGATATGTTTTAGTATAAGGGAAAATATTTATAATGTCTTTGGGCATTATTCTGGTTTAGTAAAGTGGTAGTTATAGGTTCTCCTCATGAGATCCATTCATTAAGCCCTTGGTAGTCAGTTAGGTTTCCAGTTTAAGGCATGATTTCCTTCTTGTTGGTAGGGTCTTAAGTCCAATTAGAGAACTATTGGTTACTGCCAAAGTATGGGTACCCCTACTGCACCTTAATGATTGTCATGTAAACCACTAATTGTCTTTTAAAATACGATTTAAAGTCAAGAAAAGTATCTTTTATATTTATTCAAATATATGTCGTGTGAAATGCTTCTCTCTAAGCATGCACCCAGCATGCATTTTTTTTTTAGCTTACCTACGTTTTAGACATTTAGTAACTTTTTAAACATCTCTCTTGTGTTAATCTCTTGGGTGTTAATTCTCTTAGCTTCCTGCCCATCTTTGCAGTGTTCATTTAACCTACAAATATTCACTCAATCTAGAATTGTATGTTGAGTTTTGGCACTTTAAATATGATGCTTTGTTGACTTTGTGCTCTTGATGAGAAATCTGCAGCAAATCTTGTTTGTTGTACTTTATGTAGACCGTGAGTCAGTTCCTTTGGTCCTTTAACATTTTTTAAAAAGTCTATCACAATTTAATTATGATTTTTTTTCTGGCTGTGCTTTCTTCTGATATCTATGGTAATACATTTCATCAAATTTAGGTATTTTGGTTATTATTTTTTCATGAATCTTACTTTGTACATTTCTTATTCTCCTTCTTTCTTTGACTACAAATATACACATCATACATTAAGCTCCTTAGTATCATCTACAGGTGATGTAAGTCCAAATAGTTTTTGAGACTTAGTTTGAATATATTTTTATGTTAATATATGTAGTTCACTGATTTTGGCTCTTCTTGAGGCTTTAATGTACTAGTGAGCCTATTACTTACTTTTTCATTTCTAATGTTTTGCTCAGATCTAGAAATTATATTGATTCTTTTAAAATTATTCTACTTAATGACACATTCATTATGTTTATGTTTTTCTTTAAATCATAAAGCATGCTTGCTAAGTTTTTGCCTTTGCAAACCTTTTCTTTTGCCTGTGATTAGATATTCATCACTTTGCTGTGAAGTCAACACTGTTTTTATGGGAGGTTTTTGTTTTGTTTTTTACTTTTCCTTAAAGAATGTTAAACTGTATTTTGCCATGAAGTATTATTTTATTGTCCTCTTGTTTGGTTTGGTCTGGGTTTGTTGTTGTTGTTGTTAAGTTTTGTTAGACTATGTTTAAAATAGCCTTTACCTCTGAGTTCATGATGCAGCAAGATCTTGGCCATAGATAGTTAATAGTTGCACACCCCAAAACCTGATTGAGCTTTGAGAATTGTACTGCTCATAGTTCTGGGTCCCTTGGTCTTCTCTCTATTCTGTAGTTTCACCCAATAAAAACGCAGATCAGTCGTGACCCGAGATTCAGCCTATGTGTTTCAGTGGCTCCCAGGTAGATGGGGGATGATTTCTGTAAATAGTTCCTTCTTCGCCAGTGCCCTGTCCCAAGAAATCATTTATCTTCTTTCTCTTTGTCAGAGAGATTCTTTCTCTAGAAAGCTAGAGAATAAGCCCTTCCCTCTCCACTAGTCACTGGACAGCTGAGCTTTCTGCTGTCCAGCAGCTGAAAATGTTTGTATGCCACATTTAGTCTAGTGTTTTAATCATCCAGTTGGTTGTGCTGGAACTCAAGTCCCTGATAATTCACTGCTTTCTAGATGAATATGAAGTTGCTTTTCCTAGGTAGCAAAGAATCATAGGGCAGCCTGTTTAATGAATGAAACCATAAATATTCATTGGAAACACACAAAGACATAAAAACTTTGAATGAATTCGACCAAGAGGCAAAAATCACTTCGATTCTTGAGTGGCTATGCATGCAAAGTAAGGACTATTTTGGGGAGGGGAGTAGTATTCTCTGTGTAGTTCTGAGTAGGTTTATGAAAACACAACGAAGATATAAAACAAAAGTATCTCTGTGTGAGGATAAATTAGAAAATTATTTATAGAAGGGCAGAGGGATTTTTGAGCAAAGTCTAGAGGAATAGAAAATGCAAAGAATTAAAGGAGGCAGTTCATATGTGGAAGACATGAATGGCTACAGCATGAAATAAGTTGATTTGTAGGCTTGTAGCACACACAGGAAGACCCCTGACTGTACCTTAGTAATAAGTTAAATCACAATCCAGAACCCCCTTCCCCCAATACCGCCAAAAAAGATTTAAGAGTTATGTATTTCAGTAGGTGGGGCACAAATGTTTTGTGGGAAATTCATTAGCAAGGACCATGGTTGGGCATAAATGATGTCTTTCAAGTACAGACCCTCGCTAAGGTTGCAAAGTTATTTTTTTCTTTAATAATGGAATAGAAGAGAGTAGAATAAAGAATATCATTTTACATATTTCCAGAGTAGTTTTTTAAAAGTTTTATTTTACCAACTTACATTTGATTTTAATTATATATGTCTATAGTAAGTCATCATCTATATATATTTCTTCAAAATGTTAGGAAAATGTTTTAAAGCCATCGTGTTAGCAGACTATTAAAATTGTCCGGTTGAAAGATTATGGAGTTTAGTCAAAGCATTTAAAATGAAAAGAGTACAGATGATAATGAAAAGACAAAAGCCATAGCGTTGAGAGCTCATTGAGTTCTGTGGTTTGAGAGTAACAGAATGGTAATTTTAATTCTTTAAGACAATGTTCATATTGTGGTGCTGGGGATTGAGCTGAGAAACTTGAACATGCTAGACAAGTGCTCAACCATTTAGTGTGTGGAATCTTTGAGTTTTTCACACATAGTAGAGTGTTTGATAGAAGATTATTCACATGCCATATGAGGAAAGTAAGTTTCTGCAGGCTATAACACGTCAGACAAATACCAAAAAAATACAGAAGGAGTAATTAGGAAAGAATCTAAAACATTACAAAATAATCAGTCCTACAGTGACCCTGATTTGGGGATGGAAGATTATCTGACGTAGAGTAAAAGAGCAGAGTAATCCAGCTGCACATATACCACGTTGGGAAAGAAACCAAATGAAAGTAGACATTTCCTTTCTGATACATCATTTTAATTTTTGTCTTAAGAAAAAAAAAGATTTGATGATGAAGTAAAGCCCATTGGATGATTTTGACAAAATATAGAAATATAGAAGATCGACAGAACTGTACATTATATGTAGTGCATGAGACCTTAAGCCCTTGATGACATTTATCTTCACTTGTGTGAAGAGATTTAATAAAGTAATTTATTAGGTCCCTTCTCACTCATAAAAAGAAATGTCGTAAAAGACATATTCCTTCATATATTCTCCATATATTGAGTATTAATCCTTATATTACTGACACAGTGTGGTGTGCTAAATTTTCCATGCTTCTGTTTTAGAGCAAAACAAATGTAGATGCTTAGGAAATCTTAAATTTGGGGGGCAGAAGAATTGTAAGATTGATAGATGCTCTCAAGTTTCCCAATTTGGACTGCATATTAATTTTCAGAAAAGAACTGACCTTGGAAAATGAACTGAACATCATTTCAGCTGTTCAGCTGTTTAAATTATGACACCAAATAAGATATCCAGTCAGTGACAGAGGTAACATTTTACAGGGAAGGAGTCTGCTTCTTGGTCTTTACTCTCCCTGAGATGGGAAAGACAGTCAATGGTGTGATGTAAACCCTTCTGCTCTCAGAAAAGCAGGTCGATTCCTAGTTTATTTTGTGTAAGACAGGAGAGTCATCACTCCGTAGAGCACTGTACATAGATGACAAGTATTCATGATGTTCATGTCTACATTGTAAGTAAAAGATAAACAAATTTTATATATATTATACAAATATTAGCCCAAAGATAAATAGGAAGACAAAAGATTTAAGAATCTGCTAATTACAGATCACTTTATTTTAGTCAATGATAATGATGCCAAGTAAAATGTAAACACTGAAGTTCTGGGCCATTTTAGTTAGGTGTTTTTTTGTTGCACCTAAAATATTCACCTTTGCCTTTCCTGCTTATCTGCACGAGAGAACGGAACTGTCATATTCAATAAATTTTCAGGTACATCTTCCGATGTTTGAGACGCGAGCAAAATGATGTCCTATGGAGCAAATATGAACTGATTTCAGAAACTGACACAAATTCTTACAATTGACACAAAGTGACAGTTCTCTTCACAGGGAAACTGCTAACACCGGATTGGATTTTTGTCCTTAAAGCAGACTTCTTTTCTGCATCTTGGATAAAAGGGAAGGGGTTCCAGGAAAACAGACAGATGATGCAGTTTCATTAACTGTCATAGTAATGGATCTATGTAAACCACAGATTTCTTGGTCAAAGTTCTAAACGGAGACTCTCTTCTTGAAAAAAAGCTGGAGATGAATCTATCAATGGCAGATACAGAGTCTGAAAGTCTGATCCAGTTGTGTCTGGTTAAGCAGAAGTCTTGCAAGAGTAAAGATCGTGCTTTCTTTGGGAGTGTTCACTTTCACCTCTGTAGCAAGAAGACTTGTGTTTGATAGAATTCACAGGGCAGTTAGCAGAAGCAATATGGCCATCTTTCTGTTCTCCAGTGGGAGCTGGTATGTATGTTTGTAGAATAATCACAGGCAATGTCTAGTAGTTCAGTGAAAACACCACGAGTATAGAGCCTCGTGTGAAAGGAACATACATGCATTTTAAGTTTTGTATCAGCTTTTAAAACTTTAGGAAAATTCTAAAAGAGTCACAAAGTGTATGAAAAGAAAAACTTAAGTTTTTCATTTTGAGTACAATTATTGATAAAATTACACCTTTAAATATGTTAATAGACATAAATAAAATTTCCCAAATGGCTACATATATTTTATAAAGTAAGAGGCAAGTTAATTTTACATCAGTTACCAGTTAGTAAAAAGCAAGGGAGACATCAAGGAAACTCTAACACAAAAGAATTAGAAGATGAGAATAGAAAGAATATAAGCTTTGATGTGATTAACACGTCATTTCAACTTGTAGACAGAAACAAGACTGATGTGTAAAAATTCCCCTAGACTAAGATGAGTGGGTAAATCGGAAAACAGGACAGAGCTATTTCAGCAAAGAGAGCCATGTGGAGAGCAATGGCGGCTTAGCAAATGCGTATGGAATTGAACAGAAGAGTGATTTAACTTTTACCAAACGCCCTTTAAAACATATAAGATTCATGGCTGCATGTGTGGGTGTGTGTAGTAACACAGCCATGGGATAAATGTAAAAGAGTTAAATTTATAGATATTAAAGCAAATTCGTTTTTTCTTTGTGTGCTCTTTTCAGCCCACCCCTTCCTCTGGAAATGGAGCTGGTCACTTTCACTTGCAAAAACTACTGGAAGAGAAGATACCAAGCAGAACAAAGAGTTTTTGAAATGCATCAATTAGCAGAGATGAAAAGATCTCTGTTGATATACTTAAGGAAGAGTAGAGGGCCCAGCAGAACCTTCTGCAAAGATAAAGTTGTCAGAACCGTTGTTCGGTAGCTTTTTGTTTGTTTGTTTTTTATTCACAATAGTTTGATAGTACATCTGAAAGTTCATCATGTACAACTAACGTTTGGCATAAACAAGCCACACACCAGATTCTAAGATAGACGAGAACGATCACCATTTTTGGATGAGTAGTGTGGTTGCTACGAGAGGCTTATGCAAATCATCAGAAGAGATAATATTTTTGAAGTCATCTGGCTTCAGCACCACTGGGCTTTCCAGGAAGCAGTCAGTTAGTTTGTTGTTACTTAAAGCACAATTTTGCTTATCTAATTAAAAAGGCTAGACAAGTAAGATCTTAGAACTTACTCCACAAGCCAATGGGTTGAGATAAATGTGTGCTGTGGCTCAGCGAGGTGAAGTTGTGTGCTTTCAAGTCAGTGATCTTAATTTGATTCCTGGGACCCACATGTTAGGAGGTAAGAACTGCTTATTAGAAGTTGTCCTCCAACCTACACACACACACACACACACACACACACACACACACATACACAGGCACACAGGCACACATGCACACACATGAGCACACACACACACACATATGCACCTGTGGAAGTGCACCTATGCACTACATAAATAATTAAGTAAATGTAATATATTTTAAACAAATATTTGATGCTTTTACAGTTTTAGAAAATGTTGCTAAAGATTCAAACGAGCTGAGACAAAGGCAACAGGACAGTAGGCGGGAAACACTCTCTTTTTAGGGAAACTCTGAAACTGCAATAGTGTGGCCTCCTCCCACCGTGGTACCAGAGCAGAAGACAGAGTCTGGGAGTCCTATAAATAGGTGTGGGCAATCTGTACAGACTCTCCAGTCTCTGGTTTTTCCTCACAGCTTCAGAGTTGCTTAGAGCAGCATGCTAGACGAGAGTACAAGAATACGCCAAGAGAAATTACTGCCAGCCAGAGTGACTTTGACTCGTGAGCAAGTGTTGAGGGGGAGAACTAGCCAGCCTCAGTGATGGACACTGAACACAGAAATGGCAAGCCCCAGGGCCCTGATTCTAGACCTAGAATCATATCTAAGTCTCCTGCAGGTTACACTGTCCCAAAACCCCCCATGGAAGAAGAAGAGACAAGAAAAAAATGGGTAGGCAGAGAAATAATTTTTCCTAATACTCCAAAGCCCAAGTTTCACGTGGAAGAACATAAATTGGCAACTTTTCTTCATCAGGGGATATGGGGACTTGAGAGCAAAATTAATTTCAGTTAGGCAAGAATAAAGATAATTTCTTAGAGCCTTTAGTTGTAGATATGGAAAACACTCCACATAAAGAAGACATGATGACAAAAGCCATAAAGGAAAAACTGGGAGATTGCAAAGTGGCTATAGGAAATGGATAACATTGAATTTGTATGTTTTTAAAAAATTCTTTAAAGTGCCCATAGAACATTCATGCATATTCAACAAATACCTGAACACAACTATGTCAAGAATAGACAGAACAAGAGACCTCCTGTGACAATTTACAAAGTGTAAAGCCTTAACATGAATCTCATATTAAAAGTACCTGTGGGAGCAGACAAAGTCTTATCAAACTACAAAGACGTGGTCATTAGCACACGGTGATGCTGACACAGCAATAAAATTCAGAGCCTGGAATCTACAGAAGAAATCACATATACACATATACATATACATATACATATACATATACATATACATATACATTCTATCTATCTATCTATCTATCTATCTATCCATCCATCCATCCATCTACCTTTCTATCTATCAATCACATTTTGTATATATTACTGTTCTTTTTTGTCTTGGTGAGAGGACAAAAATTGTACAATGTGAATACACTTTTAGGGAAAATGTTAATCACTACCTATACCTAAAGAAACTTCCAGAACAAGACACGTAAATGACTCTTTTGTAATAATATTGAGGAAAAGTGTTTCTGTTTGTTTTTGTTGTTTTGTTTTGTTTGTTTTTGTTTTGTTTTGCTGAGATAGGATCTCCAATATCCCAGCCTGGCCTGGAACTTTCTGTGTAGTAGAGACCCTCCTGCCTCTGCTTCTTGTGAGCTGAAATTACTAACTCATTCCATCCACCAGTTTTATGCTGTGCTGGGAATTTACCCCAGGGCTTCATGAGTGTTTGGCAAATACTCTTTTGACTGAGCTGCACCTGTAGCACCACTTTTCTCCCCCCCCTTTCTTTTAGTTTTGATGATTGAACAGTGGGCCTCACAGATGTTAGGCCAGTTCCTGCCCATGATCATCTAGAATGGCAGGGAAGGGTTGCACCTGGGTCCTCAGATTCTCAGTCAGGGCATCTTTATGCAACTCTGGCTGATTTTTTTATTTAATTCAATTGTGATTATTGTTATATGATGTTGATTATCCATACTTAACACTTCACAGAAGGGATTTGAAATTTTCAGCTTCCTCATATTTACTTTAATATTCAAGATGTAGATTTTAAGTAAGGTTAAATTAGATAAGCCAGTGAACTCATGCTGGGCTCTCATTACTTACAAGTATTTTGTTTTAGACATGAACTGTGTTTTGATCTTTAAGTACAGCACATTTATCTTTTCTAAATAGGAAGCTGGGATAAAAGAATACAGCTAGGATTATTCATTGTTTGAACTGATGGTATCTGTAATATATAGAATAGAGATAACATAATTTGTATTTAAATAGATTTGTAAAAAATTTTTTTTATAGAAAACAATAAAGATTGAAATAACAAAGACCAAACATCAAGTAGATACAATATGGTTTGGCTGGGAAGACAGAACATTTGGTATAGTACCTGTTCTGCAAGCATGAGAACCTGAGTTTGAACCATCAGCATCCATATTAAAGAAACAGTCTGGAAACATCATCCATAATTTTCATGCCAAGGAGACAGGAATAGGAAAATTCCTATGCTTCGTAGCCAGTCAGTGTAATTGAGTGGATGAGCCCCACATGCAGTGACAGACCACATGCAGTTTCAAAGAATAAGGTGAGGAGATATTGATGAAGAAACTGGTACCAACCTTAGGATTACACACACACACACACACACACACACACACACACACACACACACATGCACAGTACACTTGGACATTTAAGTGCAGACTCATACATGAACATCTATTACACATGCATAAAAAGCAATTCTTCAAATTGAAATATTAAGTGGCATTGGAGACATGGCCCAGTGGTAAGAGCATGTTGATCTTCTGGAGAATCTGAATCTGACTCCAAGCACCTACATCTTGCAGTTGTCTGGAACTGCAGCTCCGGGGTATCAGATGGCCTTGGCCTGCTGCAGCAACTGTACTCAAGTGCACGCACAACACAGATACGCAGACATACACATAGTTAAAAAACAAATTTCAAATACTTATAAACAGATAACTAATTTACTCAAACAATATAGAATTTGTTAATAGTTATTTTATTTGAAATACAGTAAAGTTCCTCTAAAAAATAGATAATCTCACTTTGACATACTTATGAAAGATATTTAAATGTGTATGATAAATTCACAAATAATATTGTTAATTATTTCTTAGTGTCTACTAACATATTTTGATTTAAACATTCTTTGTCTATATAGTTTGATCTAAAATATTGTTTGCCATAAATTTAGTGTATAATTTTATTTGACTTTGTATCTATATCTGTTAATATCTTTGTATCTATATCTGTATTATTCCCTTGATTTGATTAGTGCATTTTATATGTATAATATTTTTGATAATAGACTCAAATTAAACATAAAATTTGTAAGATTTATAGTGAAACTTTTCATTGAACTGTCTTAAAATGTTAAAATACAAGTAATTACATCATACATGCAGTTTAGTAGACATTTTTGTATATTGCCTGAAGACAATTTAAACATATGTTTAAAATATGATTTTATGTAATAGAACATTTAAAAATACAATTTGGCCTTTCTGGTCTGTGCCTGCACCTGGAATCATCCTAGCATGTCAGCTCTGCACCCAATCCCCCAAAACTCAAAGGAGGCTGGACTCCCAGGAGCTCTAACAGGCCCAGGAGTGTAGGATGCTGAAGAAACAGGGTGGCCGCCAGAATGATGGGTGAGACATGCTGATGCCAGGACAAAGAATAATTCTGACCTGTGAGCTTGCTGAGTGCCCTCACAATGGTGACTGGGAAGCTGTATTGGACATATGTTCCCTACCCACCATTGCTTACCTATACCCCTGATGGGACAAGCTGCCTTGCCTCAAGTTTTTAGACCTTGTGGAACAAAGAATCAAAAAGAGAAGTTATAATGACTTTTGTATCGTTCTTAAATATGACCAGTTATTGGACTCCATTATGGACTGGTCTAGAAATCAATCCAATATTGGAAATAACAGTCTTCATTTGGAAGTCTGGTTCTGGACATTTTCAAAGACATATTTGAGAGTTAGCTGCAGTTCTCTATGATGTTATGATAGCAAGAGATAAAGTTGGGGCAGAATCTGGATTTCAAATAGTTGTTAGCACATGTGTTAAGGCTCTTTTATCCATCAAGTTAAAATTACTTTTGTTTCTTCTACGGTATTTAGTGTAAGTTGCATTGATTGTACACCTTCTAATTGTGTTGTGTTTTGAAATCCATCATGTCAGTTATGAAGGTCTATCAACCAGCTTTTTGTTTTATTGCCCTCAATATCACAGAACCTTTGTATTCTAAAAATAGCTTGCAAGTGCTGGAAGAAATGAGTCAGGCTTTAAGTAGAAGCAAGAGGGTAGTGGGCTTGATTATTACTGGTATAACAGCTTTAATTACATTAATTGGGAGCACTACTGCTTCTGAAAATGCTTTGACACAGAAAGTTAAGACAGCTACTTTTGTTAATCATTTAGCAAAAATGTTACTAATGTGTTGAATATACAAGAGGATTCAGATAGGCATTTGGAACAATGGATTGATGCTCTTTATCCCATTCAACTTATCGGAAGGAGGTTCAGAGTTAGAGTAAGAAGTTATCTAAAGTATCATGCCAAATACCATTGGATTCATGTTAGTTCTAAAATTTACAGTGGTAGTCACTATAATTAGGAAAAAATTTAAAGACCCTTGAAGTGTATTTGGTATAATTCTAACACCTCTCTGAATGTTTTAACTTTACATAGTATGGTTATGAATTTAAAGAATGCTACTCTGAGTATTGATGCCATAGATACTGCTGATAAAATTACCCATGGCCTGAGGTCAGTATTTCTATTTTGGTCAAGCTTTAAGAATGGCATGTATAGCTTGATCATGCTAGCCCTTTTGTCCTGGGAATACATTTATTCCTGACTATTGTGTTAAAGCTTGTCTCTAACAACATCAACATGTTGGCAGCCAAAGTACATGGCTTGAAGCTGAAAATGGACCTCTAGACAGAGTTATTAAATTAACAGACTGGCAAGCCAAAGATTTTTAGTAAAGTTTCTTTTATGTATGTGGGTGCCCTTGCCTTTGGAGCATAGATGTTCAGAATTGAGAATTCATATTGGTAGATTTTTTTCTTTAATGAGTATGAAGTGTCCTTCCTTATCTTTTTTGATTACCTTTGGTTGAAAGTTGATTTTATTTGTTATTAGAATGGCTACTCCAGCTTGTTTCTTGGGACCATTAGCTTGGAAAATTGTTTTCCATTCATTTACTCCGAGGTAGTGTCTGTCTTTGTCACTGAGGTGCGTTTCCTATTTGCAGCAAAATTCTGGGTCCTGTTAATGTATCTAGTCTGATAGTCTATGTCTTTTTATTGGAGAATTGAGTCCATTGATGTTAAGAGATGTTAAGGAAAAATGATTGTTGCTCCCTGTTATTTTTGTTATTAGAGGTGGAATTGTGTTTGTGTAGCTATCTTTTTGGGGGGCGGGTTGTTGGAGGATTACTTCCTTCCTTTTTCTAGGTTGAAGTTTCCCTCCTTGTGTTGGAGTTTTCCATCAATTATCCTTTGAAGTTCTGGATTTGTGGGAAGATATTGTGCAAATTTGGTCTTGTCATGGAATATCTTGGTTTCTCCATCTATAGTGATTGAGAGTTTTGCTGGGTATATTAGTCTGAGCTGGCATTTGTGTTCTCTTAGGGTCTGTATGATATCAGTCCAAGATCTTCTGCCTTTTATAGTCTCTGGTGTGAAGTCTGGTATAATTCTTATAGGTCTGCCTTCGTATGTTACTTGACCTTTTTCTCTTACTGTTTTTAGTATTTTTTCTTTGTTTTGTGCATTTAATGTTTTGATTATTATGTGATGGGAAGTATTTCTTTTCTGGTCTAGTCTATTTGAAGTTCTGTAGGCTTCTTGTATGTTCATGGACATCTCTTTCTTTAGGTTAGGGAAATTTTCCTCTATAATTTTGTTGAAGATATTGACTGGCCCTTTAAGTTGGGAGTCTTCACTCTCATCTATACCTATTATCCTTAGGTTTGGCCTTCTCATTGTGTCCTGGATTTCCTGGATGTTTTAGGTTAGGAGCATTTTGCATTTTGCATTTTCTTTGACAGTTGTGTCAACGGTATCTTCTGCACATGAGATTCTCTCTTCTATTTCTTGTATTCTATTGGTGATGCTTGCATCTACAACTCCTGACCTGTTTCTTAGGTTTTCTATCTCCAGGGTAGTCTCCCTTTGAGATTTCTTTATTGTTTCTACTTCTGCTTTTAGATCCTGGATGATTTTGTTTAATTCCTTCACCTGTTTGGTTGTGTTTTCTTGCAATTCTTTAAGGGATTTTTGTGTTTCCCCTTTAAGGGCTTCTACCTATTTACCTGTGTTCTCCTGTACTTATTTAAGGGAGTTATTTATGTCCTTCTTAAAGTCCTCTATTATCAACATGAGGAGTGATTTTAATTCTGAATCTTGCTTTTCTGGTGTGATGGGCTGTCCAGAGCTTGTTATGGTGGGAGAACTGGGTTCTGATGATGCCAGGTAACTTTGGTTTCTGTTGCCTATGTTCTTATGCTTGCCTCTCACCATCTGGTTAACTCTAGTGCTGCCTGTATTTACTGTCTCTGACTAGAGCCTGTCTTTCCAGTTATCTTACTTGTGTCAGAACTCCTCAGAGATTAGATGTCTCTGTGATCCTGAGCTCCTGTATGGAAGAACTCCTGGGACTCAGGCCACTTCTGGGATCCTGAAATTCTGCTGCTCTGAATATAGTGACTCTTCTAGAATGGCTCAGAATATGGTGTCTTCACAGGAGGAGAGCAGCTAGCTGTCTGCTGCTCTAAGTGCAGTGGCTCCTCTAGGATGTCTCAGGATATGATGTCTTCACCAGAGCAGACCAGCTAGGTGTCTGCCCCAGCCAAAAGGACCAAGAGAGGATTGGAAAGAAAGTGGTATTCCGGAGGGGCGGGGTTTGGGTGGCTGGTGGGTTCTGAGCGCCCCAGGCTCTCAGTTGTAGCCTTGGGCGTAGGGTGGTGGGAGAGGGTTTTTACCCACTGCTCTGAGTGCAGTGGCTCCTCTAGGATGTCTCAGGATATGGTGTTCTCATGGGAGGAGACCAGCTTGGTATCTGTCCTAGCCAAAAGGACCCCATTATCATAATCTTAAAGTCTGTCTTATGCTTCAGCTTTACTGCAATTCTCAGAGTTATTGTGGTAAGGATGCCAAGCTCAAATGGGACAAATATGTCCTACCAGCTATTTATTGGTTGTGTTGTTTAGATTGTGATTTAGACATCTGTGTTTTTTATAATTATAATTCTAGGTTCTGATATCTGGTCTTTTTTTTTTATGATGGATGTTTTGTTCCTTGGTTTCTGTTACTTTCTCTAGTTCTTAGGGGGATTAGATGGTAATTTTTTGTCTGGTAGGGGATTCTTCTGGAATCCTGTTAAGTGTGGCCACTCAGGGGTCCATGTAAAATGCATTCTTGGTATTGAGAGCTGGTACTTAGAAAAGTAGATGGATTAGAATGAGTTAAAGTGGTCCACAGGAGGAAGGAAAGCAACCTGTTCTACCAGTATAAGCTTGGCCTCCTGGGAATTGTGGCAGAAACTGAGGAGAGGCCACAAAAGGCCATCTGCTAAAGAGCTGGTAATGAGTCTTGGGGGTTGGGTTTGGAGAAGAGGAGGGAGAGTGGAAAATTGAAGCTCACCTACTTGCTTCTCTGGCATGCTTGGCTGGAGGATTCCCAGGGTATGCCTGCTAGAGTTGGGGACTGGGAAAATAGGATGAATGGGAGGAAAGTTAGAGGAGAAATTACGTGTAATCTTCTGGAAATTTTATGCAGATGGGGTCAGAGAAGAGGAGGCACTGCTTCAGGTGGTCTACTACAGAGTTGGAGGCAAGACTAGAGGGTTGCATTTAGAGGAGAGAAGAGAGGGAATGAAGATTCAAACAGGGTTACCTGTTTCCCTGGCATGCTTAGCAGTTGGTGGATTCCTGTCTGCTGGTGTTTGGGGCTGACTACCCTTGTTTTCAAGATTTAAATATATTTAAATAAAAATTTTCAATGGAAAACAATTCAGTGGTTATTCCAGGTAACAACATTAACAAACAGCTTTGCAGATGAAAATGTAATGATTTCTTCCAAATCAAGAAGGCACCATAGATAAAGGAGAAGAACAGCAGTTATAGAAGGAACAAAAAGAGAGTTGACATACCTTCACTTCACATGGCCAGATGTGACTTTAATAGAGAATTCAAAAAACACGCTCATAGTTAATCTTGCCTGTCAGCTTCACTGAATCTGGATCAACTGAAAGACCAGCTTCTGGGTGGACCTGGGAGGGATTTTCTTATTTTGTTAACTGGAGTGGAAAGACCCATTCTAACTGCTGGAAGGCCCATCTTGTGGTAACCCAGATATATAGAGATATAAGAAAAGAGCTACTTTTTTTTTGGCCTGCTTTTCTTTATGTCTTGTTGATGAATTCATCTACTTTGTGGCCTCATCTATGCTATTGCTACTGCTGCTTCCATCATTCACTGATGCCAGAACCTAGACTTTTCTGTTGTTTAACATTGACTGTGAGAGACTGCTTCCTCTTCCTCACTTCCTGGTCATGAGGCAAGCAGTTTGCCTTGCCACGTTCTGCAATCTTGTCCAAGGTTCCAAAGCAAAAGGGTAAGCAGTTGTGGAGTGGAACTTCCTGAATCCCCTTGCTTTTCATTAGTTGGTGACCTTAGGTTATTTTCTATAGTAATGAGCAATGGAAATCCGACTAATATTCCTTAGCAATAATTTGAACCAAGAGCAGCATTCCTAACAGACTCAAGTCTTCTCTTAGGATCTCTCATGAATGACCACATGATGCCTCTCATCACTGTTCTCTGCTGAATGTGCAGCATCTCAGAACTTAAAGCTTCAGCGATGTTCAAATAAATGGGTGCATGATAGAAACAACTGCTGTATAACACCCTGAGACTTACTTGCTATAATATACCCAATATGCAATTTTGGGGTATAATGTTTCAATATGGTCTCTTATATCCCAGAAACCTCTAACTCACCAGAAATATTCTGTCTTCAGGCAAGTACTGTCTGTAGAATGTCATCCCAGAGATATAGAGTCATCCCAACTAACAAGAGTAGAATGTCTCTGCTTTCGTTAATTTTATGTTTTGCACAGAGTGACAATGCCATTTTTTGTGGGCAGAAAGGTTTTGGTGCTTCTTGTTTCTTTTTATTATAGTTTTGAGAATTTTTACAATGTATTTTGATGGTATTCTCTCATCTCACAACTCTTACCATATTCTTTTCAACCTTTCTAGACCCACAACTTTGGTTTTTTTTCTGTTTCTGTCTCTTTGTCTCTCTCTGTGTCTCTCCGCCTTCTCCTGTCCCTTTGTCTGTCTCTGCCTCTATCTATCTATCTATCTATCTATCTATCTATCTATCTATTATATGTCAGGCTATCTTTTCTCTGGTGCATCCAGTTTAGTTTTTAGTGCCTGCCCGCAATTTGTCAGAATATCAGATGATACACCTGTGGCCCACGCCTTTTATCCCAGCACGTGGGAGGCAGAGGCAGGCAGATTTCTGAGTTCGAGGCCAGCTTGGTCTACAGAGTGAGTTCCAGGACAGCCAGGGCTACACAGAGAAACCCTGTCTCAAAAAAAAACCAACCAAACAAACAAAAAAAACAAAAAACCCCCCCAAAAAACAACAAAAACAAAAACAAAAAAAGAAAGAAAACCGACTTTTCTCCTTCTAACAGTAATCAAATGTCAATAGTTTCTCAGCCAGGAACCAGACTTCCTGGCCACATTCTCTCCTCCTTGCTGAAATTTTGTGTGCCCTGAGCTTGCCCAGGTCTTGGGCATGCTGTCATAATCACTGTGAGTTTGTATGTGATTGGTTGCAGATTTTTAACCTTTTTTCTGAAGCCACAAATGCTGCCTTTTAAACAACCATGATAGTATTGTGATTAAAGACAATAAAAGCAAGCAAACACACATGAGGACACACACATACACACACACACACACACACACACACAGAGAGAGAGAGACACACACACACATAGTTAAAAAAAGCTATACCTACTTACTGCATAATCCCTCATGTTGCCGCAGTATTAAATAAACTTTATAGGGCTACCAAGTGGAAACAAAAGTAGACATGTTGCCCACACTGTCTGTTCATGGAATGGTAGGTGTGTGTATGTATGCAAATATATATGTCCATGTGTCGGGGTGGAGTTAGTAATGGCTAAGTGAAGAAAAGAAGAAACATCATTAGTAATGAAGAAAGAGATCATTTAATGCCCTCTGAAGTATATTCTTAGTTGGATGTTCTCTCTTGATCTCTTTCTTCATCACTAACGATGATGAACATCCAACTGAGAAGAATATACTTCAAAGGGCATTAAAAATAGGTTCCAAATACTAGGAAAGCAGAAAATAAGCTGTGGTGAAGACGAACCATGGGCTACTTTTGTCTGGACCTCTGAAAGTCATCGAGAAAGGTTGGCTTATTACATTTCAGGAGGATAATTTACCTCAATCTCAGGAAGTTTCCTGGTCTTTTACTCAGGTTTCCCATTCATTTTATTTTTTTCTTGAGTAGTAGATAGACAGCATGTAAGAGGGCATAACATATTTATACTAGTCACATTAAATATAAATGATTAAATACAATGCAAAGTTATAAGAAAACTATGCATGACAGAAGGTTTTTATTTGTAGTATTTAATAATACACTTTTTACTTAAAACTATTTCATTCTTCCCAATAACATATTTTTGTGTATCACAGAGTAGTATCCAATTCAGACACTACAGAATTTATATTTAGATGATAGTCTTCTAAAATACATGACTGTATTTATTAGTGAACCTAAGTTATCTGCTTCTGGATTAAAATGATGAGAATTGACCAGCACAGATGAAGAGCTGACCTATTATAGAGTAACTTTCATTGTTATTTTTCTTTCTCAAAATTATTTTTAAATGGGAATATTTTACAACATACAGACTTAGGATTTAACTTACTATTGGTGAACACTTTTTAAACAAAATCATCTTATGGTAATAAGAGGTGAACACAAATTCCAAGGCAATAAGAGCTTATCGTGAGAAAATGGTGTTACAACTTGGGTGTCTCCTGATTATGTCCAAGATCACAATCCTACCTGGACAGTCCAAGATTTGCTACAATTGCCTCCCAGGAGGAAAGCCTTGATGGTAAGCTGTGGACTCATTGTCTGAGTAATAGGTGAAATCCATTTGAAAAGTATTCTCATTAATCTAGTAGGCAAAAGCAATGTTTTAAATCTTATTTAGGATTCACTGAAAGGTCCTTTAAACTCAGATCTTCAAATGCTATCACTGGAAAATAAAATAATAAATTAAACAGATGACTACAACAGATGACTAGGCCATTATTTCATACACTCAACTATTAAATATTGCAAATGAAGACAATTCTCATCTACTTGGTAATGATTCCCCTTTAGAGATTATTAGCAAGTACCCGAAAGAGTCAGATGCAGATACTTAACACCCAACCAATGGACAGAAGCCAGGAACCACTGCGGTTGAATTAGGAAAAGGCTAGAAGAAGTTGAGGAGGAGGGCGACCCTATAGGAAGACCAGCAGTCTCTGTGTTTGAGATCTCTGACACTGAGCCATTAACCAGGCAGCATACACTAGCTGATATGAAGTCCCTGACACATACAGCAGAGGACTTCCTGGTCTGGCCTCAATGAGAGAAGATGCACCTAACCCTCCAGACAGTGAGGAGGTCTGGTGCGGTGGGGGGTCGGGGGGGAGGTGGAATGGGGACATCCTCTTGGAGACAGGGAGGAGGAATGGGATGAGAAACTGTTGGAGGGTGGAGCAGGACAGGGATAATGACTGTACTGTAAAAAAAAAAAAGATTAAAAAGTAATAATAAAAAAAAATTCTTAGCTATCTGGGTCTGTAGTATGATCTCACCTTTTTTGTTTTTTAATTTTATTTAATCTTTTTATTTTACACTCCAGATTTTATCCCCTTCCTGTTTCACCCTCTGACTGTTCTACATCTCATACCTGCTCCTGTACCCTTCCACCATCTCCTTGAGAATGTTTCCCCAACCCCACACCACCAGGCCACCCCACTCCATGGGGCCTCCAGTCTCTTGAGGCTTAGATGCATCTTCTTTGACTGAACCCAGACCAGTCCTCTGCTGTATATGTGTTGGGGGCCTCATAGCAGCTGGTGTATGCTGCCTGATTGGTGCTCAGTGTCTGACAGATCTCAGGTGTCCTGGTTAGTAGAGACTGCTGATCTTCTTATAGGGTCCTCCTTCTCCTCAGCTTCTTCCAGCTTTTCCCTGGTTCAACCACAGGGGTCCCTGGCTTCTGTCCATTGGTTGGGTGTAAGTATCTGCATCTGACTTTTTCAGCTGCTCGTTGGGTCTTTCGGAGAACAGTCATAATAGACCCCTTTTTGTGAGCACTCCATAGCCTCAGTAGTAGAAGGGGATAATGGTTGAGAAGCTGTATCTTAGATGCTTATCACTGCCATTTTTGTTCCTTGTCTTTGTAAATTGTCTTCTTCCACCTACATGCAAACATGTTTGTCCTTTTATGTAATGCATTTGTCATTAAAGTACCACTGTCGCAGAAATAAAGCCTGGGATACTGGACTCTTCCTATCCAGCATCACAAATGCATTATTCATGCAGAGACAGGTATTTTGGTTAAGAGAATCAAGTTTTCTTTGTAGGACTGAACATACTATTGGCAGAAGGTCCTCAAAAAAAAAAGTCATCTCTGCTGTAGTATTGTTGGAAATGAGAGACGTCTCTGCAATTGTTCCTATTCCAAAACCACAGCTATTTTATTGTTAAATTGTTTAGGAATTTCTGAAGTTTTGGCATAACACTATTGTAAATGCTTTTATGTTGTGTACTTTTTCCCACTGTGTGTTGGAGTCTTCAAACTGATCAATGGACATGAAGTAATTTTTCAAAAGAGAAAGACACATTAGATTTCAGTACAGGACTATCAGAACAGAAGAATCGGCTACTGTTTGGCTGCTGTGTCTGCTCGTGTCTCACACACGGAAGACAACTGGAGCTGCCTTTGCTACTTTATGGGTTCTTTTTTCTTCCACCCTCTCAACCCCCTAAAACCAGTGAAGAGAAATAAAAGGTTATAGAGGAAAGGAAAAGGATCCCTGTATAAAGTCTGGCGTTAGAAAGGGTCAGTGTTATTGCTAGGCTACTTTCTGTTGATAAGAGATGTTGCGTTCCTTGGGACAAATTTGGTTCTCACAGACAGGATACTTAGTTTCTGGTTGTTGTTTCTTCTTTGCATATGTCTACTTAACAAACCATGACCAACAATAACCAACTAACAACCCACACTTCCTCTAGGGGACTTATATAGGCCTTATGTATTTTATGAAATGTCCTAGAATTCCAAATATCACAATAGCAGAAACTACCTGAAGATGGCAAAACCACGCCTCTCCTACAGCAAATCAGAGTGAACTGCTGTGAAGCAGCCCCATATCCCACACCTGGGGTCAAAACACATTCCCATACTATTTTAGTATTTTTTTAAAGAAAGCAAAAAATTCCAGAATTCTCACTACAGAGAACAGAGAATAGTCTAAGAGGCAGATAATATCTGGGTTCTCTGTGGAAGAGACTCCAGCTGAAAATTAGGCAATCAAAAAAGAGAATAAATGCAATATGTAAAATTCATGTATGCATATGTATGTGTATGTTTATGTATACATGTAAGTTCGTATTATTATGGCTTATCAGAGCTATTTATCTAATAAGTTATTCTCTAATAAATTGTAAGTCAGGGTTGCTTACATGGAGATGAATTAACATATTTAAGAGCCTTTGATTTAGATCATTTATAAGGAAATTCTCACCCTCTGATAGGAGAAGATCGTATATAAGGAAACTCTCAGCGCAAGTGTAATGAAGAATTTAGAAAGTCTAGAATGATTTAATCTCATTGTAGCAAGTTGCAGGCCAATATAAAGATGTAATTGTGTAGGTTTTATATTTCATTTTCAAAGGCAGTTGTACTGTTTCCCTAAGCTGACACAAAAACCTCATGTAAACTCAATATTATGAGTAAATAGAATTTACTTAATACCTACATCTACATAAGAAGAACATGTTTCTTATGCAAAAAATTTTAATGTTGTTTTGAAGTTGTGAGTTATTATAGATGTAATTAAATCAATATGAAATATAACATGAATTACATTTTAAATTAAACTATATTTTATATTAATGTTAGTATAGGATTTATGATTTTGAAATTATGTTGCTACCTGTTTGCAAATACACAATCCAAAGCTTATCATTTTAAAATTAAATTATTCTCTGTAGGTGTATGAAGAATATAAATTCCAAGATATATAATATGTAAAGTTAAGAATTCATTTTAAAGGATGTCTTCATTTGTTATTCATTCTGTGATTTTGATATTGATTGCCATTCTTTCTTTCCTCTTGTACTGAAGACAATTCAGGAATAATATTCTTTGGTGATAGTTCTAGTATAGGACATTATGAAGGCAGTTGAAAAGGGTATGGCAGTGTGTCCACTAATCTAAACACTAATGAGTCAGAGGGGTGAATTGCTAAAATTTCATGGTCAAAAATAATAGTCTAGACAAGAGCTACACAGCATTTAAAAAGGAAGAAAAGCAAGCAGACTGCAAAAACACTGCGCACTATTGAAGTTCTTGAGAACCAAGAATTTATTGAGGAGGAGACAGGGTGTTAGGTGTCCTTATACAACTGTACAGGACTGTCCCTAAAGGGAGGATTTTCCTAAATGTGGCAGGGCTTTTAAATATCATTATGGGTAGTGGAAAGAGCTGTAAATCTTGATAATATTATGGGTCTAGCATCTTCTTACTTTTTCACATTTTAAAAAAGTGAATTAGAATTTTATTATTTGTAAAATTTTCTAAAATTGGTTAAGTATCCACTACATATAAAAATTCAATGCACGAAATTTAGTCATCACTTTGAAAAACCCTGAAACTCACTAGCAAGGTCCTTCATTGTCCATGAGTCATGGATTAGTTACTTTGTTGGCTAATTGTGTCTTCATGTCGATTTTTCTTAAGAAGACAAGCATTGAATTAATTCACCATGTCACCCAGTACAGTTATTTTCAAGTCTTTGAAATACTGGAATACATATGCATGCACACATAAGACCTCCATGAGCTGCTTTCTCTTTATGTATATTTTTGTCATAATCAATGCATTGAGCTGATGTTTTAAAATTATATACGTAGAGACATGTATAATTTCAACAATTGGTGATGGTCAGACTGGATAGCTGCATGTAGAAAAATGAAAATAGTTCTAAATTGGTCAAAGACCTCAATATAAATAATACCAGATACTCTGGCTTTGATGGGAAATAAATAAATAAATGGGCTTGAACTCGTTGGAACAGGGAAAACTTTCTTAAGGTACCAAGCACAAGCATCAAGACCAACAATTAATAAATGAGAGGGACCTCAGGAAGCTAAAAGATCTGTATAGCAAGGACACTCCCATTTGATGAAAGGACCAACTTACCAAATTAAAAACAAACAAACAAACAAACAAAACACCTTTACCGATTATTTATCTGTTTGAGGATATCTAGAATATATAAATAATATCAACAAAAATAATACCAAACTTGAACATCAAAAAGACCCAAATTGCATAGTTTAAAAAAGAATATATAACTAAACTGAGAATTCTCAAAAGATAAAACAATTTTCTGAGACACACTTAAAAAATGTTCAACATCTTCAGCCATCAAGGAAATGCAAATCAAAACTATTTTGAGAGTTTATCTTATTGCAGTCAGAATGACCAAGATCAACAAGTGAGTGACAGAACATTTTGGCAAAGATAAGGAGAATAGGAAAATGTATTCATTGCCAATAGGACTAAAAACTGATACAACTATACTAGTCTTTTTCATCTATGTTTATTGCTGCTCTATTGATAACAGCCAGACATTGGAAACAGCCTAAACACCCATCAATGAATGATTAGATAATGAAAGGGTGGTACATTTATACAGTGGAATGTTATTTAGTTCTTAAGAAAAATTAAATTTTGAAATTTTCAGTTAAATGGTTAGAACTAAGAACAATCATCCTGAGGAAGAGAATTCAGGCAAAGACAAATATCACATGTATTCTTTTTTATATGGGTGTTAGTTTTTAAGCTTTAAATAAGTGTGTTTTGGCTTGAATAACTAGAAGTTAGGTAGCTAGTAAGAGAGATCAGAAGAAAGGAGAAAGTCCTCCAAAGAAAGGGAAATAGAGTATAATGTTATAAAGAGAAAAATGTGAATCCAGAATAGGAGGGTTAAATGGGCAGGGGGATGGAAGGGTAGGTACAGAAGTGAATATGGGGAAGGACAACTAAGAGTAAAGGTCTTTTCAAAAGTCATGTGGAAACCTACTTCTGTACAAGTTCCATAAAATATATGTGAAAGGAATTTAAACAAAAGCTCCATATAATGGGGGAGTTAACGCTCTAAGCAGACATCTTATACAACTAACAAAACATAGAGTGCCAGGAATGGGTTACATCTTGTTGAGTAATTGGCCAAAGGTGTTCGACAGATAACCTCCCAAATAACAAGTTATTGCAAAAATGCTGGTTACCTTCCATAATCTGGTGGTGAAGCCAGTTGTATGCTGAAGCTAGAAGCTCCACCCCTGTTGACTAGTGTCCATGGCTTTGGAAGGTCCTTTTCAGGCTATTAGAGGAGAAACGTAATCATCAATTTCACCAAGCTCCAAACCCTGTGATCCATAAAAGAGCCCTATCTGTGAGATATAGTGATGTAATGGTGGAACAAATATTAGGTGAGTAACCAACAGTTTAAATTTTAACTGGACTTAAGATTTTCTCCATGAGATGGAAGCCATACCTGACAGTGTTAAAGTTGGCCTAGGGGTAAATCTACTACTATAATTCTGCCGAAGGAAGATAGCAATAAAATGACTCTTAAAGACATATTGCTATAGTCATAGAGTGAAGCATCATTCAGCCCTACTTAGAGATTGCTTTGTTGTTGTTATATTTTATTCTTTCAGTATACGTGGTAATAATACATATTCAGTGTATATGGTGGTTAACAAAGAGATATACAGCTAGAAAATATTCAGAGAGTGAGAAACTTTGGAGCATTCAACCTTAAATTAGGTAATATCAGCAAACCCTTCTGCTCAAGGCTCAGAGATCTCTGCAAAACAGGTAGACAGCTTGTAAGAGCCAGAGGTAGTGAGTGACTCTAAGGAAGCAGTGTTCCAGACATAACTGGAAAGATGCACATATGAAGTCACAGAGACTGTGATAGTGTGCAGTGCACACAAAACCTGAACAGGTCCAGACCAGACAAAATCCTAGCACTGAGAAGAGAGTTTAGACACCAACTTTCATCCATAACTACCAAGCTCTTGTAATTGACACCTTCTCAGAAAAGGAAAATCAGTTTTTTTCCCAAAAGAATATCACCAGTTATGTCAATCATATTCCAGGGTAGATATCTTGCCCAGAAGTCAAACAACAACAACAACAACAGCAGCAGCAGCAGCAGCAGCAACAACAACAGCAACAACAACAAAACACAGACTCCATGATTTTGTGTGTGCTTTTACTTTTTTTTATCAGTATTTTGGCTTATTGATTTTTTTTTGAGAGCTAAAAAGAACATGAAATTGGATGGGTAAGGGGGTAAGAAGAATACAAGACGTGTTTGGGGAGAAGAAAAAATATGATCAAAATATATTGTGT
Organism: Arvicanthis niloticus; assembly: GCF_011762505.2. NCBI lineage: Eukaryota > Metazoa > Chordata > Mammalia > Rodentia > Muridae > Arvicanthis > Arvicanthis niloticus. Next base: position 34,095,558 of record NC_047659.1, read on the forward strand.
GAAAACATTTAAACAGATTAACCATTATGTGTGTATGTAAGTTTGATTTTGCATGAATTTTAGTTTAGGGCAAATATGGGGTCAAGAAATTTATTATGGAATGAAAACATTCGAGTCTAACAATATTAAAAACTGCTGTATTATCAGCATTGTAGTCTCTCTCTCTCTCTCTCTCTCTCTCTCTCTCTCTCTCTCTCTCTCTCTATATATATATATATATATATATATATATATATATATATATATATTAAAGCAATGTGATTTCCACTAAGCAGTAAAATTACTTGTTATACCTTGAGGAACGTATTAGCAGTATATATATATATATATATATATATATATATATATATATATATATATATATTAAAGCAATGTGATTTCCACTAAGCAGTAAAATTACTTGTTATACCTTGAGGAACGTATTAGCAGTATATATATATATATATATATATATATATATATATATATATATGTGTGTGTGTGTGTGTGTGTGTGTGTGTATACACACATATATTACTCTGATTAGTGGTTTTGATAAACTACATCTCATTTAATGTGAGAATTGAGGCAGGGTTCTCTTTTCACTAATTTCTTCTTCCTAACTGTAGTGTACTTATTGGACTCTAAGCCATTGTGTCTTCCTAGGTGAAAATGCATTTCCATCAGGTGTAAACTATGCAGAAACTGTCTAATATATGTACATTGCTACTAGCTTTTGCTATCTGTCCTCTGACTCATATTTTTAAATAAATTTTTACTTTGAGAGAGAGAGAGAGAGAGAGAGAGAGAGAGAGAGAGAGAGAGAGAGAGGTATGTGAGTATGGGTCCTTGTAAGTCACAGAACACAAATGGACAGCCTATGGGAATCAATTGTCTTTTATTGTGGGATCCAAGAACGAACATCAGGTCATCAGGTTTGTCAATGGCTTTTACCTACTGAGCGATCTTGCCAGCTTTGTCTGTCTGTTTTAAAACAGTGAACTGGAACATGTTAAGTAATGTGTAATTAACTCTTAAAGCAATGTGATTTCCACTAAGCAGTAAAATTACTTAAGTTATACCTTGAGGAACTTATTAGCAGTATTATATGTATTTTTAACAACCGCTAATGCTTTTTGATAAAACTGTTGGCACAGATTTTCTTTTTAAACTCAGACAAAAGCATGCACATACACACATACATATGATAATGGGAGTATATTAGGGTATACAAACATATATATATATATATCAGAGTATATAATCATACACATTGTATATACACATATATGGATACACACATGCATATGATAATGGAAATACCTATCAGATTATATAATCATACACATATACATGTTGGATACATAGGCATGCCAATATAGAATAATCATATATAAATTTACATACATATACTGCATGAACATACATGCAAACACATGCATATACTTTTTGCTATTCAGATGAATAAAGAGATAGATAGGTAGATAGATTTACTTGTGATGTTTTGAAGGGCACATGCAGTTATACATTTTAATGGTTGATTTTATTAAGGCCCAGACGAGATTTTCTGAATGAAATATACATAGTAATAATTGAGAAAATGACTTGTCCTCGGGTCGTCTAAAGAGTTGGTTAGAAAAGGGCACATTCATCTTCATCTGTAGGGTAGGGCAGCATTCTCCCCTTCAATTCCCACTTCCCTCTTCCCTTGGCCACACTCACCTTGCCACCCTTTTCTTTAAATTATCAAGGGGAGACTGTGAGACAAGGAATACTTCACAGCGGGAGGTGATGTGAAACTGACAAGTAGTTTATAAGCTAGCCCTACCCTATTGCTTGGAGAAGCTTTACAACTGATTGTTTTAATACCAAAGTGACACCAGAGGGGGTCAAGTAAATAAATATGCAAGCCTCCTTAGTTCAAAATAATAAAATTCCAATGTGTGCAAGCCTGCTTGTTGAACATATGTTTGAGGCACGGCTAAGCCATCTGGCTCAGTGTCAAGCATTTACACCAACTGCAGTCTTACCGTACCTGACAGCAGAAAAGCTTTATTCCCCTGGTGTTTGGGCACAAATGGAGAAATATTATTGAAATGATTATCTGCATCAAGACTCAGATTTGCTTTGACATTTAGCTGGCTCTGTTTAATCCAAAGGGTTGTCTGAATGAATAAAGAGAAGGGTTCCTCCAGAAGATGCAGTGAGCAGCCAGGGAAAGCCAAATGATTAATGAGACTGAAAGGCAGGGTAGACCTGCCCACCTCCACCCAGACCTCAGTGCCAAGAACTGAATATGAAATGAGTCTAAGGCTTCCCGTGGTTTGTCAGGAAGATTCTTTTGCCTTCACATAGGCTCTCTTTTTGGTATTCTGGAAACAAAAGGATCAGATATCCTGCTCAATATAGAAGGAATTGAGAGGCTGAGAGCTTCATATATAATCAGTGTTTCATGTTCAAATCTTTTTTTTTCTTTTTCTTTTTTTGCTTTTAACAGCACTACCAGAAACATTCAGATAATATTTTAGGAACAGAGAGTTTCATAGGAATAGGAAGCCTCCTGCTTGTTGCCTGAGTTCTGTTTTGGCAGTTGTTTTCTATAAGTAATGGCTCTTAATGGAGATGGTTCCTCTTGGCTTTGTTGTTGACAGTCCTCCAGTTCCTCTGTGGTGTCATTTACCTTTAGGAGTTATGCTATGCTCAGTTCTTGAGAAAGGAGGCATAGTACTAGTTTCTACATTTACCTCTGCTGGTGGGTGAATAGATGTCTAGAGAAGACATCTCAGTCAGTGGAGTGTACGCAGCAAGAAAAGCAGGTAATCATTTAAAAGTAACAGTAACAGAACAGGCAATGTTGATATAACATATACCCTATCTTGGAATTTCTCTATCAAAAAGTTCTCGGTTGGTACCAGCTTTATCTGATTCTCAAAAACACTGCTATTTTGGAGGGAGACTCTAAGTAATGGCTGTTGATTTAGATTCAAAATTACTTTGGTGGTTTTGATTTAATAAGAATGTTAGACATGATTTCCTCCTCACTCTTACTTTTAATTAACTTTTTATAGAGATATGAATGAATTCTAATGAACACAATTGGCAGGCTAATTGATTTGTCTCAGACACAGTGAATGATCGGTATGCTGGCAGCATTGTGATATAGTATTCAAGGATGTCAAACAATTTGGGGGTTAATTTTCTGACAAAGGTTAGTTGGAGAAACTGCTTCAAATATGTACTGTTTTAGATTTTCATAGAAGTGCCTTTTTTATTTTTAAAGTCAGTGAATTAAAAGACTTCTACTCCCTTGAATTTATGGTGTCTTTAAATTATCACATTGCCGCTGGGGAGTTGCTTTGTGTATCCTGTGAATATTAACAGAATGCTTTTACATGTGTGTTGCACATGAGAGTATCGAAGATGAAACATTCTTATTGCAAGAACAAAGCAAAGTGTATGTGCCTCTATCTAAAAAAATAATTCTTAAAACTTGTCATGAAAATTAAATGGAGTCAAAACAAACCTAAAAGCACCCATTAAAGAAAAAAAAAGAAAAACAACCTCAATTCCAAGAGGTTGCTGTTTTGCTTGAGGTCTCATTCCAAAGGTTTTGCTTAAATAAATCCCAGGGAGATGACATTCTTTTATAGTGTAAAGAACAATGAGCGTGTGAGAAAATATATTACAACACAGTTAAACACAAGGCTATAATTTCTAAACTGCATAAATTACATGTTTTCTCTTATTATGATACAGACAGCCAAACTGAACATTTTTTTGAAAGAAAATGACCAATGTATGATTAATTGCAAGCTCACAGATTTTGCAGCTTCATGAGTAAATCAACTGGTTAGAAGTGCTAACTTGCTAAAATTTAGTCTCTGGATAGTAAAATATAATCCATCTTCTTTTTCCTGAAGAAATCTAATTAGAAATGGTGGCTGTTAAAAGTAGGGGAACCCTAAAAACATCAGGACTAAGTCTACTCAAAACCCGAGCCTAGAAGAGGTGGCCAGACTCTGCACTCTTTCCTTTGTGTGTATTTGAACTTCCTGGGGCCAGTGTATGGTAACACCTGCTACCCAAGTGTGCAAGTGACAGAAGAGAGAATTTGTAAAATGAATGAGTTGAAAATTTGTAAAAAGAACTAATACTACTATGTTGTAGTAGTCTCAACATAGACTACTACAAATATAAAGTGGAGATATGGAGAAATGACCCATTGACTTACCTGTGCATTCCTTGAACAAGTTGACCACTCCCAAGTAACATGTCTCACAGTGGATAAGTCCAGCAGATAAACAGAAATTGCATTTTGAAATTTTATATACAAAGGCACCTTTAAACTGTGCTCTGGTTGTGATTCTGAGTAGCTTTTCCCAGAGTTGGAGGTTAAGGTGAAAAGTTATGGGTTTAGAAGAGAAGAATGACTGTATATAACTCTGTATAGAGTTGCATGGTACAATATTTGTTGACAATTTCTATTCGCTGTTGGCTGGGTCTAACTTTATAGAATTCTGGGTTTGCCACATGTTTAAAATATAAATGCAGTAGCAATCATTATTTAACAATATAACCATTAGATTATTCAGTCCAAGAAACAATAGATGAATCATAATGCAAGGGAGATTTCCCAACAAATAATATGGTCTAGTGTGACTAAGTGACTGGATTAGAACTGCACAGGTCTTCACAACATTAGTCTTATAAAAACAATGCTCTTCCTTGGCCACTGAAGGAAGTGTTTCAGGCAAGCATTTCACAGTGAGAGCAGAAGACTATAAAATGTGGAATTAATATACTATAACCTTCAAAAAATTAAAGACAGTTTTAATTTTTTTTATTAAATTTGTTTTCATGCTTATCTCCAGTGTATGCTTAATGCAAATTTGGGAGATAATGTCTTCATCTGACTTTGGGATTAGTTATGATATTTTCTTATTGTAATAGCATGGATTTTCCAAGGAATTTAATAACTTCAACATATATATATATATATATATATATATATATATATATATATATATATATATATATGGCTCAGTTAGAACAAAACCAACCCTCAAATATTTCCTTTCTCTTTCTTTAACAAATAAAGAATCTATTCAGCTGAGATTGCAAATTCTAAGGTAATGGGCATACCAATTGTAAACTAATTAACATATTAAATAAGGACTAAATTACCAAGCTTATTTGGGCTCAGCCATTTCCCAATTCTAAAAAAACAAAAGCAAAAAAACAAAACCTGAAATATTTGCTTTGAGTTGAGCTTAGAGAGCTAAGGGGTTTCATACAGAAATGGGTGACATCATTTTAGTCTTTAACCTCACACTGAATCTTTGCTATATGGTTTTAGTGAGAAGTTTATAATTCAGCCCACTGCACATGGGATGGATACCATGTGGGGGCATACCCTCATAGAAGCAGGAGGAGGGGGGATGGGATAAGGGGTTTCTGGGTGGTGGGGGTAATGGGGTAAGGGGATAAAATTTGAAATGTAAATATAATATCCAATATAAAATGAAAAAAAAAACAAAAAAATTCAGCCCACTTAATTATATTATTTGTAAAGTACCTAGCACTAATTAAATCAATTATTTAAGGTGTAAACATGAAAATCTTATTTTCTCTAAGAGAAAGTGTCATTTCAAATGCCTATTTTTTTCCCTCCAGAGCTGAGGACCGAACCCAGGGCCTTGCGCTTGCTAGGCAAGCTCTCTACCACTGAGCTAAATCCCCAACCCCACAAATGTCTATTTTTATGACAAACAAACTGATCTCATTTATCATTAGATATTGCTGCAGTCCTAATTATTGATTGCTGTCCTAATGGCTCAGAAGTCAAAAGAGTGTACTGCTCCAGCAGAGGACAGAAGTTTTGGTTCCCAGCACTCATGTCAGATGGTCTGTAACTCCAGTTCCAAGGGATCTGGAGGCCCTCTTTTTGCTTCTATGGGCGCCTGCATTCACAAGAGACAGATCTACATATATTTGCATGTTTAAAAAAAAACAAAAAAAGAAAAAGAAAAATGTTGAGTATTATTTTTATTATGACTCTTTTAGTTGGATGTAAACGTAGTGAGATTATTAAGTGCATTCAAGGGCACACAGTCATTATGAGTGGAATCATAACCCAAAAGTAGATTAGTTAAGTTTTATAAAATGTTATTTTTAAATTATATTATTCATCAAAAGAAACAAGATCCTTTTGAAATCTTACTATATTTCTAAAAAATAACTTCTCTTTGAGCAAGCCATAATTATCAATGGTAGAAACTTTGAACCCTGGATTCACAGCTTACTGTCTTATGCAATATGCAAGCAAGCTTGGTGGTGCACGCTTTTAATTTTAGCACTTGGGAGGCAGAGGCAGGTGGATCTCAGAGTTTGAGGCCTCGAGGCTAGCCTGGTCTACAGAGTGAGTTCCAGAATAGCAGTGGCTACACAAAGAAACCCTGTCTCAAAAAAAACAAAAACAAACAAACAAACAAAAAAACTATACACCATATGCACACACACACACACACAGAATATGAAAATACTCTGTAAAAAAGTCGCTGTACATGTCAAATCATTTTTTCCAGTGTCTTTGTTTTTATATTAGTATTTGAATTCCATGACCTCTTAGAAGGGTATCAGTGTTCTTAACACCATGGCCCCTAATTTATATTGTTTTCTTAATTCTTCTTTACTATTTTAATCAGACAGCAGCATCATTTCTTATAGGACAGAATGAAAAATGTTTTCACTATGTGTCATTGAAGCCCCAGAAATAGTGTAAAGAAAGAATGAGGCTTTTGAAAAATTATTAAATGGCATGGACATTTTCTGCTATGATTTTACAGAAAATGCGTTCTCTGTTCTTTCCCTTGTCTCCCCCTTTTCCTTCCATCACTTCCTCCTTCTCTTTCTTTGCCCATAAACCAAAGGTTTGTGTCATGATAGTGTTCCGAAGCTCTCTTAGGTTGCTCTAAATTTTTATTAATTTATTAATTTATCATTGGCTTGAATTGAGCCATCCAATTCTTCAACTTAGTCTCTCAGACCCAATACTGTTTTCCACATGATCCACTCAGTCTTTTGCTTAGGGTTTTATTTGGCTTACTGAGTTTTCATACCCAATCTCATTTCAGTTTGGTCTTTTGAAAGTGGTCTTTAGTGAATTCCATATTTATATTGCATGTTGACTTTCTTATTTCAGTCATCTCTCTTTTTTGTCTTCTTCTCTTCTTCCTCCTCCTTCTTTTCCTCCTCCTCCTTTTTAAAAATAGATGTTTGAACACAGTTAAAATCATTTGTCTAGAAGATGATTGAAATTGGGGTTCATTTTTATGGAATAAGTAAGTTTTAGAGAAGACAATAATTAGATTTTCATGGTTTTGTTTTTGCACCGGGATTTGTGCATTTAGAATTACTTTGGTTAAATAGTAGTGTTGGCCTGGGGTAGATGTTTTGGTACTGCTTGACTCAGGAGCTGGAGCATGGAGGGGAGGGGCTGATATGGTATGGCTAGAGTTGCTCTTGCTTATGGTGGAAGCTAGGTTGACTGGGGAAGTGTGGGTCTTTCCCACCATTTGGTAAAATGCATTTCCTATAGATTAACAAAGTTCCAAAAATCCAAACAAGTAAAACAAACATATGGAAAAAATTCACTGAGACACACAGAGTAAAACAGCTGAAATCTAAAAACAAAATGCTAAAAAGCAGCCAGAGAAGAATAAATACAGTCTTTTAAATGGAACAGCAAGGGGATGTCAAGACCAGGACACAGCATGGAAGGCAAGTTGATTGTGTACTTCCAACAAACAAAACCAGGACACTGTAAGGAAAAGTGCAGAGCAGCAGGAGGGTCATTGCTGAATAAAGCTAAGAGGACATTCATTACATAGAGTAATAATGATAATTCCTAAGGAGGGTAATATGTGTGGAATTAAAACACATGTCAATAACACAAACATTTAGAAAAATAAACAAAAATGTTGAAGTTTTAATATTATTTGAAACATAACAAAATTATTAATAATCGTGGAATCTTAATATATCAAATATACAAGAGTGATCATTAAAATAATATTAAATAACTTAAACATAATGTTATAAATGGAGGAAAATAGAATAATAAAGCAAAAGATAATACAGATGGAAAAAGAATGTATGAACCTAGCAGGTCGGTAAAAATAGGTGGGTAGGTTAGAAATAACTAAATAGACAACAAATGCCAAGTGTGGGGACAATCCTGTAACACATGGTAGTCAGGAGGGTAAAGCAGAAGTATTGCGAGTACAAGAACTACCTGAGCAATATAGTGAGATCTTGTCTATGCACACGGAACAAAATACACAGACACACACAGAGACACATACACATGCACACACAAATAGAAAGACAACCACACACACAGACAGACATACACACACAGACACACAGACACACACACACACACACACACACACAGAGGGGGAAGGAAGGAAGGGAGGGAGGGAGAGCAAGGGGAGGAAGGGAGAGAGAAAGGAAGAGAGAGAGAGAGAAATAATAGTAATCTGCTTCAATATAAACAAGAAGGAGCTATGGGAGGCAGACATTTTATAGCAGAAGTCGGAACAGGAATGAGAAGGGATCCTATTGAGAATGTGGAAATGTACTGAGACAATGAGACAATGACAGAACTGTGAAGGAATGAAAAAATGATTAAATGAAGACAATGAGCAAATGCACCACAATGGCATGTGAATAGACAAACACTATGTACTAGAGTGTGAATGACTCAAAATTCTATGTAAGCTTGTTTCTAGTAGTGTTATTCTCAAAATCATACAAATACCAGGAAAGTTATATTGGATATACATTATTTTATAAAGTAGGAAATATGTGATGGGGAAAATCTTTCATCTAAATACTTAAAATAAAAAGCAGCATTGTAGGAAGCAACAACTGTACATGATATACAATTCTGCTTTGCCTTAGCCAGCCCTTTGTCACTAGAACACAATTTCTATGATTTTGAAACAGCTACATTACAGTGAGGAACAATGTTCTTCTGAAGCCCAAGCTTTTAATCACAACGAACTCCTACAGAGCATAAACCTTCTCCAAGACTTACTTCTTTTCCATACCATGTTAGAAGACCACGCCTCACTTTTATGTGAGAAGAATAGGTCACATATTATAGGACACAGGGAGCTAAGTTAGAAGCATGGAAAATGTTTAAATTAGAAGATAAAAAATTGTGAGAATGCGCTGGAACTATGTATTAGATTTATATAGACTAGTCCTGAAACTAGAAAGACATATGAGTTATCTGACATTTGTCATTATTGAAGTTGTTAAAATGGGTATTTTTTTTCCCTCTGGAGGTGTGTAGAGCCCTAGATGAGGACCAGTTTGGTAAGTGGTGGTGGTCCACCTGGAGTAGGCTCAGTATAGAGAGCATAGAACAGGAAACTTTGAGGATCATAGTCAAAGGTCAATAATGCAAATAACTCTTTTAGCTTTTGAACATTTCTCCTGTCATGCGAAACTCTGTATAGTCAAAAGTTTCTTAACGGATGCCAAAAAGACAATAAAACCTCCCAAAGGGAAAGGCCTTTTAAGAGTTTATTAGGAAAAGCATTAAAATATAAAAATAAATATAACAACTTATTTCAACTAAAATCATGCTTCCCATACTTATTTATTTAATTAGTGTGTGTGTGTGTGTGTCTGTGTGTGTGTGTACAAGATGAGGCCACAAACAGGTGTTGAGTCTCTTGGGACTGGTAATAAGACTTTCATTATGGGTACCTAGAATTTAAAAGTCCTCTGCAAGAACAGCAAACAATCTTCACCACTGAGCTATCTCTCCAGCCTTTGAAATCATGTTCTAAAGGGGGTTGAAAACTTTTATTTTTTTACAAGTAAGAGAAACATTTGCACACTGTTAATGGATATATCCATTGTGTTGCCAAAACATGAAATACAACGTTGGAAAACCAAAACTTGCAAAAAAAAAAAAAAAAAAAAAAAAAAAAAAAAAAAAAAAAAAGGCAGAAAGGAGCTTCAGTCACTTTTGGTTATGAATTCTAAACTGTATTTTCCACAAAATTTCATATAAAATTAAAATCCAGGGTCATATAAAGCCAGCCAATCAAAACAAGCAAATGAGAAATGCACACAGTAAACATTTGGGAGAATAATATACTGGTTTTTTTTCCTTTTATTCAGTTTTGACTGAACAAATGCTAAGTGCTTTCTGTTAGGTGAGCTACAAGGAGAAATGACAATGAGGCTCAAAGCAGAATATTTTAAAGATTAAAATAATTCCATTCAACTATGTTAGTCACATACTCACCTTACCTTTTCATGCTTACCCTTTGAAAATGTTTCATCTGTAGCAATAAAGCTGAGAATTGTTAGGATTTCTTTTGTTGCCTTATTTTCCTGAGCTTTAAAAGATTTGCAGATAGTATAAAGAAATCAATTACACCAAAGAATAAAATAAAACGCATTTCTAAACAGTTACTAGTAAGAAACACAAAGTAATTTACATGTTTTAGTTAGAATGCTGTCCTGTTGAAACCTTGTTGATCTGGAGTTTGAACAAATATCAAAACAAAAAAATCTAACTCTCATCTTTCCCCTTAGCACTGGATAGTGCATTGAGAGGAAGCTGCATAAAATATGGGAATGAAACCTGATAATTCAAAGCAAAAGCATAAATTTGCCTCATTTATCAATGGAGACACCACATTAGGAGAAAGAAAATAATAAGAGCATTTGAATAATTTTAGAATTATTTTCAGAGAAAAAAAAAAGAGAAATAAGAAAGAACTTGGCCCAATGGGGGAAAGGATGTTTCATTACAATAATCAGAGGTTCTGCAGAAACAAAAACCATAAAAAGATGTTAGAAGGAAAGTCACTTCAGTGATGAGAAGAATGGGCAGAAAACATTTTTTAATTCATAATTTTGAACATGGAATATTTATATATGATGATTTCAAAATGCATTTTTACATTGTAATGAGCTTCCACACAACTTAGTTGGCTAAAGTAAAAACTCAAAATATCACTGTTATCATCCTCCACAAACACTAGTTGAGAATCTCTATGAAACACAATATCTACTTTTCAGACTTAGAGAACCCAAAATATAACCACAGTAAATAATTGTAATCTAATGGGCTGAGACTATATCTTCTTAAATGGTCATATTTTTACTTTTATTCAGTTTACATGCACTTTGTGAGTGTTAAGCTGGCATAAAAACCTTTAGAGAGGAAAAGTAGCTGCAATAGCTTAACTGATCTCAGTGATTTCATTAATAGAGGTATATTTGTGTGTATAAATTGGGTTAATTGATGATTCATACTTCTAATATTTACAGGACTAAATAAGAATATTGAGAAAGAATAAGTCCCTATACATTTGCAGGCAGAATATTTAAACAGTTCTTAAAGATAGTGACAGAGGTGCCCTAAGAGGTTCATACTACTGTCATTACTCCTGGATGGCTAGAACAAGGTATGCTTCATGACAGAGTGACATAAAGACACTTCTAGGATTTGAGTGCCATGATAAAAATGGAAGGGCTGTTTGGTAAAGTAAACAGCAGGGGTTCTGAGACAGGAAAATGTAAAGAAGATAAGGGGATTGGAAACAGGGCTGTGAATTGGCCTGAGCATAAGAATGCATCTGAGGTCATTTCTAGTGCAGGTGGTTTATGAGTTCATGCACTGAAAATACTCACTCAGCTTGGTAGAGACGCTTCATTCTACAGTAGGCAGTAATCAATGCAGTGACTCATAACTCATGGAAATCATGAGGAGAAGGGACTGCTGAGTGTTCAGCCCTAAGTACAACATCTATATCAACTCTCCAAGGCTTAGAAAACATTGTGGAAGAGGCGGTGGGAAATATGAGAGCCAGAGGACTGAAGAAATGCTGTGAGGCAGTGCTTTCTGGGTGTGGTGTGGCCAGTCTACTCATGAACTCACTACGGCTTTGGTCAAGCCTACAAGATGAAGACAACTAGATCAGTTAACATCCCAGCAGGCAGCTGAGATTGAACTCTGGGTTATAAAACAAAATAGAGAGCACATACAGTAGAGGACAAAAAAATTTACTTAAATATATCATATATAAACACACACATACACAAATATACCAAACATAAATACATAACATAATGTATACCACACAGTACACACAAACACCACACTACAACATGTGTATCACACAAGCTTTGCATATATACATACACTACACCATAATATAATGTACCAAATACATATACCATACCACACCATATCACACCACACTATACCAGACACATGGTGTACCAGACACATGTACCACATCACAACACAACACTCATGTATAAACATATTACATATATATCTTTAAACATCAAGCTACAATGAAGGAAATATTTCAACATATTAAACAGATAGCTGTAAGAACAACAGGACTATATCTGGGAACTGAAAACCAAAACAAATATCATCAGGACGTGCTGAAGTAATATGTAAAACTAATTGCCAAAGCAAATTCGAACAAAGGGAAGAGCAGTTAACACACAAAAGGAAAATCGGTAGCATAACACCTTGAAGGCAAAGCAAGGGAAGAACATTTAGGAAGTGAAGAAAATGAACCTAGCAAATAGTGATAGGAAAGGATAGCTATGAAAAGGAACAAAGCAGAAATCATATGAATAAAGAAGAAGGTGTAAAAGGACTAAATTGGAAAGTAGGTGAAAAACTGATCTGCATAAAATATTAAATGGTGGGGGAAATATCAACATTATGTATAAGAAGAGGCCTGGTGGTAAGAGAGTAATGGAGAGGTAACAAGCAAAGATAGGATGAGTGTGACTAGTTTGCTAAAAAGTAAACATATCTATTAAAAAAAATCAGAGAATCATTTTAAAATACCCGGACACATTCACTGAATATGTGAAACATCATTAGTAGAGGGAAAGACTTATAAAGACACGGAGAGAAGAGGGAGAATATGCTTCACAGGACAGTTATCAGCTGCACAGTTCCTAGCTCCAAGAGATGTCAAGAGGAAACGGAAACAACCTTATTCTCCAGCTAACATTTTTAGTGTGAGGACAAAACAGACACTTGCGTATTCATAGACTATAAGCATTTACCATTTCATTGAATCTTCAAAAGAGTATTAACACTTCAATGATAAGAGATTGTTGACTGTCCTCCTTCAATAGCAAAGCTTTATGAGCATAAACTATATGCTGCACATTGTTGTGTGCTGAGGAAGAGAATGATCAAAGCAAAAGGAAACCGAGTTCCAATCCACTGTGATCACAATGTTCTCATTCATGTTGGGGGGTGGTGAACATAAAAAATTATATCCTCAAACCTCAAATGATGAATGCGATAAGGCTACTAAGAGTCCTTGAAACACCTTCTAATGGCAGGGTAATTTTTGTGAAACAGACATTTCAAGACTCTACAGAGCAGTGAAATTTGATAGGATGGAGTGGATGTGAGGGTGTGAGCAGTCAGAACATCTGAGGGAAGAGACCTCAACAGAGGAAAATGCCCCAGCCCAAAGGCTTACTTACCCATAGCTAAAGAATAATAATGAAATCAGAAAGGCACATGAACAAAAGAATACAAGATGAAGTCAGAAGTGGGCAGGTGTTGTACATGCAGAGAACTTGTAAGTTACCATGACACTTTGGACTGTAGTGTGTGTGTGTGGTGTGTGTGTGTGTGTGTGTGTGTGTGTGTGTGTGTGTGTGTTTTGCAAAGCTACTTAAGTGACATGACCACTACATTTGCCAAAGAACATTCTTGTGGTGGTGCTATGAATAGACAGAGAGAAAAAGAAGCAATAAGACATTCTAGTAACATATTGTAGCAATCTAGGTGATAATAGTTTGATCATAAGTTAAACAATGTGACAAGTTAATAGATCTGGATATAGGTGAAAGTAGAGACAAAGGCATTTGAAACTTGGAGAATGCTATAGGATACAAGAAATGGCATAGAAATGACTAAGCACTGAAAAGTTGAGGCCAGAGCTCGTGGGTCAGATCAAAAATGTTTGTACTTGTGAATACTGGAAGTCCATTTTCACTATATCTTTGTCTGTGTGAATAGTTACTTTTGGTGTTATAGTCGGTCTAAGAAGACTTGGAAAAGATAGGATTTGGATCCAACTTCTGCTGGGGGATGCTTCAAATTGCAAAAGAAAATTCAGACTAACATGCAGAATATGGAGCTTAAAGACAAAGACAGGCTGGAAGTGGTGGGTTCGACTGGTAAGGGAGGGGCAATAAAGTACTATGGCCATTCTGATGGTGATATGGAGACATGAGTAGGAAACCCAGACATAAACAACTCTAAAACCCAGCCTAGCAGAGAACTCTAAAATCCTAGCTAGCAAATAAAATACTCAAACACATGGTAATGAAGCCTTGCCTATAGATCATGAACAAGTAGAACAACTGGGAACCATAAATTTTGTTAGTTACAAAGATCTGCTATATTACTGCTGAAAGTATAGATCATTTCTCCCACAAATGTGAGAAGCAATGGCAATCAAGATTGCTGCATAGCAGTTCTGCAAGAATAACACGGCATTAACATTCTTTGTATTTTGTCTGTTTAACCGTTACTCTTAATGTAACCAAGAATTTTTGTAGTTTGAGTTTTCTTGTGCATAGCATTCAAATTGCATTCCAAATGTTAAAAAGAGGAATAGGCTGTTGATAGAGCAACGCCTAACTGATTTACTTACCTACAGATCACGTGTGCTTGAGTCACATGACCAAACCTAGTTAAAATGGAGCTTGGGACATACCTTTTGGCTAAATGCATTGCTGTAAGTCAAGATTTTTATTAGTCAGTCAGGGAAGATGAATAGAATGTGCATAAAATAAACAACTTTAATTCCCTTCTGGAGCAGGTTATCAAAATGGGAACTAACTCAAGCAAGACTAATTTAGGAACAAATATAAACACTGGTGTTGTTTATAGTGGAAGTAGGAAGGCATGAAGGGAAAAAAATGAAAGGAAGGAAGAGGGGGAGAAATAGAAGAGAGGGGTAGAAAGATATGATTGGCTAAAATAATACAAAATGACCTATTAGTAACTCTGTCATGTGTTACAGCCAGTGAAAATATGCAATAGTGAAATATGCATTATAATTTGACATCCATAATTTACTCTTCAATTTTCTTTATTCCTGTATGTCCTGGACATTTGAAAATTTCCATTAGGTCATACTTCCTATTGCTAGTCAATGAATCTGTCCATATTGATCCCTACCATTTAAAACTAATGAAGCCATGTAGCAGGATTTACCATTGCTTCAGAAAACAAGCTTTACTATTGTCACAATAGCCTTTGGAGCAGTATCTTAGGCCTTAGTGTTTCTTGGATATGCTGCCTGGTTGCAGGCCTTGTTTATCTTTAGCGCCTACTCAGAATGCGCTTCTGAGTACAGGATCACAACTGTCCCTCCTGTCTCCTTCGGATGTGTGAGATTTGTAACCTGGAATGTATCTCCTCTATGAATATCAGGGACCTCCAATACAGGTTGAAATTGTGAGGGTTGCTGATAGAGTGAGTTGCTGATAGAGTGAGTGATGACTAAGAGGGTTCATTTAGGGTCAAGTACTTAGGTAACAAGCAAGACAATATTTTGTACAAGACTGGATTTTTGTACAAGACAAGGGACAATCCACCAAAGTTCACTGCTCAAGACAGTCACTATTGATCAATGGCTTAGTTTAGATCCCAGCCCTAGCTATGAATATTAATGTAGTATATGACTTCTTTAGTTCACGTCTTTTTAACACCTTGTCTTTTTGTACAACTCTTGGAAAAACTGGCTGCCCTTTAGTAAACAGTTTAAAGGACGCACAAGCCTTTACCTTCTGGAAGACTTTACCTGACTATCCAAGCATGTGTGCTGCAACAGAACAAACGGTAAATGGGTCCACTCATGTGCTTCTGAGTGGTCTCCAAGTTTTCTTTGCTCCAATAGGATTGATATAATTTGACTTTTGAGTGTTTTGGAGGCTGTTTGCTCCTGATCTTTTACAAGGTTCCAGATTTGCTTGCTTGCTGGACTCCAGACTTTGTGATACTGAGGCCATTAGTATTCCTATGAGAGATACACTCAGTAACAAATCATTCACATCCCAAATAAATAGGCAGGGACATTGTGATCCTGAACCCAGAAGCACAGACTGAACAGGCTATGAAGATGAACATTGGTGGTAACTAGGCACCATGTCCAAGAAACACTAAGGCCTCAGTTACTGATCCCAAGGCTATTGCAGCAATTGCAAAGTTTGTTTTCTGAAGCAATGAAGAATTCTATGACTTTTATTTGGTTTGTTTTAATTGGCTTGTTTTTATCTAAGTTTATATTTGAATTCTTTACTAGTGAGTAAGTATACTATATGTATGTAGGATTCAATATAAAGCCTCACATGGAATGTGGTAAAGAAGTTATTTATTCTATTTAAGGCCATTTTATAGAAACATATCTATACTGACTTTGTGTGTTTTACCCAACCCCCAAAGCAATTTAATCAACTGGTTACAAGATGTTCTTTTTATAGATAAAGGAAGTAAAAAATATAAGTCATTTTGAAAGAGATACAAGTAAAAAATGACAAAAGTTTAAATGCTACATGCCCAGAGCTAGAGTAAAAGCCTCTATCTGTTTAGAAGGGTATGAAGGAATAATGGTGTCCTGACACTATCATAATCATAAGCATAGGAATTGGAATAATAAAAGGGGAACTAAGTATGGGCAAAGGACTTTTCAGTTCTCAATGACAATAACCCTATTTAAAAATAGCATTCCAGACACCAATGGCTAATACGTCAATCCATAGGCTTCTACAGGAAACAGATAATCACCATTGACTTGAGTGCCTTACACAAAATTTCACTATTCAAAATTTCACTGCCAATACCCAGCTTCTTCCTGGGCTTCATTAAACGAGTTAGACATTTGATATTGATGAGAAACATTTTCAAAGCCTGGAATCCTGGGTTCTATATTTTCCCTATGATTTTTACATGTCAATCAGCAAATTATTTTCTTTGCATATCCCTCCTACCCCCTTCCTCTGATCTTGTTAAATACAGCTAGCATAGGCCACCTCAAGCTTTGAACATTCTCATTTAGAGTCTGTTCACACAAGTTTACAGATTTATTAGGTATATTTCTGTCTTCTAGCCTATTGCAAGAAATGGATTATGACAGTGGTTCTCAACCTGTGCATCATGACCTCTTTCAGGGTTGATTGACCCCCCTCACAGGAATCTCCTCATACCATCAAAAACCACAGATATTTACATTATGATTCATAACAGTAGCAAAATTAGTTATGAAGTAGCAATGAAAAGAATTGAGGGTCACCATATGAGGAACTGTACTAAAGCATCTAAGCATTAGGAAAGCTGAGAGCCACTGGCCTATGAAGTAATTGATACTATATAACAGTTACTATTTTCTCAGTAATGCTTTTTAAACAGATTCTTAGCTGTTTTTCTAACTCATGCTGGGACTGTTCCCGGTGGTAGTGGGATGGTGACATCTCATACATCACCTCTTTAAGTTGAATAAAGAACATGTGTATCAAATCTCATGCCAAATCCTTCCTCATGTGTATGATATCTTAAACTATGTTTTAACTCACATAGCAGTGAGACTATGCCATGTCGACCAACAACTGGGGTCAAGTCCACCATCTTCAGAGTGCTCTGTTTTCTGTGTTCATTTCATTAGCTTGCCTTATAAAATGATGTAATTATTTCAGTGCAAACTGGGAACACACCCCTTTGGGAACAAATATAGCTTATTCTTAGTAGTCACTATGCTAACTATTGAACTTTTAGCTGATAACTTATTACCACAAGTGTTCAACATGTTTGAGACGAAAATCATCTGCTTTTGCAGAGCAGTGAGTTCAGGGGTAGTGACTGAAATGGGTTCACTATTAAACACTCTTACACCTACAGTCTTGAGAGGTATAATTCTTTTAAAATATTTTCATATTGTCTATTAAATACATAGAAATAACTAAGGGCTATAAATTCAAAGCCTTTAATTTGTTATTTCTTATTTACTAATAGCTGAATTTCATTAGAATTAATCATGATGCAAAATTTGTTTGTTGTGTGTATTTCCCTCAGTTACTATTAAGGTTATACTTAAAACGTTTTTTTAGTAGTAATCATTGTATGTTGTACACTTGTTCTCCAGGCTAAGTAGTCTACATGTATTAACTTTAGAGCACTTCATACATCCCATAGTAAGGGGTATTTATATTCATCTTTTATTAAGGGAGGAAGTAGGTTTGCAATGCTGGCTTACCATCTTGCTAATAGTCTTAGACTTAGTTTGGATTAGAAATAGATATATCTATCTCCAAAGCTTGTGATCCTAACCACTGAGCTACATTTTAGTCATATTAGCTGTGTTCTGTTTCCAATGACTTGCCCAAATTGTATAGATACATTTTATCTATGTTAATATAACAGGGATATTATAGGTTGAAGAAAACTACTTGTGAGGTTAGTTTCTTACCCATTTATAAGTCTTGTCTACAGCATTTGAAACAATATGTAATATCTCTATGTTATGAAAGTATTCACATGTTTTTAAAATTTTGGCAGAGTATATAGGCATTACATTAGAATGTACTGGTAATCTGTGGTCTCAAAGGTCAGAGGCTATGTCTTCTTTCATTTCAATCATATTTTCTTATACTATAACAACTGATTCAAAGAATATTTCCTGAGAAACAAATTCTCTTTTCAGTGTAATATAAATGTTTTTCAGTGATGAAATCAGATTAGAATATGAAAAGTTTCTGATGGAACATCAAATAATTTTAGTGTCAATTGATATTCTACATTTAATACTTTGGAGTTTGTTATGAAAGAGCCAGGTAAATTTTTCTTAAGTCTCATAAAATGTATTTACTAAGACAAGATATTATAGATAATGTATCTAAAGGTTATTCTGTCTTAAAGCAAACTAGAGGTTTTATAAGCACAAATATAGTATGTTTATGTCAAAAAATTTGATGTATCATTGTGAATTTATTTCATAAAACTATCTAGTGACTATGCAATGGCATCTTTGACCAAGAGCCACCACCATTTAGAAAATTAAAGATTAGCAAACATGCATGGCATATTAGCACCACGAGTTCTTTAGGTCATTAATACTATCTGTTTTAAAATACTGTCAGTTTCCAGCAGTGGTCAAATTAGGACAGCGTAAGGAAAGTTTAGAAGAACTGCCAGGAATCTAAACAAATATTTTTCAAATTAAAATGTTCATTAGAAAATGTGCTCAAATACTTAAATTTTGTATTTATAATATTTGAGAAAACAAGGATGGTAAACCTTTTACCTTGTTTTTCAGTGATGAAATCAGATTAGAATATGAAAAGGTTGGTAAAAATAAGGTAAAAATAAGGAAGGTATTATTTTTAAATGACATTTTAAAAAGCAAAAAATAGAATTTAAGGGTGTTTTAAAAGTTATTTATATTAAATTTGTATTTGTTTTAAACTAAAAAGTGTGGTATATATAGTAGTGTACATCATGATATTTTAAAATATGAATGCATTAGGGAATGGCTAAATCAAGCTAATTAGCATATGCACTGCTTCATGTACTTATATATTTGTGGTAAGAACACTTAAAATGACTAATATTGATGGAAAAAAAATAATATATTCCTGCCAAATCCACAACATACTATAGGATTGAATAAAATGTCTATGAAAATGCTATGCTAATGTAAGTTGCCTTTTTTTTTAAATGAAGAAAACAACCTTGTAATTATGCTCTTCATTTTTCCTTCTTTCATTGACATTTCCAAGAATACACAATGCTGTCTTTCTAATGATCCAGTTAAAATGCAATCAAATAATTATGATATGATGTGATAAGTGTGAGAGATTAATTTTGCATCCAGAAGGGGGTTGGGCAAGACTTCAGAGAGCAGGTAGCATGAGTTGGACCTTGACTATGGCCAGGAAGAGCATTTAGCAAACTAAAAGAAAGTATATAGACGTGTATAAAGGGATGTCACCGTTTGGTTGACTTGGCAAAGAAGGAAGCGAGTCAAGATTGCAGTGTAAAGGATGGGCAGAATGTGGGAAATGGCAGTAGATGAAGCTGAAGGAGAAATATTATAAGTCAGGGTTCTACAGAGGAATAGAACCAGTGTGAAATACATTAACTTAAATGTGCACAATTAATATATGTGTGTTTGAGATACATAAAATACATGTACTATATTTATTTATGGGGAATAACTCAGAGAGTTATGAAGGATAAGAAATCCCAGGACTGTAGGTCAGAGTCTTGGGAGGCTGAGGTTATGATCCAGTCTAAAATGCAAGGTCTGAGGATAGATGGAGGCAGACATGCTGCTGGTAAGTTCTAGTCTGAGTCAGAAATTCTGAGCACAGGAGTAACAATGACTAAGGCCGAGATACAATGGCATCCACGATCAAGGAGAGGATGCAGATTCCCTCTTCTGCCACCATGCCCTACTCATGTTTTTAGTAGCTTGGGTGATGGCCACACACGTTACAAGTGTTACCTTTACTCAATGTATACACTCATGTCTTCTGACATGACAACCCAGGAGCCATGTTTTCCCTGCAATCTGAGCATCTTTAACCCTATCAAAATTGATGTACAAATTAGTGATCATGTGAACATTGCATTAAACTGTTTAGGAAATTCCCCTTGCACATTCGCACATACTAATTATAGTGACGCTTATTTTTATTTGTCTATTTATTTGGCTGAATAGTGGTAGTTTTAAATTTGATCCTCATATTGGAATTCCCTCGAGAGCTTTTTAAAAATTACCAAGTCCAGGACCAATTAAACGAGAATCTCAGGGAATGAGGATCAGGCATAGTTTTCTTTCTTTCTCTTTTTAAATGATCCCTAGGTGATTTTAATATGCAGCTCATAATCAGACCCTGCACAGCAGAATGAATAAGAAGACATGGCATGATCTTCAGGCAAGATTTATTTCCTTGAGCATTAGGCCCACAAGCCAGCTGCTTTTACCCTCATCCTCCCATAGACCTTCTTCCGGGCAATGCACCGACGTCCCAGTCAGACTTCAAACTGTACTTTCCACACGTTCAAAATGTAAACTTTGTAGAATATCTTGTACTTTCCTGAATGTCAACAAAATACATTCAGTACACAAATCTCTTAGTCATTTCCAAGTTCCCTCTTCCACAATCACTGCTCTCTCTTTGTCTCTCCTAATTATTCATCTGGGCTGCCTAGATTTTCCCATCTTATTTCCATGTCCTAGGCCAGGCCTCTATTTCCTCTCACCTGGACAGTAGCTGAAATGCTAGCAAGAATTTTATCCCATTCCATTCAATTTTCTAGATAATTGCTCCACTGACATTTAAAATGTATGGATCTGCACGTCATTCTAATATTGAGGACCCTTTGATACTTTCTCATTTTTTTCCTGAAAATTAAAAAATATTACTACATTGAAATGCCTTTAAAAGCATCTCAGTGCCTCTCTGTTTTCCTTTGGTTGCATTTGTCAGTACAGAGACCAAACCTGCTCCTTTTGCCTTCCACAGAACTTTCTGCATGTTACACCCCAGTCGAGTGCAGTGAGATACCTCTCTTCCACATCTCTTCCCTCACTCATACTTTCCCCGAGTCAAATCTTTATCTTACTATCTTTATCAAAATGGATGGGACTGTATTTTAACTACTTCTTTGGTTTAATAGTTTCCTCACATAGTATAAGTTTTATAGGACCCCCCCAAAATGTCTTTCTTGGTTATCATTATATTCCCAAAGTATAAATCAGTTGGAGACAGAATGGAGGCTTTGGATATTTGTTATCTGAAAGAATAACAGTGCTTCTCTTGGATGTGTAATGATACAATGGTGTACAATGGTCAAAGTCCTTTCACACAAGTTTGTGGTCTTGGGTCTTGTCTCCGCAAGACAAGTAAATATAATGTGAAAAGTTCTATTTCAGGTAAAAAAAAAAATTACGCCTGTAGCAGCAGTGTCTCATCCACTATTGACATGGGCAGAGAGGTTACTTGTGGAAGATTTGGTGATGAGTGTATGTTTAAGCTTTATCTCTAAAGGTATAAGCAGTGTTGGCTAGAGCAGGAGTCGGGGGAGGAGGAAGCTAGGATAATGAGCAGATCTGAGGTGAATGAGTGGCTATGCATTTGGAATTTGATCTTAAGGACAATTAAAAGCTAGCAAATCTCCCGAGCAGACCCTTACACTGTCTCACTTGTTCACTGGAGTGATTGTTTTGTGACTCCTGGAGACTGTTTAGAAAGAGCAGAAAGTAAACCTAGATGGTTGAGGAGACAAGTATTTTTAGCATATGTGCAGAGATGGGAACAAACAAAGACATTGATGAGGAATCCCCAACGCTGACAAGAGAATGAAAAGAGGCATAAGGATGAAACTCAGTCCGATGTCTAAGAAGGTGGGCAGGGAATCACAGGATATGTGAACTTTAGCTTGGAGAATTAGCAGAAAAGAAGGTTAGATTACATATGGGACATAACTCTAAATTTAATTGTGAACCCCTAGTGTATCAAATTGTTGAATATAACCCCAGTATCTCAGAATGTGGCCTTAATAGGAAATAGAGTGATTTCAAATCCGCACTGAAGTCATCCTGGAACAAAATGGACCCCTAGCCCAGTCTGACTACTTACCTTTTAAGAAGATGACCACGTAAGAGCAGGAACTCAAGGAGGACACCTTGTCAAGATAAGGATGAGATGACAGCAATGCCTCCACAAGCTGAGAAATGCCAACCATGGCTGCAAAGGATCAGAATCTAGAATCAGGCAAGGGAGGCTCTGCCAACTCTGTGACTTCAGAATTGTTAGATAATAACACACTGTTACTTTTAGCGACTCAGTGTGGGCTACTATGCTATAGCAGTCACCAGCAATGAATAAATCTTGTAACAACTCTACTGATATTTTGGAGTATTTACCACATGTTAGTAACTGTCCTGTACAGCTTTGCCTATCAGCTAGTTCATTTCTCATGCAACTGTATGATGGTTAGTACTGCCATTACATAGATAATTAAAGATCAGAGCATTAAATAGCTCACATAACAGATGGAAATCATGGGAAAAAGAAAGGAAACAGTTGGATTAAAACTACATGGCTGGGGTAATCCTTCCTTTTGAGAATACTAAGCATTTCCAGGACTGTTCTAGAAAGAGGTCAGCAAGGTTCATATAACCTGAAAATCAAGCTTTCCTACAGACCTGACAGAAAGTGTACTTAGCCTACAGAGCATTTCAGGTGAGCACCTGTTTCTGTGTGCATTTTTGACTATCCCATCTTATGTAGCAACATCTTTATTGACCACTCATTTAACAATGACACCAGCATGGAAGGAAAACCAATGAGTTTTTCTTCCAGACCAGGTGCCATAGATGGCATACTTGGGTCTACATAGTAAGAGATAAAGGCATGTCATTTAGGAGAAAAGCAAAGAAGCACATTTGATTTGTTACAGAAGTTGTCAATTATATTCATAGAGCTGTTCTTATGAAGGACATAGCCTTCATTCTTCCTTTGCCTAGTGCCACCCAGAATGAATTGAATATCTTAGCTAGTTCCTCTATCTAGGAGTGATTGTACTTTGACTTGATTTCTTGGTTTCTTTCCCACCTAAATGGTAGGGGACATATTTCTATAGATGTAAACCCTTAAACCCCTCTCTCAGTATATATGTATATACATATATATTTACATACATATATATTTACACACATATATACATATATATTACATACATACATGAGCTTTCAATGTTAGGACATGAATTTTCACTTGGAGCTGATAAAATCAATTTTGGAATCTGAGTAAAGGGCAGAGATAACTCTTGCTGCTTCAGTGAGTTAATTTTGAGATAATTTATATGATCTAAAGTATGTGGGAATGGAGATGAGGTAGAACTGTGGTTCTCAACCTTGAGAGTCCCTACCCCTTGGGAGTCAAGTGTCCCTTTCACACCTAAGACTCTCAGAAAACACAGACATTTACCATTCACAACAGTAGCAAAATTACAAGAATGAAGCAACATTGAAAATAATTTTAAGGCTGGGGGTCATCACAACATGATTTATTGCAGGGTTGCAGCATCAGCAAGGTTGAGAACCACTGAGGTAGATGAAGAGATTTGGGAAATTAGTAAGTATTATATAATTGTGTTCTCATTCTCTATGGTTAAGAATTAATCTTCTTATTTAGCACATTGGCATCTAAAACCTCTTATAAATCTTAGATTGCAGTTTAAACATTATCCAAGAAAAAAATTTAAGAATTGATTATTTCTATTTCATCTAGAATAGTTCTTAAATTTTTATTGTACCTTTATAATAATTAATGCTTATTTGCACTGAGCTGAAGAGGTCATTACTATGACCTTTCACCTAGAAGTGACATAATGATCAACACAAGAGCTTTTTATGGGATTAGTTTATAGTCACAAGAAAGAGATAGATATCCCAAATCACTTATCAAGGCAGCAGTCAAAGTTAGAACATAGCCTTGGTCCTCATTTATGTACCATGACTTCCCCTTTCTGCTAAACATTTATAGGTGTTGCATTCATACTTTGATAACTGTATGACTAACGAACTCAAATTTCAGCCTCTGGGTGGTCTAAGGCTGAGATGCAGGTGCAACCAGGAAGCTGCATCAGCTAATGAGTAGAGCTAACTGGAACCACACCACTGCGCTCATGTTTGTGAAGCTGATGATAAAGAAATTGTATGCTTTTATGCTTTTATTATCATGTGATTCTGCAATGCCCAGGATTGGTACATTTGTATTCTGAGAACTCATGTGTTTAAATGTCACTCCAGCTTTCAGCAATGTTTTTAATGTCCAATCATTTAGCAATGAGTCTTCATGTTTCCTCGGGATATACATTCAGAATCTGAGGAAATGAGCCTCTAGGTAACTATGAATGTGGAAAAAAGGCAGCTGATGTCTGAGGACGGTATCTTCCAGAAAGTGGTCTTTTACTCTGGCTGTGAATATGTTAGTATTGTTCAAATACAAGTACCCATAGCAGAAGGACTTTCAGTTCATATGCACAAGATAGCGTGTACTAAGGAGAAACACAAATACTGAGTGGTGACTAGACAGGGATTAATTTAGATTTATTTAGTGTCAGACAGCACATTTTTTTAATGACGTATAGATATGCTTTAGGGGTGGCCAATGCTTGCTCTACTTACATAAGAAAGTATATAAAAATTCATCAAAACTAGGAAATGTCAATATGTTTTATGTAAAATTTTAAATTAACCATTTTATTTCCAATTTTATGTATCCATCTTAGAATAAAAACTGTAAAATAACAGCAAAGAATAGACTGTTGTCAGTGCTCTGAAGCCAGGAATGAGAATGCAGTTGGTTAGATAATGATTTGGGGATACCGACAAAAGAGTTTCTAGTTATACACTACTCAAAAACCTCTATAGATTTTAAAAAATATTATGTTATCTTACTTTGAAGCACTCCATATTATATTTTTATTGCAGCAGTTATTAAATGCTATGTATGAACAGCTTCAAACATAAGTATTAATGGTTGAAGGAGCTAAACTGAAATACGATTTTCTGTATGTGTACCTGTTTGCACACACACATTTGTAAACACACACAGATGTTTCTCTTTTTCTGTTCTGTCATTTTCGTAAAATTTTACTTTCCGATTCATACTCAGAAAAGCGCCTCTTGAAGTTGTGCTTTATTCTTAATTCTGAACTTTCCAAATTATATTGGTTTAAAAATGGACTGGTGCCTTCTACCACTTAATACATAAAGATGTATAAAATTCTCCATTGTGGGTTAACCATGGAGATGTCAGCACAGACATTGGTGTCCCACAGCCTGTAAAATCAACCACAACTCTTATCTTTAAATATTCACCTCTCATCTAATTCTCTCCTCATAACAAATCCCTGAGAAAGAGTCCCTGGCATTGTAACTCACTCTGATGTTATGCACTGCCTGCTATTGTGACCCGCTCTGATGCTATGCACTGGCCTAACTTAGGAAAGCAATAACTTCATTACTAAATGGCAAATCAGTGGGGTTATCTTTGTGACCCCTTTCTTACACCCTCCACTGCCAGTATATCTTGCGCACGACACTTGATCAGTGAAAGATCCAAATAAGACTTTTCAATTCTTCAGGATGACTGACATGAACATGATAATGTGATATTCTTCGTTCTGCACTTTCAACCCTGTGGATGAGAGCATCAGAATTTAACTGGACATCATGCAGGTGATGTATGAGAGTATAATCTAATTAATTCTGCAATGGCTGAACGCTGTGCTGTTTAAAAGTATTAGCTTGTTTACATGTGTAAGTCCCATTTCCAAAATAAAAATATGTAATGCTACATCAAGCAAAACTTGAAAAAAATGGGAACATGAAGCAAAATTCTTTTTATTTGAATACAAAATTTCCACTTAAAAATATTGTCAGTTCAAACATGGATATTGGGGTTGTCCGTGCTTCCCAGAGAGGAGAAGTTTGTCATTGCTGAAATACCCTCCTAACCTGAGCATGTTACTATGCCATTTGATGCTCCAACCTAGTTGGCCAATCTAAAAAAAAATTTAGTTAGCTGAAAAAAAATTATCAAACAATTATTTGGGCAAATGTTAAACTTTTAAACTAAACATGCCAAAACACTATCATAATGTCTGTCAGGGCTCTCATTTCTGATATTTCAAAACTATACTATAGGACACTATGGCTTTACCTAAAGCAGCAGCAGTGACTAATACAAATTCCAGTCCACCAAATAGGATGGGGAGCACAGTCAGAAACCAGAGGTTTATGTGTGTGTATTTTAGACTTAATGAAGATAGTGATGGAGCAACACCAATCATCTGATATATTTTTGGGTTGAACTCTAAAAATTAGCTGAAAAATTTTATGAGATTTTTCTACATTTAAAATATTTTATTTTCAAGAAAACGTTTTAGAAACAAATATTAGCCTCCTCTTTGCAACACCTGAATAAGTTGAATTATCTGTTCTTGCTCATGTGAGCCTTTTGTCTTTTAAGTAAATTCACCACTATATGGATATAATGAGATTTCAGAGAGTGATTGAGAGTGTGTTTGTGTATAGATGCACTGTGTAGTGTTTAATGGGTATTTTTAATTATTCTATTTCTAACAAGCCAAGTATTTAATCATATAGCCTTTTATACTCCCTCATCTTACAAAATGCAAAAATCCAATTATTCATTGAAAACCTCATCTTGCTCAGATAATTCCGTTTATGACCATGTCTCTTCTGTCTGGACCCTTTGGGTCCAAACATTCTAATGTTACTCAAGTGACAGCTGTGTTTCTTCATGCTGGTAAATTATCAAGTGAGCAAAGATGAAGCTAGACTAGATAAACAGTAGGGTGCTGTTTGGTTGAAAAAAATACTTAACTCTGTTTATTCTTTCAAATTCTGTGGAAATTAAAAGGTTCCCCTGATTCATTTATTTTCTTTAATATTGTGCATTGAGCTACTAAAAGATTTCCTGTTTTCAAGTTACATCACACACACACACACACACACACACACACACACACACACACACGGGCAGAGGCACACACCATGCTTGGTTACTATTTATATACTATCATCTGTCAGGGTCTTTGAAATTTCTGTTTTGCATCAAAGACAAAGCCTTCTTCTCTCTGACTGCTCATTGAGGGTTTCCTGATACGAGAACATAATTAACTCTTTCTTGGCTTAATTTCTGCATTTTAAAATGTAGGCAGATATGACAAAAATGGAGCGCTCAATCCGCAGGGTGGCCATTAACTGCACTCCGTTTCTGTATGTTCTCAATTCAGACCACAATTACTGTCAGGGAATGGCCCGGGAAGCTCCTTCGTGTACGCAAACAGGAATACTATTCATTAAAGAGCACTTTCAATAAAATACAATCTCTATTTTTTAATGAATATTTGAGAAAGAAAATACAATCTTGGGTTCAGAAACCTGCAAGACGGTTATTATTCTTTTAATAATGTAGACTGTCTCATGTACATACACTGAGAGTTGTAGGGGAAGGAAGCAGAAATGAGGCGGCGGGCTTTAACTCAGAGGAAATGAAAACGCAGAGCCACTGTAAACGAAGTCAATGTTAAATAAGGATTTCCTCGAAGCGCCTACAGCAGCCATGGCTTGCTTTGGGTTTTATTGATGTCCCAAGGATGATAGATTCTACTTAAATCTTTCAAGCCCAGTTAAATATAAGAACACGAGGCACTTTAGAAACTGAAAACTACCACTAGGCTCTTCTAAGCCCTCCACTTCCTTCAAGAATTTATCCTTTTGTTTAATTTATTTTTTATTTTTAATGATGGCCGGGTTTATATATTTTATTTGGAATCCTGGTTCTGATAAAATGACTAGCTACAGCTTTGTAGAAAATGCAATCAGTGTTGTTTAATGCTCAAGAAAAATGTCTACAGCCTTTTCCCTTTAATAAACTTTAAACGGGAATCAGTACTAATAAAGACAAAAGCAAGGCCAGTGCTATCTATAAGGATAAACATCTATATATAAGGAAATGAGCTAGGGGGTGCGTTAAATGTTGGAAGCAGGTTTCTCTAGGGGCAGCGTAGTACAGGAACAGGGACGTGCCAAAAGCTCCAGAGAGCAAAAGCACTCTGCAGAGTGTCTCTTCTTTCACAAAAAAACATCCCAGGAATTCTACTCCTCAAACAAACCTTCCATTGAAGATCAAAATTGTACGTTCCAGGAAACAATCGGGTCACAGTTCTTTAAAGAAGTGACAAAATAAATAAACGAAATAAAATGCTAAAGCAGAAGCATGATAAGGTTAAAACATGCCATCTTTTTTTTTTTTTTTTTTTTTAAGAAAAGGAAAAACTCTAATTTAGCATTTAGCTGAAGAAAGCGAGTTTTTCATAAAGGCCTGAATTTACAGTGGGTTGAACAAAACCAGCCCGAGTCTCCACAAAAGAAACCACCGCTGGTTACCCAGTTATCATCCGTATCCTGGTATTGGTTTTCACTCATGTCTTAGATAATTATTGAACAAGGGCTAATTTTAAAGTAAGTTCCCTGAAAACAAATCCTTTTTCCGATGTTGGCTTTTCCGTTTGGCTACCCGTGAAGAGCTTGAATAGACACTTTAGTGAGCGAATGTTTGGGAATAGGGGCATAGTAGACACGCCTTTCAACATTTCATAAAGCAGGCTGTTTTTCCTCTTGTCTATCAGTGGCAAAGAGAAAAGAGCAGAATTACAGAGACAGCTTTTTGCCCGCGTGTGCCAGTCACGCATGGAGTGAAAGGCATTACCCTTTAAACAATTTGGGAGTGGATGGCGTTAATAGGTAGGACAGATAGTTACAAAGTCCAGATTAACTACAAAGCGCAGAGACATGTGCAAACTTGTTATGCGGTGAAAGGGAACAGACAGAGGCGATTATTTACCGTTCTGGGGACCCAGTTGGAGCACAGTGAGGAGGTTCCACACAGCAACATTGCCCTCTTTTGGTAAAACAGTGCACACTGTGTTTACCTCACTGACAGGTGAAAGCATTTCTTCAGGACACAGAAAATTTCCACAGCCAGAAAAAAATGACACAAACTAACCCAAAACAGAGCATGGAGCAGGAAGAAGACGACTTTTGCGTCTAAAGAACTGACAACAATCTCAACAGTAAAAAGCCGACGGGACGTGCTAACAAAGAAACCTCTAGACCCAGTCTTTCTGTGATCCCTTTTCAGCGACAGGGGGATTATTTACTCTTTAATTTATCCTTGACAGCTTCAAGTCTTCTCCAATAAAATCAGAATCATGTAGGACTCAGATTGTGACCAAATAAAACAAGAGCTAATTCTTTTCAAAGCCTCTCACCCCCACCCCCATTTCCCCCAATGCTTCAATATGCAGGCAGTCTGTCAGCAGCGGGAGCTGAAGTCACTCAATAGAACCCTTCAGTCAGCAAGCATTTTGTGCTTTCTGGTTCTAAGGACTCTGCAGTGATTTAGGGCAGCGAAGGAAAAGGGGCTTGATTACATCAACAAAGGGAGAAAGCGCTGCCACGACATGACACAAAGTTAACCTAATTACTTTTATTCACGTTGAAGGCACCTTCACCACTCTATCAATAAGACTGATTTCAGCCTTGTCACCATTTCTAATCTCCTTTCTGTTGTAAGTTAGAGTATGTCTCTTGCCTTATTATAAGAATTCTCTAATTAAAACTTTAGGTATATAGAGGTGTCCTGCACAAATGCAGATGAGCTGAGCCAGTTAAGAACCGTGTGCTATTCTCTCCCCATGACGTTAAATCATCATCCCTGCTAACCCTAAACATGTGACCCTTGGTTATTTTACAGGCTTAATGTTTTTTTTTGAGGGATGATACCTGTCTTTTATTGATCATAGTCCTTTTAGGGAGCAGGACAAAGCAAGTTCATTGTCTTTCTTTAATAGTATTTGAAACATTTACTTTACAGAAAGAGGGAGAACCCTGAGTCCTATTTCTATTTTCGTTTGTTACTCACTAAATAAAATGTCAGGTAAGAAAACAACATTTCTGTGCAAGTGAAAAGCTAACTGTAAGCTAAGTAACTCTGTTCTTGGGGTGTCTTTTTCAGCTTTTTTCCCCTCTCTTTTCACTCTTGTGATTCAGAAAGTCCACACCACTACGTTAGCACCATTTTAAAATCAGGATTTTTAAAAGAATTAAAATTTATTGCTTACCTCAGATTTTCTTGATTTATGTGCAAGAAAAAAAAAAAAGCCCAAAACCAAATAAACAAATAAACAAAACCCTAAAGGTTTGATTTACTACAGTAGCTGAGAAAACAGTTCTAAATAAAACTTCCAAGGAACCACCCTGAGGTTCATTCCAACCAGTTCGGACTGCCTTAAGTCAGCCGATGCTCTGATGCTCTTACTGAGGAAGGCTTCCACATTGCGCTCACATCAGTGGCCTTATTTTACCTTTTCAGAAACTCAGTGGGGTAGATAAGGGTCCTGTGATGGCCGGCAGATCTTGTAGACTTACTAACAGACAGTGAGGCTGGAGATGGAGAGCTCATGTTTGTCTCATAGAAGGGATGTTGAAGGTAATAGTGAACTGAAGCCTGCCGTACTTTAATTTTTGTGTCCTTTCATGACTCCTGTTTTTTTGCGACCATATAAGTTATTTCAAAAAGTACCCCAAACTATAGGCAGTAGAACTTTAACCCAGCAACACCTCCTACTAGAATGTAGAACCTTAAGCTGTATATAAAAAAAAAAAAAACACTTTAAGATCGAAACGTGGGCCTTTCTGTTCATTCTCGATTAGAGTGATTATGAACTGCAACATAATCTTAACTGAAGAGGATTTTCCGTGGTATCAGGTCCCATAAGACTAAAGCTGTTTGCTGCTCTCAGTTCCTGCTATGCTTCACAGTGACAAATAAAGCCATCCATTAATGTCCCTGTTCCATCATGATCACACTGACATTTATCGCTCCCACATCCAGGGGCTCCTCTCCACACTGCGTCTCTCAGCCTGTGCAGGATTCATACCTGAAGGGGAGGAAACTAATCTCCCAGTGGCAGTATTTGAGGGGCACATAGGTGGCAAAAGCAATTGTATAGGTCTGCCACCAAACACAAACAACATTCCAGGTAAGCCCAGCCAGACAGCACTGTCCTGCTATAGCATATTTTCACTGAATTCCCCTCTGAACCTAAGGAATTTGCTTACTATTACCTGTAGAAGAATATGTGCTTGTGCAAATTTCTCTTGGCCAAAATATTCAAGCCCTTATTACAGTAAGAAAGAACTGGTTCCCTGTAGTCATCTATGTCTTTCTGCATGAATGTCTTCATTGACCTTTGAGGCCAGCAGCATAATTGGGGGGGGGGGGATTGCACTGGGAGAAGAAATGAAATTTATTCCAGGACAAAACAAAACAAAGATCAGTATGGTTGCTGGGTATTTTTTTTTTTTTTTTCATATGGAAAGACAGGCATTTTTGCCCCCTGTCTTTGTGAGTGCCAACATGGACAGGTATGCACTGTGGATACAGAATAACTTGTATAGCCATTGCCTTTTCACATAGGAAATATAATTCAAGTGAGATTCAAGTGACATTTCCCAGCATGATACTCAAGTTATAAATAATGATGTTTCTTGCATTTATTTTTTTTTTTCTGGGCTAAAATGAGGGAGAAATGACACAAACGGGCATTACTGCTATCATTTTGTCAGTCGGTCAAACAGCAAAAAAAAAAAATCTAAAAAGCATCTTTTATTTTTCTTTCTTTTTTATTTTTATCTATCTTTTTTGTACACTGGGATTCTGGCAGGTAAAACAAGGGGGCTCAGGATGTTACGAAAGGATGCTGTCACAAATTTTGTTTGTCTGTTTGTTTGTTGTGTTTTGGGCTTGGTTTTTTTTTGTTTGTTTTGTTTTACAAGAGTCAAGCAATATCTTATTAGTATTCTATGAAACACTGTCTCATTTCTTTGCAAAGTTTCAGCTCCATGATTTTTGAAATACTTTTAGATGCCTAACAAGCTGCAGAATGTTTGGGGTATCTGTACATATTTATGCTTTATTAGAGTCATTATTTAAATTGACCGTTTTTACAATTTCCAAGTTTCTTTTTGCTACCTTCATTAGTGTTAATTTGGTCTTCTGGACTAAGTGTCCAGTTTGTATAAGAATTACAGCAGGTAAACAAAAAGAAAAAAAATGAAGTTTTGAGAGCAGACCCTGCAAAATTGTTTGGGCTGGTGAAGAATTCACATGTTCTCATTGCAAACTCTTAGTCTTTCTGATGCTTTAACATAACCGAGTCTTGGTGCTTTTCAAAGGAACCCTTGTGGACAAGCATTTTATTTAGCATGATTTTTCTGCAAGTCACATTTTCTAAACACATCTCCGAAAGGGTAGACACATTTCCCTTCAGCAGCAGTGTAATAACAGTAGCTAAAACCTCTGACCACTTTCTCCCTGCAACCACCCTCAAGATGTTGTTGGAAATAATGTCTTACATTTTCAGAGGAGATTTATTAAAATGACTGGCTGTTTTCAAACTAGTAATCAAACACCAGAGAAAAATAATAAAATTGAAAAGGGCTATTTCTAAGAAGCTGCAGCTTGAGAAAAGCAGGTTTAATTAGAGGAGGATGAGGATGTGGGTGGAGCCTGTTGTGGAGACTCTGAAGGGGACTCCTGGGCACATTCAAGGGCTCTCAGGTGCACGGTGCTGGCTGGTGATAGTGTCTAATTTCACTTCACAATTTGAGACCCCACTTCACTCTTTATTACAGGTGTCTCATGAATGCTTATGAACCATAATTGAGGTCATTGTTTCTCTGTGTGTTCTCGAAGGGGGGCAATTGCTAAGGGGGAAATGATTATCTTGGGAGAAGCACACAGGAGATAGAAAGAGGAAAACAGCATGAACAGCAACAAACAGCCTAACCACAAGTTTCCTGAGAGGAAAGAAAGAAGTTTTAAGTGTTTTTCTCTGAAGGATGAACGCAGTGGCTATGTGTCTGGGTCCTTTCGGGGTGGCTTAGGCACCGTATTCCTTGAACAGGACCACCTCTCACCAAAGAGCTAGCAGAAGCAACATTGAGGCTGGCTGCCTGAGGCTGGCTGGGCTGAGTTAGTTACCTTTTTTGGGAGATATGCATAAGTTTGGCTGTCTGTGTCCCACACATAAGTGGGGGAAACAGGGAGGTGAATAGACACAAAACCTTCTTATGTTTGTTACCCTGTGTTTTAAATATCTGTGAGCTAAGTCTCCTATATATTAACCTGTGAAATAGTCTATTTACACATGGATATGTGTATATATGTAAAAATTATATATATATATATTATATATTATACTCACACACTTACTATGTAGAAGGACATGTGTGTATAGATACAATACAGTGGGGAAAAGAACTAAAATAAAAAATCGGCGGAGATGAACATTTTCACAAATCATTTTCAACTATGCCTTCTATCAGCATTTACTTTTTATTAATTTAATAAAAACATACATTGCAAAACTTTGCAAGTCTGATGACTTTGTAAACAGACTTTGGAGAGGATATGTTTAAAAGTAAAACGGTTTCTTGAAACAATATATGTATCTAACAGGGATCATAGCTGTATTTCCAGGAACAAAACAATATCATGTCAACTCATTTTGTTCACTGATTATATGTAAGACACATATTATTTCTTATAAAAGTACATAACAGTTTTGAAGGCTGTTATGTACTTCAACTTTTCCTAAGACCCTGTGAAAGACATACTGTGCAAAGAAAACAAATTCTATGAGAGGTGGTACATAATTGGTTTAAGAATATGTGTGTGTGTGTGTGTATGTGTGTGTGTGTGTCAGTGTATGTGTGTGTATGTATGCATGTGTGTATAAATTGAAGCACAACTTTTTCTGAATTCAAAAATCCATTGCTCTTGACAGTCATATATGCTTGAAAATATACTCTATCGAGGAACATAGTTAGACTAGATAAAGTGTTACATTCTTTGTTTTAATTTCATAGTGCTTAATTTTAGGTTGCTTCTTCTGACAGTGAGCTCCTAAGACAGTGTCAACAACAAAGGATGAATTGTTCTGCTGCCTGGTCTGATTGGTCATTGTGTCTTTGCCTGGTGAGAAGTCTACAAGGTGACTCAATATCAATACCACTTGTCACAGAAGGGACAAGTAACAGGTTAGGTGTTTTTTCAGACAGTCATTACTGCTACTGAAAGAATTCTTCCTGGGTTGTTTGAGCCAGCTTTTTACATTGCTGTTGCTTTAGTCAGCCTTTTCCACTGGTCCTACTCAGGGTAAGAATGCATTCAAGCCAAACCTCAAGGCTCAGACATGCTGTATCTTTTTCAGTCAGGATACATTAGACAACAGACAATGGTTTTACTAGGTTAGAGCTGTTGTTAATAAAGAGTCCAATAAATAGTTTTACATAATTAAATGAAGTCACTGAGGTGATTTTAAAACTTCTGGCTTCTTTTATTATGGGTTTAAATCATACCGATAAATTTGTACTTTACAATGGCTGACTGGAAGCATGCTTGCTCTGCTTTTTCTCTGGACTTCATCCTGTATGGATAGATTCATTCCACCTGGCCTAATGGAAGGAACGGGAAAGTTGCATAAAAGAGTTTAGAAGGTACAAGAAAAAGGTGGAAGCCAGTTCTCTATCAGCGGAATCACTGGGAAAGCTGGAGACCAGTGTTTACCTTATTAGGAAAGCCTTCTCTGATGTTCAGGGATGAGAACCAAGGAATAAGTTAAAATCCCCAGCAAAGCTCAAACATAACAACTGTTTACCTCCAAGTAGGTAACAGATAAGTCATTAAACAAATGTCTTACAATGTTTGTCTTCGGGGCAAGTATAGTGCCAAAGCTCTTCTTGTTCCTGAATTCGGGAGACTGGGACAGAAGTTGGGCCCTTAGCTGAGATATTTTGATCCATTCCATTTCACAAAATCCTATTTAGTATTACTCTGAAACAGACTCAAGAGGAGGAAAATTCTATTATCCTATGATACAGATAGCCTGCCTACTCTTTTCTTTAATCTTATTTATGAACCATCACCAGGAATATATGCATGTAATGAATATGGGAGGAAAGCAAGTATGAGTGCAAAAGGAAATGGAGCATTTGAGACAGAGTGCGAATACCAATGCTATCCTACTCCATGTGAACTCTGCCATGTGGGGGCCCTTCTGCCCAGAATCGGCTCTGAGTTGGAAGCAGACTAATCCCATACTGCACACTAAGTATGAATATTTTCAACCCTGAGAGTCAAAAAATCACAGACTGCAGTGGTCACTGGTGCAAGGTGCTGCATCTGAACTAGTAACCACACTCTTGAGCTCAACAATGTATACCTCCCTCTGTTCTTCCCTCTCCTTTTATAACAATACTTTTTTCATGAAGACTGGAGTGGGTTTGTCTAAATGAGAAGGCAAGCACCTTAATTAGAAAATCTGATAGTTCATACATCTAATATCCTTTAAAAAATTAAGAAAATATTTCATCCATGAAACAAATATAAACCCAAGACATTATAAAAGGAGATAAGTAGAGAAAATGAAAGTCTGTATAAATGGTAAATTATTTACAACTGTGAAATATTTGAGGACAAATCCAAAGACACTCCAAGGGAGAAACAATGAAACAAAGAGCAGACATTTTAGGAATTAAGATGCTAGCAAGTTAGGAGATTCTGCATTCAGTTAGTACTTTTTTTTTGTTTGTTTGTTTGTTTGTTTGGATCAAATAGAATATCAAAAGCAATAAGAGAAATTATCAAAGATAAAAATATAAGAACTTTGCAAAGATTAGAAATGATAATTTTAAAATTGACTGTTTCCACTTAATGAGTACAACTGATCTTCAAGTTACCATAGAGTCCAAACCTGACGGACTTATTTAAGTTATAACAATAGTGAATAGACAATTTGCAATGTTGTTGTTATAGCAATAGATGTAACATTAAATATACTTGGTACTTCACTGATTACTGGCTGGGTGAGAGCTGTGGCTTGCTACCCATGCTCAGGATTTCCACAGAATGTCACAGTCCCCACTGGTAGCTAAAAAAAAGGACCAATAGTGTGGTACATATCACTTCATGGTAGTAAGAGTGAGCTAATTATGAAGTTACTAAAATTATGTCAATTGCAAACTGTGCCAAACATAACCAAGCACTCTGCCCCATAAACATATCTCTGTTTCAACTGTAAGTGTCTATAACTATCTCATTTTACATGACAAAGCAGACTTACAAGTGTGCCACAATCAAGAAGAAGAATAAGAGGGATTATCTTGTATGATCCAGAGGCCCTATGTGACTGAAGAAAGGCTTTACTTTTAAGAAGTCAATAGGTTGCATTTATATATTTATGTGTGCTCACACACACAACACACATGCATGCAAACATGTATACATGCATAGGAGTGTGTGTGTATTTAAATGTTAATAATCAAAGAAAAAGAGGCCAGTGAGTGGCACATAGAAGAGGCTAGAGAAAGAAGAAACAGGGAGGATTGAAGGGAGAGGACTTGGGAAAAGATGGAGGGAGGAAATGGAGAAAAGGAAATGATATAACTATATTTTAATCAAAAATAATTTTAAAAAATGAAGTCTTCACGTCACAGGGAGAGATTTACACAGACAAAATTTCACAAAGATGGAAGAAACCATTACTCTTAATCTAATTATAACTTGAATTTTGAATCCTTCCATCATAAAGCATAGTAAATCTTGGGGAAGACACTTTATTCTTATTTATTAACATACCTTACACAATGTATAGGTGTGTTGAGTTATTTCATGGTACCTTCACTCCATAAATACGTACGACATTAGTGTTCATTATGTAACAGTTTAAAAAAAATTAAAATAAAAATGGTACATCCAGGTCTTTGGGAGAATTAAACCAGACTCTAAGAATGTATATTTACCATTAGTTTTTCAAAGTTTACGAAGGTGACTTTATTGTGAAATTGGAGCAGAACCAGTGCTGCTGACATTGACTCACAAATGTTAGTAAGAGACAGAAACAGTGTTGTGGCAAACAGGACTCTAAGGATAAGAACATCTGAGAAATGCTCCTCTCTTGATTTCCATGCTCCTCAACTCTATGCATATGCACCTGTGTGCAATATTTTACTCCCTAGAACACCTAATGTTCGGTGTCGAATGGCCTGAATACTGAAGACATGTTCTCTAGTGGTTTGGTTAAGAAGTTTCCCCTCCAAAATTCAGTTTCAAACTCAAGGCCTGGGTCAAGAGATGCACAGTTTTTAACTCCAGAGCTGGAAATACTTATACTCAGTGTGCAGCATGAGATTAGTCCACTTCTAACTCAGAGCTGATTCTGGGCGCAAGTCCTCATTTTTGAGCAGTTTGTTGTCAACTCAGGACTCAAAAGAGATACCAGAGTGAAGAGATTAAAAGGCGTAGGGAATGATACCGAGAGGCTAGAGAAGGGAGAACTCACAATCAAAGACTAATGGCAAAAGAAACAAAATCAATATAGAGACAATGAAAACAATTGGAGGAATATTCTATGGAAGACAGATATGTTGAGAATCTCATGAATAGTAGACTAAATGTCTGTTAAAATAAAAATCATATCTTAGTTTTTAAAAATAGAATCAATAAGAATAATTAGATTATAAAATGAATTTTATAAAAATTTAAAGACAATAATAGGCAAACACAAAGGAACAAGTTGGAACTGGTGATACACTTTAGAAAGAGTGATTAAAAATTCCATACATGGAAAATGACAGAAGAAATGAAAATATTTCAAGATTCAGAAGACAGCACCAAAGATTTATTTAATCCAATGTAGAAGGAGAGACAGAGCCAAAGAATATTAAAGGGCCACACAAAAGCACAGACAAGCAAAGAGACCAACTGAGAACTCTCAAGATCTGTTTAAGAATAAACCCCAAAGAGAACAAAGCAATATTGAAGAAGAGATGCTGAACACACCATCAGAATCTCTTAGAGAAACAGGAGAAAGCATGCATGGTACCAAGTAAGCCAGAAATGCAAACATATCTATGCACATGTGATGCATTATTAGAACACCATATAAAGTGAGTCTTAAAAGGTACCAGAGAGTTGAAAAATTACCTGGAAAACCATAAAACTGATTTCTCAAGAGTTTAAATTATTGCCAAAATACAAATAAAATACCAGCAAAATACCATATAGTTGTTGAAGAATAGAACAAAAGAGGTATATTTTTCTATACATTTTCTCAAAAAGAGTTACTCTGGAAATAGGGTTTGTGGAGAGTTTCTGATACCAAAATAGAAAGGGAGGTCTCCTGGAGATCTCTCTAGGAGGAGAGAGTAAAGGTCCCTATTGGTATTTAAGGGAAGAATGAAGATGAACAGTCAGGTCAAATCTACCTTGCTGGGCAGTAGGAGAAGCTAAATCTTGGACAGGTAATGCAAGTGTGGAATAGTAAGGTGGTTTAGTGACATAGTGGGTCTAAAGAGGAGCTCAGATAGGGTACCAACTATGGAGTTTTTTGACTCTAAAGTGAAACCGAGAGCCAAATGCCATAAAATCAATTTCAATAGAAATTTGAACAAAACATTTAATACCAAGAAACTTGGGGAAAGCACCATATGCTACATTGTAAAGAAGGAACTGTCAGGTCATTTTGGGAAGGACTGAATGACCTTTCAATCTTTTACTTCTAAAATTGGACCCTGTACAGTAGCATTCTTTTCAACTATGCTCTTGGAAGAAAAATGCAATCAGATGTATTTGTCCCTGAGTGATGATTCAGAGGGTCTTTAACCTGTCCTCGATTTAGTCTTGACACAGTTGCTGCCAGGGCATTCTGACTATGATCTCTGGTATGGAATTCTCTTTTTAGGTTATCTTTTCATTTAAAATTGAATTGGAAAGCCTCTATTTAATGCCATTTCAACCACTTGATAATGCAGAAATATATTTTTGAGTATGCTGAAAAACTTCTTGAATTCTCTCTTCATCCTATGCATTTTGTTGATGGATAAACAGAACAGTGATGTCAATTGTGTTTTTGCTTCACAGATAACAGGAGAATCATACAATTTCATGAGTCTGGTCAAAGAAAATCCCAACTACTCTCAACCTGAACACAAGGAAGAAAGAGTTCCTGGGTTTTCATGAAAAAATGAGTGCAGAAATATGAAATGATAGATTAGGGAAATACAGGTTCTTGAATGAAACTTGGTAGACAGAAAAATTTGTTGTGAATACTCTCTCCCACGATCCTTTGCCCCATCATGATGGGCACAACGGTACACACTTTAAATCTTTGAAGGCTGGAGTTTGAGATAGAATAATCTCAAGTTATTAGGCTGAACTGTATTGTGAGAGTCTGTCTCAAAATATATTTTTTAAGTTCTATACTACTTTTTGCATTGATTGCTGCTATTTTTTAATATGAAACTCTCTAGCAAGAATCTACACCAAAGCTGAAAGGACATCTACAATCTTCTGTAGGAGGAGCTAAGGTGGGAGGAGTAAGGAGAGGAAGAGGAGGAGGAAGGAGAGGAAGAGGAGAGGTAAAGAGAGGAGGAGAAGGAAGAGGAGGAGCTAAGGGAGAGAAGGAGATTGGGGGGGGGGGGACATGGAGGCTGGTGTTTGCTTGTCCGTAGCAGTCAAAGGTAGTTGGTATATCTAGAGCCATCTCCCATGCTGGCATATCATGGGTGGCAGGGCTGGTGTTTCTGGCTGGCTGTTTCTAGCTGTGGCAACATGATGGCTGAGCTCATCAGTGCTGCTGCAGCTTAGATAGTCAGCTTGACTGAAGGCCGCTTTTTAAATAATTACTACAACTATCTCCCTCTCATTTAATTGATACCACTTTCATCTACTTGATAAGCAGTGAAAAAATCACTCTAAGTTCAAAACTGTCATAGATACTCTCACATCGTGTTTGTAACTTTTTAGAGTTAAAAAATCAAGTCAGCTCAGCTTGGCAAAGTTGATTAATAGGAACACAGGTTGTGCTCGTATGAAGATCATGCTTCATCCAATTATCCACATTCACCATAATTCAGGACAAGCTTTGAATGGTTGACATGCACGTGTGGATGGATGCCTAAACTTAATCTTTTCAACATCTATGGCAGTGTGTGCCTGGAGCTATTTGCCCCTAGGAAAAGGGATTTTTTTAAATCCTGTATTTTTATTAATAAAGTTTCTTTGAGAAAACAATATCCGCAGCATTTCACATATTTTCTCCAACTTTGTCAAATTCTGGATCTGTTTTTCCCTTTCTTAAAATCTTTCATTCCTAGGGGAGTTCTCATCTGGGCTGTAGTTGCTGCAGTAATCACAACATTGTCTGTTGTCTGAAGTCAGGCAAATAGTTGACTTTGGGCATCTTGATGACTGGCAATTCATAGAGAAATTGAACTATATGTCTTATCATTACCCACTAAAGTAGATAAAAGTAAGAAGCTGTTTGACTAGATATCATAAAGTTCTGGAAAAAACAGATAGTGGTGGACTGCCTCAAATACGCAGTAAACAGATAAGATTGAAGCTTTTGATGCTGGAGTTACCCTCTTGAAAAAGGAGTTCACTGAAGAGCCTAGATGTCATTCCTGCTGCCTTAGGCAAATGGTTATGGGAAAGAATATTTGTAATTAATTTTCCCATTCAAGTCACATTCTAGAACTTGTGTTTTCCTAATACAAATATGTATATTTCTGCAATTAGTTTCGTTTAGAAAACTCAGAAACTATTCCTTCCTGTGTTTAGTTGAAAAGTAGTTGTGATATTTTTGATTAAATGCATAAAATAGAAAACTAACTCCAATCCCCAGAAGGAACAAAAATGAACCAAATCTCAAGATGTCATCCCAACTATTGCCATGCTGAAAGAAGATGGCATTTGTTTATACTTTTGAATAGAAATTTTCTTATGGGCACGAACAAATTCAAATGGTTTACCCAAGTGTTCTGGAGTGGGAATCCAAGTAGAGCCCAAGAGGTGGAATGATACGGGGCAGGAACATGTGATGAACACAAATAGAGATGCACTGGGCAGAGAAAACTTGACCAGGCTAGAAAGAACATGAGACCCAGAAGGAATAAGATTCAGGCCAGGGTATTCTAGCAAAGACAGTCATAGGAGTGTATGGCTATGCCCTGAGGAGGGAAGTGTTGTCATGAGTGAATGAATGAGTGTGAGGTGTGTAGGCTTATCATAGGAAGCTTCAACTTGTCTGAAGTGTGCTTATGCAAAACTTGTAATGTTCAACAGAGTTAGCAGAAATCACTACAACTATTTTCTCAGAGAAGAGAATGAAATTCAAATATTAATTCTTCAGCAGAATGTCAAATACTAGAATCTATTATTTCATGGAATACCAGTAAGTACAGAGGAACATACTTATTTCATCTTACAAACACATCTTTGAAGAGATTTTCTGTGGGTAAATCTACATGTCAGGATGTTCTATGAAAGTGGTCAGGGGACAGGTCAGGTCATAAAGACAAGTTCTTCATATCACCTAAATAAGATCATCTAGGATGGTTAATATTTAGATGATACGCCATTCTTGACTTTATTTTTTTATGTTACAGCTTCTGGAGTCCGATTAATTTAGCTTTTGTGTACTTTGAAGTCATACCCCAGGTCACCTCAAACTGAGCCCTTTTTTACTGAGAATATCATCTTAACATTTTCCATGACTTGGAATCATTTCTATTTTTTTACCTTGTTGCTGTGTCCTTAATAATACATCATACAAATGCAGATGCTACTTTCTTAGACAAGTGTATTTGATTAGTAAGCTGGAAGAATCGGTCTCCATAATAGTTATGTTTCCAACATGTGTTGTTAGATATTTTATATAATATTGTGTGCTGAAACAAAAGCAGGTTTAGAGACTCATATCTGAGTTTGAAATTCAAATCTTTCCAAGATTAGAAGCTGATAATATTACCAGTCCTCCTGAGAACTCAGTTTTCCAAAACTGCTTTGCATATTAAAAATGAATTGAATGTTTTTAAAGTAATGCCAACATGGCAAAGACTCAATGCAGAACTGTCATAGTAAAGCTGGAGAGAAAGTTCAGTCATAAATGAGGGCAGAATTTGAGGCACAGATCACACCCGAAACCATGCACAAGCATATCACTGAGAATTGTTGGCTAGCCAGCTTAGCCTGATCAACAGGCTCCAGGTCAGTGAGAGATCCTGTGTTATAAAACAATTATACACAGGCACGCTCACATACATAGACACACAGAAAGTCAGAAATTCACAGATCTGCACATAAACACGTAGGCACACACATACACACAGGCATACAAACACATGCATCTGGAGGGAGACAGACACACACAGAGATATTCACACACACATAAACATGTATAGGTACACACTCACAAATAGTTCTTGTAATTACAGCAGTAATTAGGTTTATGAAACTAGTTGTATATTTTATTGAAATCTTGAAAAATCCTCAGACTTGAGAAACTTATACTTTAAAGAGTTATAATACCTTTGAATAATTTAAATAAATTTAATAGTAAAATAATCAAGTAATATTTCTTATATCAGAACTTAGATGTTTTCAATTATACATTCATAGTTTCTGAGTATATGTTGGAATGAAGTATAATTTGAAAGGTCTTAACATTTACATAAACTCTCAAATGTAGTTTTTTTGCTTCCTTGTTCCTGGGAGTTTCTGTATGCTACAATATGTATTAAGATGAGAAATTTTTTTATTGGTACATTTCCACTGCCATTGACTACAAATTATGAAGCCATGTGTTAACTAACAAGTACAATAAAATGAACATATTACATTCTTAATGTGTTAAAACTTATACATTTCTAGAAAAATACAATTCTCATAACACAAAGTATAATAGGATAATGAGCACACTGTGTGTATAGGGTCAGTCAGCAAGGTTACTGCATGCATTATGAAGTAAAAGGGACTAGAATTCAGAATTAAGTGTCGGACATTCTTTTTACAGAACAGGTGGGAGGTATCTACTGAGTAGATGAACATTATCTTGTTAGAGCAAGAACAGTCAGGAACAGCCTCAATTTGAGACAATATCATTCTCCTTGGCTATCTTAAGATGTACATGATGAAAATCACAGGATTAAGGACAAAGAATAGGAATTTGTGGTAGAAATATCAAAATATCACTGAAGAGGCAAAACAAAGTACATGATCTATCAAAGATTCTTCCAGATAAGCTGAAATATAGAAATAACAAGTATAATCTTCCTGTTGTGTCTTAAAAGTATTTTATGATGGGAAGTGTCAGGCACGTGTGAAAATAAATGAAATACCATGATGAACCCAATGTAATAACTCATTTCACTAGCTATCACATGCTACTTAATCTTGTCTTATGACCCAATTCACTTTTCTCTCTTTCTAGATCACTTTGAAACACATGTTACCAGATGTCATGTACTTCACGTGACTAGT
The DNA here is from genome assembly GCF_011762505.2 of Arvicanthis niloticus. Classification (NCBI taxonomy): domain Eukaryota; kingdom Metazoa; phylum Chordata; class Mammalia; order Rodentia; family Muridae; genus Arvicanthis; species Arvicanthis niloticus. Next base: position 34,139,622 of record NC_047659.1, read on the forward strand.
CATATAAAGAAATTTTTTTCTGATTCTAATTGTAATACCATAATTTACTTTAAAATTATAAATAGCATATTAGTATCATATAACCAATCATATTTAAGTTCCCCTCACTGTTTCATGTTTGTGCATCTGTGTACAAATACATGCATATCCACGTATACATAAATATGCAAAACTTATTTTTTATTCATGATCAGCAAAGTTATTGACCATTTTATTGCAGCTGGATAACAGACTTCTTTTTCCCATGATGTTTATATAGAGAGCCTTGATCAGATTTAGACTCACTGTGTGTGTATGAGAGTAGGTGGAGAAGGGGGAAGAAGGAGGAGGATGGAGAGGAGGAGGAGGAGGAAGAGGAGATTAAAAAGGAGGAGGAGGAAAAGATAGTAGGATACTTCATAGATTATGTTACCTACTGTTAGATTATCTGGAGAGAATACTGTCTTTTTATCTTTATGATGCTAGAAGCCATTGCTGATGGTTGTCTTTATCACCCTTCTGCCTATTTTTGTAAATAATATTTTCTTAGAAAACAGTCAAATTAATCACAAAAGCCTTGTAGCAGAAATCCTGTGAGCCTCAAAACTTAAAAACACAGTCAGATTTATTTATTTATTTATTTCTACATTATTTAATTGTATGTGCATAAATGTTTTGCATAAATGTATCTGTATGCCATGTATCCTTGATGGTGATGGAGGGCGGATCCCCTGAATGTGGAATTACAAACAGCTATGAGCTGCCATATGGGTGTTGGAAATCAAAGCAAGATCTTCTGGAAGAGGAGAGAATGCTCTTCACTGCTGAGCCATCTCTTCAGTACTAATAACAATAGCGTGCAAACATTATTTTACTGTCATAAAATAATTTTACTACTGTGTTCCTTCTTCAATTGTTAGCCAATATACTTCCATAGAGAGAAACTTTCTGATCCAGAGATGTAGCAAATAACTACAATATTTTCCCAACTTGGGGAAAGAAGCTTTGGATCCAATCTCTAGCATCAGAAAAAAAAATGAAGTGAGAAAGATAGAGAGATAGAGATAGAGATAGAGATAGAGATAGAGATAGAGATAGAGATAGAGATAGAGATAGAGATAGAGATAGAGATAGAGATAGAGAGAGAGATCCCATCATTAAGTATATATTTACTCTGAGGGTCATACTCTACAGAAAAACCATAATAAATGTTTGATTTCACATATTAATATATGCTGTTTTCCAGAAGGTGAGAATGTTGTTTTACTATGATTATGACCTAATTGACTTACATATTCAACATGTATTTTCATACCCTGTGTTCAACGTTTACAAATGCTAAGTTGATTTAATTTGGACCATTGGCATGTCTTCTAGTCTGTTCCTAAGATGTCCTGTTGTTTGAGGAGTCCGTTTCTTTTGGTATGGTGGAAGACCTAAGGGTAACTATATGCTCCCTGCCCAAGATTGAGAAGTAAGTAATTTTTCTCATAACTATTGTAGTTTTGAGAGATGATATTGAGAGAGCACTTTAAGAGGAGATTGGTTAAGTACTTCTTGCTCTTGTAGAAGACGTGAGTTTAGTTTCCAGCATCCACATCTGGAAACTCACAAGGGCCTGTAAACTACAGTTGCACAGATGCAGCCACCCCTGGGATCTCTAGGCAACTGCATTCATATGCTCATACCTACCCATCTCAAGTCCCCACACGCATATACAACCCAAAACAATAGTAAGAATAATGAATTTAAAACAGTAAAAATGTCATAAGAAAACCCGTATGTAGTGTTTCCTGCCTCTAAACTCAGTATTTGGCAGGAGGATCACAAGTTAAGAGGTCATCCAGGGCCCTGACAATATCTCATAAAACAAAACATTAACATTAAGGAGTCCATGGACCCTTGAGTAGTAATTCCAAGACTAAAGTTTTTGTTTAACCTCATCATTTCACATTAGTATACTATCTGGTTTGTGGCCAGATTCCCAGGTTCTCAATGGCACCAATGTAATTACACTTTCCTCTTATTCCATAATCCACACTTAATATTCAAGAACAAAATTATCAACTAAAGATGTTTTCTCACCTACAATTAAATGTTAAGTTGTAAGTTTGCTGTACTCCTGCTTTTGCACATCTTCCTGTAGAATTGTGTTCATACACTAAGTGAGCCACAGATTTGATGACTCCTAACCCTTTTAATAAAAAGATTTACTTTATTATGTCTTAAATGTATATGTGTGTGCTTGTGTGTATGTGCATGAATGTGTGTGCATGTGTATATGTGTGTGTGTGCATGTGAGTATATGTCTGTGAGTGTGTGTTTGGGTGTGTTGTGGGTGCCAATGGAGGCCACAAGTATCATATCTTTCAGACCTGGTCTTAGTTGTCAATGGTTGTAAGCAGCAGCCAAAGATGCTGAGAATTGAACTCTGTTCTTTGCAAGTGTAGTATGTGCTCTTAAACATGGAGACATCCTTCTAGCCCTTTGGTTAGTGCTTTTGCAGTTTTATTTCACCTTGAGTGACAGAGAAAAGACTGTTAGTGATGTTCAGACTTTCTTCACCCTCTCAGGAAGTTTATTTTCTCCCATTGGCATCAGTAATTCACTGCCTTGCACATCTCAGTGCAGTGATTCCTTGGAAGGTCCCATAGAAAACTAGCCATACATTATGGCTGAGACTGCTCTTATTACCACCAGTCTTAAATTAGGAAGATAATGAGAATAAACATATATATTGAAATAATCTGCATTTGTTTTCAATGGAGAATTTGGGTTCCTGGGACCATGATCTATATTGTGCTTCTACTTTTAAAATTGAATAAAGTAAGGAAACAAACCACTTCTAGTGTATGAGATAGGTGATTTTAATAATATGAAATTTAGTAGAGTATTAAGGAGAACACAATTCTCAATGAACTCAATCATCTTAACTACTTTCTCCAAGTAACTTTTACTTCCAGAGTTAGCATGCATTAAGGTAATATTTTGCATATGAAAATCTTATTCTTAGAAGTGAAAAAAATGTATGTCAGTATCAAGGTGGAATAATAAAATGTCTACTTAACAGTACTACACACACCAATAAATCACAAGGAATCTCTCCCTCCCTTTTTCCCTTTCCCTAGTGGGATAAACATGGTTTGTCACATTCGGAGAATATTGTATATTGTAGGAATAATCAGAACACATTGTTAGCTCCAATTTTCCATCATTTATTCTTCAGTGCCAAACAAAAGCAAACCTCACCTCCCAGCTTAGTCATGGGTAGAAAGAGAATTTGCCTTTTAATGGAAGCTGGCATTTATAAGAGAGGCTGTTCAAAGTATGTGTAGTGGTGGTGGGGTGCACTGTTTCTAGTACTGCACGATAGTTCATTGTGCTTACTAATGCTATTGCAAAGCCTCTTTTAAAAAACCTTTTCATTGCAGTATATTTTGAATAGGCTTATATTAAACATCAGGGTACTGTTTGCCAGTGGAAACACAGCAGCCAATCTCAAAGTCAGTTTGAATGAGAGCTAGACTGAGCAGACAAGGACAGATCCTTTATCCATCTGATATGTCATGCCAACAAATGGCTTTTTTGTGCACTCTGTCAGTGTCTTAATCAGTGTCGACAGTCCCCAGCTCTGACTCAGCTCTGAAAGCTGTTCTCACACTTAATCCTTCAACTCATATATGTTGTACAGACACTCAGACAGGCATGATAGTACACATGATTTACACGCTTCTGTCAATTCCTGGATTTGTCACACATCAAAACCACATAAGACGGATCTCTTCCCATTGCTGTCTAAGATGCTTAAAGGATCACTTACAGAGTTCATACTTTTAATTGCCTGATAGAGATATTTATTGTGACTTGTTGCCACAGTAATTTGAGAAGTTCTCAAATTCCTCTATTAGTGTTACAATAACCAGGCTCTCAAGCACAGATGTCTGTATGTAAATTGTTCTCTTGTTCCATTTGAGTATTAGATATATGTAAATTATCGCACAGAGTTATAAGAATTAAAGTTCATAGATGCTTAGTTTATTTATTGGGCTTTTATACCTATGTAAATTTAAAGACTTTGGCTAATCTTTACATGTGATTAAATAATATTTTACCTATAACTTGTCATACTTTTCATATATATCAAACTAAAATTTCAACCTACAGTTGGAACTTGCTATGTATGAATTTACAAGAGAGGCAAAGAACAGGCATCAATAAATAATGCTTGAATGTTAGTTAGGAAAGCATTAAGTTAAAGCTTTATTTTGAAATAAATGTTAAATGAATTTAAAATCCAGGATTAAAAGCTGATAAGATGGCTGGGCAGGTAAAGGCACTTGCTTCAAGCCTGATGGCCCAAGTTGGGTCATCAGAACCTACATAGTGTAAGGAGACTCTTGAAAGTTGTCCTTTGATTTCCCCATGTGTGCTGTGGCATGTGTGTCTCTCCCCAAATAAATAAATAAATAAATAAATAAATAAAAGTAGTAATTTAAAAAAAAAAATCAAACAAAAATAAGCATATAAAATGCTTATAGAAATATAAAAATATATTTTTATAGTTATTATATATGTAATATATATTGCTATGTTGAACAATAATGATTGAATAAACCTCTTGACTAACTAAACCTGCTGGCCATTGGGTATGGGAATCCATTTGTTTCATCTTGCTTCTGCCTCCAGAGCTGGGATTTTGGGTGGCACCACTCTTGGCTGATTTTACATGGGTGCTGGCCATCCCCACCCAAATCCTTCTGCTTATACTTTATGGACTCAGGCATTTATTAACTTAGGTCTAGTTTATTTAAACGGGGCATCTGGTGGCTCCATAGGGCTTGTTTTGGTTTTAGCAGGCATTTACTTAAGTGTTTAGCAATGCTGAACAGCATTTCACATGCTTTTGTGGTATTTGTATTTATATGGCACACCTCCCCCCTTTCCCTTAGTAATGGACTTGCACATACATGCCAGACAAGTGGTCTACATGCTACATCCACAGCACCCATTTTAACTGGATGTTATAGATTTTTATATATGCTGCAAAAAGATCTTATGAGGCACGTTTGGGTTTTTTGGGTGTTTTGTTTTGTTTTTGCCAATGTTATCTATAAAATCTTTTCATTTGCTTGCAATGACTTTGACGTGTGTCGTGGTTGGGTTTTTTTGTTTGTTTGCTTATTTGTTTACTGTTTGTTTGCTGCCAACTTGACAAAAATTATGGATCTGAGAAGAAGGAACCTCAACTGAGAAAATAACTCCATAATATTGGCCTTTTCCTTGGCAATGAGTGATACCAGGGAGCCCAGCCATTGTGAGCAGTGCTGGTGAGCAGATGGTCCTGGGCTGCATAAGAAAGCAGGCTGAGCAATCCATGGGAAGCAAGCTTGTTAGCAGTGCTTCTCTATGGCTTCGGAGTCAGTTTCTAGCCTCTAAATTCTTGCTTCCAAGTTCAATTCCCCTTCTGACTTCTGCCAGTAATGGAGAATGAGCTGAATGCTGAAACAAACCCTTTCCTTCCGGAGTTGCTTTTGGTTATGGTGTTCTACCACCGCAAGGTGCAAACAGTTTTGAAGTTTGTTGTTTTGGATTTTTGTGTGTGTGTGTGTGTGTGTGTGTGTGTGTGTGTGTAAATGTTTTGATCAACTCCTCGCTCAGCTCCATGCTCAGCTTCCTCCCCTCTGACACCATTTTTTTCCTTTATGTACCTTTTATTAACCTAGTGTGTCCATTTGGTATGTATGTGGCTGTAGGATCATCTCCTGGCACATGGCTAACCCTCCAAGGATCTCATTTCTTAAAAACAAACAAACAAACAAACAAACAGTCCCTAACTCTCTCTCCTCCAAGCAACCTTCTATTGTGAACCCTTTAGCTATTCATTCTGGATTGTTGACTGCATTGATCTTCCATGAATCTTGTGTATGCAGTCACTGCCTACTTCAGCCTCCTGAGTGCTGGGATAAAGCCATCACTCCCAGCCTTATTTCTTGACCTTAAAGTATTTTCCCTCTATTTCCTTCTCAGAGTTTCCAATCTTACAATAATATGCTTGAGTTTTTAAAATTACAGTGGCAAGGTTTTAATGAATTATCATTGAATAAGTGGAAGTTGTAGAAAAATGTTGTTTATAATAACTTTCAGGACTTGGCTTTCAAAACCTAACTAGAGCAGTAAGAAAATGAAGAAAGAACAGACACACAGACACAGGTACAGAAAAAGTGGAATAAGTTGGGTCATATGAACTCTTGTGGTATGATATCTACTGTGCAACAACCCATAGCCTCAGGGGATCTGTTAGTCACAACACAGGAGGAGGAGTTAGCTAGAATACTCAGGTGTCTGTAGGTGAGTTGTTGAAGAGTGTTAACATCAGAAAGGAGAACGCTGTAGTTACAAGTTTATGAAACCTCATACTTGGACTAGAGGAAGACTTTGCTCTTCTTATAGATGAGGCATCAGGTTCATGACATGGCCTATATCAACAGTAAATGTCGATTCAAGACATTATCTATGCTTTACAACTTCACTCAAGGCTTCCTCTATTTTCCCATAGTATTGTAGTCTAATTCTAAAAAAAAAATAAAGTCAACATTGAAAATCTATCAGGAATGCTAATAAATATTAGTATAATGGTGCACAAAGTTATGTTATAATGGTATAACTGGATGACCTAAGAATTCGCCTTTCTTTCAGGCCTCCCTAATTTGCACCACACCTAAGCATCTGGGTCCAAGCACTCACCTCCCTGGTTCTGAGCTCCTTATTATAAGAAGTGAGTCAAGGTGATTTGCCATGGGCTTCCTGATGAGATTTTGATTATTTTGGTTATTTAAACTTGCTAAACAAGCATAAAATAATGAAACAAGAAATTATGTTTAGCTATTAAGAAAATCCCTCCCACTAACACATTTGCAAGAGTTCTTTCTGCTTCATCAATGACTGTTCTCCATCACTACACCATCCAGGGTGTGTTGATGGAGAAGACAGCTCTTTTTGTCACCTCATAATTTTTCTTCTGAAGTTGTTGGGTCCTGCTCTTTTTCTGAGCCACTTGATGCTCTGAAGTATGCCATTTTAAATTGATTTGTGTGTGTGTGTGTGTGTGTGTGTGTGTGTGTGTGTGTGTGTGTGTGAAAGATTGTTGATTTTTTTTCTCGAACATAGGTTTTTGACACTTTCTTCAAAATTAGGTACTTTTAGCTGTTGAAAATTATTTCTGGGTCTTCTATTCTCTTTCACACATTGTATACTTTCTTTTATACCAGTACCATGCACTTCTTGGTGGTACATTTTTATGGCATAACTTGAAAACAGGCATCATGGTAAAAAATTTTCTGTCTTCAACTTACAATGTTTGGTTTGATTTTGGCTATTTGTGTTTTCATATGAATTTTAGGATTGTTTTCTTTAGATTTGTGAAGAATTGTACTGGGATTTTCATGAATGTCAACTAAGTATAGAGATTGTTCTTAGTATTGTAGCCATCTTCAACAGTGATGATTCTACAATTCTATGAGCATGGGATATTTCCCCACTTTTTTATGCCTTAAATTACTTGTTTAATGCTTCAAAATGTCCTTGCCCTCTTTGTCCTTGGTTAAGCTTGTCCCAGATATTCACTGTTGTTCAAGCTGATGAGCAAGGGCTCCTTTTCCTGGTTTTTCTTGGTAAATATATTTTGGATACTCAGGGTATCTGATTTTTGTATGTTGACTTTGCATCCTACTGCTTTTCAATTCGGTTTTTAAGTGCTTACAACAGATTGAGTCAAGCCTGTTCAGATTAACTCAAATGATCTTTACTTATAATCAAGTGATTATTGGCTGTGATCACTTTTATAAAATATGTTCACAATAGCATAGAATGTTTGAGTGAATAACTGGGAATTTCATTACCATGAAATTGACACATAAAAAACCCATCACATCTGTTCTAGGTCTTTTGCATTTTCATATACATTAGATTTAATTTTTCCAAAGGGAAAGAAAAAAAAAGACCTGCTTAGACTTATTTTTAATATAAAGTATTCATTAAATGAGCATAAGGAGAATTGTCATTTTAACAATATTGAGTTTCCAATCCACGAACATATAATGCCTCATATTTGTTTAGATCTCTTCACTCTCCACTATGCTATATTTTTTGGCATTATATGTACTTTTCTCTTATATAATGTCTAAGTATTTTATACATTTGTTATTACTAAGAGTAGAATTTATTATCATTACTATTATTCTTTAATCTTCTTTTTTACAGTCCAGTCTTTATCCCCCTCTAGGTCCGTCCTCTGACAGTTCCTCATCCCATTCTTCCTCCTTCCCACTCCAAGAGGATGTCCTCATGTCCCATCCCCACTACACCAGACCTCCCCACTCCCTGGGGACTCAAATATCTCAAGGGTTAGGTGCACCTTCTCCCACTGAGGCCAAACCAGGCAGTCTTCTGCTGTATTTGTGTCAAGGGACTCAGACCAACACATGTATGCTGCCTGCTTGGTGGTTCAGTGTCTGAGAGATCTCTGAGGGGTCCAGGTTAGTTGAGAGTGCTGGTATTCCTATGGGGTCGCCCTCCTCCTCAGTTTCCTCCAGCTTTTTCCTAATTCAACCACAGGAGTCACCAGCCTCTGTACATTGGTTGGGTTTAAGTATCTGCATCTGACTCTTTCAAATGCTTGTTGGTCCTCTCATGTAGGGCAGCCATGCTAAGCTCCTGTCTATAAGCACACCATTGGATCAGTAGTAGTGTCAGGCCTTGGAGCCTCCTCTTGAGTTGGATCCCCATTTGGGCTGGTCACCAAACCCTTTTTCCCTCAATCTCTTCTCCATTTTTGTCCCTGCAGTTCTTTTAGACAGAAACAATTCTGGGTCACAATTTTTGACTGTGTGATGAGTTTTGCAGGCTAATGGATGGAACTAGAAAATATCATCCAGAGTTAGATAGCTTAGACCCCAAAGGACATGCATGGTACATACTCACTAATAAGTGAATATTAGCCAAAACATACAGATTACCCAGGATACAATCTACAGAACTCAAGTAGATTAACAAGCTGAAGGGCCCACGTGACGATGCCTCAATCCCATTTGGGAGGGAGAAGAAGGCAATCATGGGGGACAGAGGGAGGGAGGGACCTGGGTAGGAGAGGGTAGGGGGTAAGGAAAACAGGAATATGATCATGTATTGGGGGTTGGGGAACAAGAGTGAAGCCCTGGGGACCAGCAGAAAGAATGGAAACAGGTGACTTCAAGAGGTCAGAGGTGGGGGGGGAGGATCCACAGAATAGGATTTTTTTCCAAAGGCATTATTGAGTGGAGATATAGAATAGATGGATTTTACTTAGTATAAGATGACTTTTAGAGGGATTAGATACTACTCTTTAATTTCTTTGGCTGGAAGAATAATCATGAAGTTTAGCTTTAAAATAATCATGAATGCTAGCTTATGTTCATTGTTTTCATTGAGAATATCAATATTGAGCAATATATTCTATTGATCATGAAACTTATTTTCTTAACTATACCAATACTCCTTGTACTGGGTGGTTTTGTGTGTCAACTTGACCCAAGCTATAATTATCAGAGAGAAAGGACCATTTGTTAATGAATGCCTCCATGATATTCAGATGTAAGGCATTTTCTCAGTTAGTGATAAGTGGGGTGACCCAGCCCATGGTGGGTGATGCCATGCATGGGTGAGTAGTCCTGGGATCTATGAAAAAGCAGGCTGAGTATGAGAAATACACCAGCAAGCAGCATTTCTTCATGGCTTCTGCATCAGCTCCTGCCTCCAGAATCCTGCTCTGTTTGAGTTCCTGTCCTGATTTCCTCCAATAATGAATAACATTGTGGAAGTACAAAACAAATAACCCTTTTCTCCTCAACTTGCTTTTTGGCCATGGTGTTTCCTCAAAGCAATAGAAACACCATTCAAGACACTCCTCTTGAGATAAACCTCACTTGACCATCTATTTTAATGTTCTTTTCCTGCTGCTCTAATAAAGTACCCCGGACAAAAGCAATCTAAGGGGGAAAGATAGGGTTTATGTTGGTTTAGGACCAAAGAAGGACAGACAATCATGGCAGGAAAGACGTGAAAGCAGGCAGGGAAGGTATGGAAACAGGGGCAGAATCTCACACAGTATCCATACTCAAGATACAGAAAACTAATAGGAAGTAGATTGAGGCTATCAAACCTCAAGGCTTAACCCTTCAAATCTTAAGGCTCAACCCTTAGTGTCTCACTTTCTCCAGAGAAATGCCACCTCCTTAATGTCCCATACTCTGCCCAAACAACACCAAAGGCTCGTAGCCAAGCATTTAAACACACAAATTTATGGGATGGCGTGGAATGGGGAGAAACATTTTACATTCTAACTACAACAGGCTGTTAACATTTTATGTAGACTTAAATATATAATCAAGGCTAATATTAAACTCTAGAATTTTTCATTTGAGTTGAATTTTTTTAGTTTTAATTTTATATGTCAGTTAGTGCTGGTTTTATAAACTAGAGCTTTCCTCTAGAAATTTTTTTAATTGCATTGGCCTGGTAGTTTTTTATTTAAACATTTGAGAGAAATTGCTTGCATGGGCTTATGGTTTTTTCTTTATAGAAAGTTTCCTAATTTAATCTCTTCACTTCTTATAGATCTACATTCTTGTTTATATTTTTAAATAAGTATTACTTTTCTTTTCAAACCTTTTTTTTTTTTAAATAAAATTCATGCATTTGAATGGGAAATGTTATATATTTTGAAAGCACCACTGCAGGCAGTAAATGAAATACTTTTATCCACTAGAATTGCCTGGGATTTCATCTTTCTTAGTCCCTCTCTCTGTTCTTGGCTTCCAGCCTCTGATTCCATTTATGTTATTATCGAGGTATGTAGTGAAAATGTTATGGAAGGGAGTGTATGTAATATGCTGTCTTTTAGTGAATATAAATTTTTAAGCCTGATAAAGTGAGTATTTGGGGTTTATGGATTATGCTCTTAAGAAATAATTGCCTAATCTAATACAGAAATGATCATGTTTCCACCTAGATGTTTTGATTTTTTATATGTAAATCTATGATTTATTTTCAATTAAATTTTGTGTATTATACATATATGATTCCATATTTATTTCTCTGTGCAAACAGACTAATTATCCAATGACTCTTTGCTAAAAAAACTGTTTGTTAATATCAAAGTCATCTTTGAATTTGTTGAAGAAAGGCATTATTTTATTTTAATAAGTCTTCTTACTTTTATTCACTGAATAGTGACTATCTGCCTGTTAGTTTTTTCCTTATTTTTCATTAATTTATTTATTTACTCACTTTACATTCCAATTGCAGTCCCCTCTCTCCTGCCCTCTCAGTGCCACCCTGATATCCCCCTTTTTCTCTTCTCAGAGAAGGGGAAGACCCCCATGGGTACCAACTAGCCCTGGCACATAAAGTCACAGTAGAACTCAGAACATCCTCTTCCATTAAAGCTAGACAAGGCAGCCCAGCTATGGGCTTTGGATGCATTTGAAAGTAGATCCAAAGGCAGGCAACAGAGTCAGAAACAGCCACTGCTCCAATTGCTAGGGGAGCCACATGAAGACAAAGTTGTACATTTACTACAAATGTTTAGGGGGCCTAGTTCCAGCCCTTATATGCTCTTTTGTGGGTGGTTGAGTCCCTGCGAGCCCACCTGGGCCTAGATTAGTTGACTCTGTAAGTCTGCTTATAGTGTCCAATACCCTTCCAGCTCCCTCAATCCTTCATCCCATTCTTCCACAAGACTCCCTGAGCTCCATCTAATGTTTGACTGTGGGCCTTTATATTTGCTTCCTCCATCAGCTGCTGTATGAAGACTCTCAGATGACAGCTAGGTTCCTGTCTGCAAGCATAGCAGAATATCACTGACAGTGTCAAGGGTTGGCTCTCTCCCATGGGATGGGTTTCAATTTGGCCCAACCACTGGTTGGACAGTCCCTCAATCTCTACTTTATCTTTGTCCCTGCATATCTTGTATAGGCTGGGCAAATTTTGGGTTGAAGGTTTTGTGGGTGGACTGATGTCTCTCTCCTTCCATTAGAAGTTCTGACTGGCTACAGAGGTGGCTACTTTAAGCTCCATATTCTCTGCTGCTACGAGTCTCAAGAATGGTTACACCCATAGATGCCCAGGAGCTGCCCCAACCTAGCCTGGTCCAGGTCTCCAGTTCATCCTATAGATGCTCCCTCAGCCCTTTCTCCCTGCCTTCCCAGACACCTGATCCCGTCATAGTTTTCCTTCCCACTCCTTCTCCCAGGCAGTTTCCTCATTCTATCCACCTTTCCTGACTATTTTATTTTCTCTTTTGAGTGAGATTCAAGCATCCTCCTTTGGGCCCTCCTTGTTGCTTAGCTTCCTTCTTTGAGTCTGTGGATGGTAATATGGCTATCCTGTACTTTATAGCTAATATCTACTTGTAAATGAGTATATGCCATGCATGTCTTTCTGGGTCTGGGTTACCTCATTCATCATGATACTTTCTAGTTCCATCCAGAAATTGCTTGCAAATTGCATGATGTCTTTGTGTTTAATAGCTGAGTATTATTCCATTGCATAAATATACCACATTTTCTTTATCCATTTTTCAGTTGAGGGACCTAGATGTTGTTTTCAGTTTCTGGCTTTTATGAATAATGCTGCTATGAATATAGTTGAGCAAGTGTCCTTATGGTACAGTAGAGTATCTTTTGGGTATATATCTAGGAGTCTAGGAGTTATTGTTGGGTCTTGAGCTAGAACTATTTGCAATTTTATGAGTAACTGCCAAATAGGTTTCTAGAGTAGTTCTACAAATTTACACTCCCATCAGTAATGGAGGAGTATTCCCCTTGATTCATTGCAGTGGACACAAGGTCTAATCTCCATTCAACCTGCACCCTTCAGTCAGGTAGGACACAGGTGGAGGGCGATTTACAGGCCCCAGACCCTAGAGAGATTTACATACTAATGAGGTACCTGAAGGCCAGAGGGTGGAGTCAATTAAGCATTCCTCCCAGGGTTTTATGAGGTGGGGGGGGGGTGTGGGATGGTGGTGGGGTGAGGGGATGGGGGAGTGGGGGGGTAGGGAGGGTAGTACATCCAGATCCATCCACCATCCATCTCGCCAATAAACCCGTTTTGGAAACCCAAGAACTTTCTGTGTGTTGGGGCCCCGGCTGTGAGGAGCCATGGAGAGGCCTTTAGTGAGCAGCCTAACTTCCAGCTGGAGGAACCCAGAGCGTTCTGGCCAACTACACACAGCCTGGCATGAGGAACTCTCTGCGTTTCCCAGCCATTTTTACCTTTGCCAGCATGTGCAGTCACTTGAGCTTTTGGTCTTAGACATTCTGGAGGGTGTAGGATAGAATCTTAGAGTAATTTTGATTTGCATTTCCTTGACTAAGGACACTGAATATTTCTTTAAGTGCTTCGTGGACAAGAGATTCCTCTGTTGAGAATTCTGTTTAGCTCTGCACCTTATTTTTTAAATTGGGTCATTTCAGAACTAAATGTTTTAGTTAGGATAGATGACAGAGGTGCTGGTTAGTAAACAAAACGATGGACTGGGTATTAGGACCATCTTGTACCTCACTGGTACAAATCGGCATATTTATGCTCTAATTGTATTTTGAGAGAAAAGTTTCATTTTAACAGGAAGGGTGATATGTAGGAGGAGCTACGGTGGGAGGAGTAAGGAGAAGAGGAATAGTAAGAAGAGGAGGAGAAGAAGGAGAGGAGAAGCTAGGTGATGAAAGAGAGAAAGGGGGGGAGACAAGGAGGCAGATGTTCATGTATCTCCACCAGTCAAAGATAGTTGATATATCTAGGTTGGGTAGCAGGTTACACCTCTGATTGAACAATACCAAACTTGTAAAGCCTATGATTAACATTTTTTAAAAAAATATATAAATGCAAAAAGGAAAAGGGGGCATGGGATAGGGATTTTCTAAAGAGGGGAATGGGGAAAGGGGATGGCATCTGAAGTGTAAATAAAATATCTAATAAAAATGAAAAAAAATTGGGTCATTTTGTTTGTTGGTGTCTAATTTCTTTAATTTTTTATAATTTTGCATATCAGCCCTGTGTTAGATGTAGGGTTGGTGAAGGACTTTTCACCTTCTGTAAGCTACTGTTTTGTCCTATTGACAGTGTCCTTTGCATTGCAGAAGCTTTTCAGTTTCATGAGGTCCCATTTATTAATTGCTGATCTTGGTGCCTAAGTTGTTGGTGTTCTGTTGAGGAATTATCCTGTAACTATATGTTCAAGAATACTCCCCATTTTCTCTTCTATTAGACGTAGTATATCTTGTTTTATACTGAGGCCTTCAATCCACTTGGACTTGAGTTTTCTGCAGACTGATGGATCTACTTATATTCTTCTACATGCAGACATCCAGTTAGATCCGTATCACTTGTTGAAGATTCTTTCTTTGTTCTTTATCAAAAAATTAAGTGTATTTTAGATGCATGGATTTATTTCTGGGTCTTATATTCAATTCTTTTCATCACTCTAATTTTATTCCAACACCATGCAGTTTTTATTGCTATTTATTTGTAATACAATTTGAACTCAAAGATGGTGATAAAAATGAAGGCACAGCATGTATAAACTGATGGGACACAATGAAAGCAATGTTCAGAGGAAAGTTCAAAGCACAAAATGCCTTCATAAAGTTGTAGAGATCTTATACTAGCAACTTAACAGCACACCTAGAAGCTCTAGAACACAAAAAGCAAACACACCCAAGAAGAGTAGAAGGCAGAAAATAATCAAACTCAAGGATGAAATCAATAAAAAATTAGAAACAAAGAGAACAATACAAAGAATCAACAAAATCAGAAGTGAAAAGGGGTAACATAACAACAGACACCAAGGACAGCTAAAAAATATCATTAAGTGTAACTTCAGAGGACTGTACTCCTCAAAATTGGAAAATCTAAATGAAATAGATAATTTTTTTTGATAGACACCACTTGACAAAGTTAAATCAAGATCAAGTAAACAATTTAAATAGTCAAATAACCCCTTTGCAAATAGAAATAGTCATCAAAATTCTCCCAACCAAAATTAGCCCAGGGCAGCATAGTTTTAGCACAGAATTCTACCAGACTTTCAAAGAGGAGATAATACCAGTGCTCTTCAAACTATTCTACAAAATAGAAACAGAAGAAACATGGTAAAACTGGTTCTATGAGGCCACAGTCACTCTGATACCTAGACCACATAAAGATTCAACAAAGAGAGAATTCCAGACCAATTTCCTTTACAAATATTTATGCAAAAATATTCAGTAAAAATACTGGCAAACCAAATATAAGAAAACATCAAAAGCATCATCTACCATGATCAAGTAGGCTTCATCCCAGGGATGCAGAGGTGGTTCAATATATAATCATCGATCAATGTAATCCACCATATAAACAAACAGAAAAAAATACCACATGCTTATCTCATTAGATGAAGAAACAACCTTTGACAAAATCCAACACTCCTTCATGTAAAAGTATTGGAGAGATCAGGGTTACGTGGTGAATCCCTAAACACAATAAAGGCAGTGTACAGCAAGCCAATAGCCAATGTCAAGTTACATGAACATCAGTTCCACTAAAATCAGGGAGATGACAAGATTGCCCACTCTCTTCATATTTTTTCAGTATACTTCTTGAAGTTCTAGCTAGAACACTAAGACAACTAAAGGAGATCAAGGGGATATAAATTGGAAAAGAACAAATCAAAAGTATCTCTATTTGCAGATTATATAATAGTATACTTAAGCGACAGCAAAAAATTCTATCAGAGAATTCTATAGCTGATAAACCCCTTTGGAAAAGTGGCTAGACACACAACTAAAAAATCAGTTGCCCACCTTTATAAAAATGATAAGTGAGCTGAGAAAGAAAGTAGGCAAACAACATCTTTAACAATACCCACAAATAATGTAAAATATATTGATGTAATTCTAACCAAGCAAGTGAAAGACCTGTTTGACAAGAAGTTCAAGACCCTGAAGAAAGAAATTGAAGAAAATACCAGAAGATAGAAAGTTCTCCCATGTTCATAAATGGGTAGGATTTACATAGCAAAAAAAGATCATCTTACAAAAAGCAATCTACAGACTCAATACAATCCCCATCAAAATTCCAACACAATTTTTTAGATACCTTGAAAGAGAAGTTATCAAATTCATACAAAGAGCCAAACAAACAAACAAACAACAACAACAATAACAAAACAGGATAACTAAAGCAATCCTGTATAATAAAAAAATTCTGGAGGTTACATTTCAAAACTGAGACAGAATACCTGATAGGAACAATGGGAGGGACAAGGTATTTACTTGGTTCTTGGTTTTTAAAGGGCCACATCATCACAAAACAGGTATGGAGAACCGAAGCATTGGGATCTTGTTCTCTCTGCCTCCTGCTTTTGATTGAAGATGTTATCTCTTGGCTCTTTTTGCCACCATGCCTTCATCATGCCATGACTAACTTTAATCCTCTGGAGCCATTGTCTTTTAGAATTTGCCTTTGTCATAGTGTCTTACTACAGTAGTAGAGAAGTAATACATACACCCATATATGCATATACAATTATATGTGTCATATTTAATTTTCAGTAAGAAAAAATAATGACTACTATAGCTGTTTCCAACAACATTAGTGTTATTTCCCCCTGTTTTTTCCATTTCTTTCTATACTGACTTCTCTTTCTACTCCTCTCTATTTTTCTGCTTCCCTTTTTATATCACTTGTACCCTGTTTTATCCTTCTGTGTGGCCCATTTTTCTGATTACGCTATGACACTTACTCAAAATTCAAGAAATACTAAATATGGGGTGCCCAGACACATGAAGTTCTACACAAAACTTCAGCACTGGAGTCCAGGGAACATCATAGGAGAGGAGGTGTAAAGATTATAAGAGCCAGATGACAGGAGATTGTGGATTATGCCTCCTAAAAATGACAGGAAACACATCCATGGTATCTCAATAATATGGCTGCCTAGCAAGACTTTAACAGTTATAGAACCAATAGACATAGTTATATGATTGGAAAAAATCTCATGATCCTATTTGTAGACAAAGAACTACAGGCAACTAAAGACTGCTGAGAGATTTTCTCCTAGTGATCAGCGCCTTAATAGTTTATTCAATTTTAATTGGTCAGCTCTGAAATCACACAAGTAGTGTTACATACAAGAAACAGTAAACAGATTTATCAGGTTTTATTTATATATTTATGCATTTATACATATATGTAACAATAAGAATTAAAGAAAAGCCGGGCAGTAATGGCGCACGCCTTTAATCCCAGCACTTGAGAGTCAGAGGCAGGCGGATTTCTGAGTTCGAGGCCACCCTGGTCTACAGAGTGAGTTCCAGGACAGCCAAGGCTATACAGAGAAACCCTGTCTCGAAAAACTCAAAAAAACAAAAAACAAAAAACAAAAAACAAAAAACAAAAAACAAAAAAAACCCCAAACAAACAAAAAAAATCCACCCCCCCCCCCAAAAAAAAAGAATTAAAGAAAAAGAGGCCATGAGATGGACAGAGAACATGGTGTTGGGGCACTGTAAGAGATGAAGGGAGGGAATTTCAGAAAGTAGGCTTACAATGCTTTAGGTGAGCTTATGATTTTGTGTTCTCCACATTCACAGCAGTCTTTGGCCAGCTGTCCAGCAGGTAACCAGATTTAGCCTGCAGTGTTTTGGATGCACATACCAGAACTGAATGTCATGGTGCTATTACTTATACGTGGTGAACTTCTTTTTTCAGGTATGAGTTAGCAGCTCTGGAGTTCCTCTGAATTTCTTACCATTGTCTTTAATTCTGTATATATTGTGTTTGTGTCTTCCTTTTCAAATATTTATTTGTATAATTTAATTTTTCATAATGCATGCTGCCTGAAAAATTCTATCACTCTTTCAAGTTCTATTCATATTTGTGTGTCTTAACTTCAGGTCCTAACTGCCTGCTCATATACCTAGTAATTTTTACTAGATACTGGAAATTAATATTATTACTTTGTTGAATAATAGATCTGATAGTATTTGATTAAACTATGCTGGGATTTGTTTTGCCAGGTAGTTGGTTTCCTTGGGAACAGCTATATTCTTTTAAGTTTTTTTCATATGCCTTACTCTAATTTAGGTGTGTCCAACCTCGAGCTCTCAACATGTATTCCAGGATAGCTATGAATCAGGTCCAATATGTTGGTAGACTCCCACAAACTTCCATGTACAAAGGCTGATCACCTTTTTATTGATATTAAGAAAACTTCATTTGGTTTAGTTCCATTACTAATGAGAGAAAATTATGTTGTTTCTACTGAATCCCCTGTCTATTCAGTAAGATCTCTTTACAGTTAACTGATAAGACCAATTCCCATCTATGGGAGAGTTCTGAATACTATAATTTCTCCTTACATAGAACTCTTAATCAGTGTTTCTTTTAACTCATGAGTTGCTTAATTATGTTATAGTTGGCTGGGTGGAGTTTTCCTTTCTTAAAGATGATCAGCAAAAAAGGCCCTGTTAATGCCCTTTTTGTAGGTAATTCTTGGTGTTAGTGCCACTCTATTCTAGTCCTAATTCACTTTATATGTGGAAGAAGACTTAAGCATAGTGGAGTTTGAAGTGCAACATCTTTTGGTTTTTAGTTTTCTTAACTTGTCTTAAAAAAAGAGAAAAGAAAAGAAATAAACTAGCTGTCCTGACTGCTCTTTGATGATAACAATGGGTTCCAGCCTTAAAACTTTTTTTATCTTAACAACAAATATTTATCTTGATCTTGTTAATGCTTTTTCATATTTGCTCACACCAATGGATGCTGTATTGGGTTTTTCTTATCACATTAGAATCACACAGCTAACCAAATAGAACACAAGAATGACATAACCACATGGCATTTCTGTTTTTGAAAATACAGGGCTTGTGAATACACAGAGTAAATCCCAAGCTATAGTGGGAATAACCAAGAAATTCAGAAGAAAAAAAGAGATGATACCCCATCTATATTTGGCAAGTAGCCTAATTAAACCCAGCAGGTAGCAAAAGAAAGACATGAAATTAGGAGATAAACTCAATGAACAGAAGAAGCAATTCAGAGGGAAAATAGGGGAATGGAATGATTTAGGGACTGTTTAAGCTCAAAATACATTAAATATATGTTTGAAATTGTCAAAAGGTGGTACACTAAGAAAAAAGAATAAAATTGTCAAATGTTATAGGGATATTTACAAGGATTAACAATGGGGGTCAAATGGACAGATTCATGTAGATCAGCTGCCTCTGTTTCCTTTTGCATGTGTATTTCAGTGTTTATGGCTTGGATTTTAGTATTTTCCACATTGACTGAAAAGAGATACTGCTTTTCTTTAATGCTATTTTTATGCAAAGTTTCTATATTTGAAGATCTGGTAAAATACAGACTCTAAAGACTCTTTTGTTGAGAACCACTCTGCCCCACACTTGGGGGCCAAAATGTCATAGATTACTCTATCAATGTTGGAACCCACACTGCCAAAATCCTTGGGGGCTAAATTGTTAGAGCCCGCACTGCCCCAACCTGCTCCAGTCCACGGGTCGGGGTTTAGCAAGAAAAAGAGTGAGGACGGACACAAAGAATGGAGACCAAACAGAGTGTGATTCAATCCCGTTTATTCTTCAGTCTCTCTTCTTCTCTCCAAGTCCCTAGTTCCTAGTACCAAGTCTCAGGTCCTGAGCTTTGGCACCAAGTCTCAAGTCCTAATCCTAGTTCTAAGTTGCTAGTCTCTTTCCCAGTTCCAAGTTACCTGCCTCAAGTCTCAAGTCTCAAGTAGTCTTCCAAGTACAAGTGTCTAATTCCTAATTTTCTTTCCAAGTCTCGAGTGTCTAATAATTTCTTCTGTCTACCTCTCTCCTTTTATATGTCTCACTTCTAAGCCACACCTTTAAGTCATGCCTTTAAGTCACACACCTTTAAGTCTCACACACCCAAGGGAAAATCCAGGTTATCTAAAACAAGATGTTACCAGAGTGTGCTCAGCTGTTGTAGGCTATTGTAAACAAGTCTCTTGTCAGGGTATATGGCTCAAGATGGCTGCAAGGATGATAGCCACCTTCTGTTGGCTCCCCACACTCTTTGGCTTTTATATTATTCTAAAGTAATACACATTTAGCAGGAGAAAATGGTCTTTTGATTCAAAACTTTAAGTATATTTGCTCAAATAAAGTAAATCAAAAAATTGTATCTTGTTGTACATTTTGAATTACCAGGCATAAGACATATCTGAAAGATAGTTTTACTGACTTGCTTTTAGAAAAACTGTCACAATTTCACCTGCAATATTATATGTTTAAAAAATTTTTACATTTTATACTATAATGTTTGCACCATATTCTTAAAAATTGGGAGTGAAGTAACACAATCTTAATAACAATGGTTTTGAGCTTATTAGGATTTTTAATCTTTCATAACCAAAACAGAAAGAAATCACCTATCTCATGCAGATATCTCACACATATATTGCAATTGCTAAGGATGGTCAGAGAAATTTAGGTATCATGATTTATTTGGCTTAGGGTTCTACCACCTACCACATAGTTCCATTGCTCCTGACTTGCATGATTAGTCATATGATATTGTGTCCTAAAACTTGTCAAAGACACCTAGATGTTTACTGTGAACTCATCTCTACAACACTCTGCTAATGTTTCACATCTCATTGATGTTTATTACATATTCATTGACATACATGATGAGGCAGGGTGGAATGCCAGGGATATTTGGAGGACTTAAGGTGGAAAAGGATCCCCTTCAACCTGAAATCCAGTTGAAGCTTGTGGAAGTAGAGGAGCAAAAATTTCAGCACAGGTATCATCTGCTTATGACTCTCTTTTCTCAGCCATACACCTGAAGTTTTCTAGAAATTTCATCAGAAAACTTATTTACAGGAAAGTATGTACCAATAAGTAAATGTTAAGAAGGTCCAGTACAGCATGAAAAGATCATACCACCTGCCATAATTGTTTCTACAAAGAAGCAAAGCACAGCTGCATGGATTGGACTGGGTTTGACCCCATCTAGCCCACCATAATCCAGCCATTCTCATGATATACCAGAATAAGTTGTGCTAACAGGTAGAAAATAATGTAAAAGAAACGTCCTGGTTTAGTGTAAATTTGAAGAGAGAACTAAAAGCTGACTGAAGTGCACATATGTATGCCTAAACATAATTTACCTTTGTTTCAACAATGTCATATGTAATATTTGTCATCAAATGTAATATAATCAGAAACACATATACACAGAAGCAAGAGGAAAAAAAAAACCTCATTTCAACAATCAAGTTAGAAGCAAACCTGGAGCAGTCTTAGACTACTAACTATCTACACTAACATGCTCAAAATCTGATGGAAAAGTTGAAGAGTTGCATGGAAAAGTGAGGAGTTTGGAAAGGAAGGGAAACAACACCAAAAAAGACAAGTTAGCAATGAGAACCACAAAATCAGATGCTCTACAAACCTCAGTGAAACAGTACACTAAGCTATTAAGTACTTAAACCAATGAGAACTATACAGATAGAGTGATGGGGCAGGGGGTAAGAGTGGACGAGGCAGGGAGAAGTACGGTGAATATGATTGAGGTATAGTGTCTGCATGTATGAAAATGTCACGACGAAGTCCATTACTTTGCACTAGTAACATATATTCATCATTTTAGGACACAATACAATTTCGATTATGCTTTTAAAGACACACACCTTTGTACATGTCAACAGAAGAGAAGTTACAAAAGTTAGTGAGTACAACTTCTATGAGGGTGGTTACTTTTTAAGATGTGTTCCTTCTTTAAATTTTGATTCTAATGTCAAGTATTTGAATTATTCCTCCCTGTGTCTCATATCCAAGGTCACTTTGCCAACTTCTGAACATCACTTTCCTATTTTAGTCTGAGATATATAACCACAGCCAGGTTTGCAGGCAATGGAAGTGTGAAGTCTTGCTTTGACATCTACTTTATCTGACTTCCGACATCAGCATTGGTAGATACTCAACTGTGAAGTGCTACTACTGATATCACACATCATTCATGCAATCTGGAAACCTTTTTATATCAGGAAATGATATAGAATGGATTTCATTAATTATAAGGTATAATAAAACATGCATTTGGCTATATAAACAAGCTAACTTCAAGTATATATATATATATATATATATCAATTGTAGAAAGTAAAGGTTGATAAATATCCAAGTAGTTTACTATAGAAAATATCAGCATCTTCTTCCTATATTTAAATGCTAATTTTGGTACTTAGTCTAGATTGGTCTGGAGAATTTGACCTCAAAAAAGGATTAGTGACAATATGACCAGAGTAATGACATACTTGGAAGCTACTGGAAAAGTTTACTAATTACACCAACATGAGCTGGTGCCTGGCATGTGTATACTCAGATAAGTATAACCTGAAAGCCTGGGATAAAGTATTTGAAGTCAGAAGCACTTGGAATTCTTTATGTGTGATAGTGATGGCATAACTAACAATGTTCAGTAGGACAGTTCTGGTGAAGGACATGAAACTCTCAAGGAAGTTCATAAGACACACAACCACCACTCCCCAGAGCTTCAATATGCAATAAAGAATTTCTGGGGAGGAAAAGGAGTCTCCAGCAGGTTGGTAGAGAGCTGCCTCCACATTGTGAGGAGGAACTCCTGTGTTAGTTTGGTGAATCTTCACCTACACTTGGGGCCGGGTTTCTCAGGACCACAGTGCCTGAGTGTAAAGAACCTTAATAGCTCAATGTCTCACTGAACTGGCTTTGGATGGGATTCCTTATTTCGTCTGACATTGCCCTCTCTATCTGGGGGTGAGTATAAATTTACTTTTCAGGGTAATATCATGACAAGGTGTGTCAGTGATTAACAAAAGAAAAAAAAAGACACAGATAGAGAAGAAAAGACAGGCAGAGAGGGTAGAATACAGAAAAAGGAGAACTGGAAAGACACAAAAATGGGCTGCTCTGATTTGAATGTAGATTAGGATATGTATTTTACCCACCACTCATAATTTCTCTCAAATTTGGAGCAGCCCGGTGGCCAGTTGAAGCAAATGTTTACTATGAAATAAAGGAGAAGTGAAAGCTAAATAACCCTGACAATATCCTTTTCTTTGACAACTTGTAAGTCTAACTGCATTATTCTTATTCCTGTCTTTTCCAGTGCTGGGATTAAACCTAGGGCCACATGTACCCTAGGCAAGTGCCCCAATACTTAATTGTTTTTGAGCCCCTATCAGCACTATTTTACAGAGAACGTATGGCACATGAAAAACACACAGTTTTGAGAGCCCAACTTCTCCATCTTCTGTCACCTAGGAGCACATTTAACATGTCTAAAAAGATTATATTTTAATCAGAGCCTGGCATGGCTACCTGCACACCCTCAACACTCCTAAATTGCCCTCTTAGTTAACTGTATCTTCATTGTCAAAAAGTTCCCAGTGATTGTGATGTATTCTACAGACGTGAAAAAGAGAATTGCTTCTGAAAACATTGCTCTGTGTTCTCTGGCATATTTGGGCAAAGGCAAATGTCAACTCAAAGGTCTCCAACAAAGGTGTGCATTGCTTAGAGACATTGCCAACTGAAGACATACAGCACTGTGGGCTGCCAAGAAACAAAACAAGCAAACAAAGAAAAACCTATCACCTGACTCAGTGAACAGGTTTTTTTTTTTTTTTTAAATATTGTCGTGTAGGAAGCAAGCTCATCAGTCTCTCAATGCTTGCATACACTTCACCATGCAAACAAAGGCATTCTTTTCATCCAATACTCCCTTTTGGGAAACCTACAAAAATAGAATAAATTAGTATAACTCCGAATCTTATGAAACACTTTCTCATTCCCCCTCAGTCATTTATTCAATAATTATTTTTGGTGGAGAATGCCACAGTGAGAGACACTATGAAAGCTCAGAGTTTATAAAGGTTGAAAGATGTGACACACAGCAAAGCAGAAATGACATCAAACTGGGAACTAGGAACTAGGAAAGACATAGATGATTTTTCATGTTGGTATTTAAGCCAAATAAGGAAATAGGTACAAAGATAATCAACATTAGCTAATGTAACCAACAACAACTCCCCAACTCCTCCAAGCTCATTCTCAACAAAATAAAAGTTTCTTGACTCAAGTTACAATGTAATGAAAGTCAAACAGTTCTCCCAGGCAGATTTTGCTGAAAGAACAGGGAGAAACAGTCCATCTTCACATCTACTCTCATGTGGTGTGGTGAGGCACCAAGAACTATAACCCTGGTTGAATCTAATTCTCTGTTTCTTCGCATTTCCTGGCAACCTTGCTGCATTCTTGGCTCCGAAATTTCACAGAAGATTGTTTCAAACCTCGTTTCTCTTTTTCTTTCTTTTCGTCTTTTCTCTCATTGGGTGTTGTTTAATTGCTCTTTATTCTCCAACTTCAAGATCTGGATTTTATTTGACCAAGAAAACACACACACACACACACACACACACACACACACACACACACACACACGCACACGCTGAGGGACCTTCTATGATGTTCCCTATCTGAGGCGAATCTCATAGTACTGTTGCTGGGATTATTTTCTATGCCTGTAAACTACCAGGCTTGTGGTCCTTCCATTCCATTCCTTTACTTCCTCTTCTCCTTGGATATCATCCATCAGAAATAATTCTTTGTATCTTCTATCTTCTAAATACTTTTACTCCAACTCTGTTTTTATCTATTTCTCTTTCTTTCCCCCTTAACACCTAATTCCTCAAATCAATATACACATTCACTTTTTCCACTTCTCAGTTTGTTTAACACCATTAGCTTCAAATGTTTTCATCAATGTGACCCAAACCTAGACAATTCTGGGAAGAGGAAGCTTCAGTAAAAGAATTGTTCTCATTTGGTAACAGGCCTGTGGGCATGCCCCTTGGTTATTTTCTTGATTGCTAACATAGGAGTGCCCAGCAGACTGTATGGAGTGCCATCCCTGGAGGGTGGCCCTGGGCTGCATTTAAAAGATAGCTGAGCAAGTCAGAGGGTACAGGCTCCTGTGCTCTCTGCTTTACTTCCTGCTCCAGCTTCCTGCTTTGGCTTTCCCTGGAGGATAGACTGTAAGATTTAAATCAAATATTTTTCCCAACCCATGCTGCTTTTGGTTGTGGCATTTCTCTAGTTGTAGCAAGCAAATTAGAAGCAGTTGGTTTTTTTTTTTTTTTTTTTTTTTCAAATCCTTCTCCCTATGTACTAGTTTTAATGGGTTCCTTATTTGCTGCTTACGTGTTCTCATTTCATTCACCAATCATCAGCCTTAACTTGACACACTTAACCACTCTTAATTTCCAAACATCCCCTTTCATTCCCTTGTATTCTGGAACAATGAAATCATACCGATGCTCAGCCTGAGACCTGATCAAGAGTTTTCCAGTTCCCTCGGGGTGAAAGCAACATCCTACCAAATCCATGACTTCATGTCCTTCCGTGATCAAACCTCATTTTTACCACATTGCAGCTGCAGTTATTTCTTGAACATGACCTCACTCCTGCTGATCCTGGGTGTCTCTTCATGGATGTTTCCCTCTGCCCAGATTCTTTTGCTCAAGATCTTTCTTTTTCCCTTGTCCCCAGTCCAAGTTCACTGATTTTAAAACCTTTATTCAAAATGCAAATAACTTTATTTTTACTCTGTACACACTTGCTATCAGTGTTCATAGGGAGCCATAATAATTTGTTCCCTTCTGTCTCCAAATTCCAGAGCAATTCCTGGGGTTTGTCAAATGTTTTCACTCAATTGTTATTAAGAGATAAGGCTAGCAGTAAGCTGGGAAGCTGTATTGGACTTATGTTCCCATCCTACCTTTGCTTACCTATACCCCAGATGGGACAAACTGCCTTGCCTCAAGTTTTTAGACCTTGCAGAACAGAGAATGAAAAAGAGAAGTTATAATGACTCTTGTATTTTTCTTAAATTCGGACTCAATCATGGACTGGACTAGAAATCAATCCAATATTGGAAATAACAGGCTTCATTTGAAAGGCTGGTTCTGGACCTTCTCAGAGACATATTTGGAAGTTAGCTGCAGTTCTCTATGATCTTATGTTAGCAAGAGATACAGTTGAGACAGGAACTGGGTTTCAAACAAGTGTTAGTACATGTGTTAAGGCTCTTTTAATTGTCAAGTTAAAATTACTTTTGTTTCTTCTACAGTATTTGATGGAAGTTGTACTGATCATATACTTTCTAATTGTGTTAGTGTGTTGAAACCCTGCATGTCTGTTATGGAGGTTTATCAACCAGCTGTTGTTTTATTGCTCTGAGTATCACAGAACCTTGATATTCTAAAAATAGCTTGCAAGTACTGGAAGTAGTGAGTCAGGCTTTAAGCAAAAGCAAGCAGGTAGTGGGCTTGATTATTGCTGATATAACAGCTTTAATGACATTGATTGCAAGCACCACTGCTTCTGCAATTGCTTTGACACAAGAAGTTAAGACATCTACTTTTGTTAATCAGTTAGCAAAAGAAATATTACTGATGTGTTGAATATACAAGAGGATTTAGATAGGCATTTGGAACAACATATTGATACTCCATTCAAATTATCGGAAGGAGGCTCAGAGTTTAAGAGTAAGAATCTTTCTAGAGTGTCATGCCAAATACCATTGAATTCATATTAGTTCTAAAATTTACAGTGGTAGGCACCGTAATTAGGAAAAAGTTTAAAGACCCTTGCAGTATATTTGGCATAATTCTAACACCTCTCTGGATGTTTTAACTTTGCATAGTGAGCTTATGAATTTTAAAAAATGCTACTCTGCTGAGCACTGATGCAGCAGATACTGCTGATGAAATTACCCATGGCCTGAGGTCGATATTTTTATTTTGATCAAGGATCAAGAATGACATATATAGCTTGATCATACTAGCCCTTCTTGTCCTGGGAATACTTTTATTACTGCCCATTGTGTTAAAGTTTGTCTCTAACAATATCAACATGTTGGCAGCCAAAGTACAAGGCATGTAACTGAAAATGAACCTCCAGACAGAGTTCTTAAATTAACAGGCTGGTAAGATTCTGCACAGAGCCTTACCAACCTAAGACAGAAGTGCAATGCTTTTGATAATGCATATTCCATGATGTATAAGAAAGGCATTCTTGTCAGAATGACTTATGACAGGCTCAATCTTGTTTATCAAAGAAAAAATGGGGAAGATTTGGAGAGCTTCTGAGGCTGCTTGGCAAGAATCTAACATTGGCCAAAGACAATGAAGTGGGCTTCAGGCAGGATTCTGAGATTAGGCTAAAACAAAGAAATAATTTCAGGCAGTAATCTAAATCTTAGGCCAGAACAAAAAAGTAATTTCAGGCAGGAATCTAAATATTAGGCTAGAACAAAGAAGTAATTCCAGGCAGAAATCTAAATCTTAGGCTAGAACAAGGAAGTACATAGGAAGTACATAGAACAAGGAAGTCAGACATAGAAATGACTTTGGGCTAGGACAGGGAAGTAGGCTCAGATATTTTTGTCATCCAGATAAGCCCTTAGAAACAGAGTGTTCATGGATCTTTGTTTATTGTCTTCCTTGTTCTTTGACTATTTATGTTTATTTTCTTGCTTGTTCCTTGACTATTTCCATCTATTGTATTGCTAGTTCCTTAAACTAGAACTGACCTTAATACTTGCATGAAATTAAAATGGCATAAAAGCAAAAAGGAGGAGGAGGGATGGGGTAGGGGGTTTCTAGTGAGGGGAAATGGGAAAAGGGGAATGACATACAAAATGTAAATAAATAAAATATCCAATAAAAGAAAAAAGAAAAAAAGACTAATAGTAAGCACTGAATAGCATATTTTACTCATAATTATTTTGAAGAAAATGTGTGGTGGTTTCAAAGTGCCATGCTGGGCATGGGAAGGAGAGGATAGTGTGAAGAAGTAGTAGGATCCATGAGGAAGAAGTCATAAGAGCAAGTTGGGTTGTAAATACTAATCAGGTACTACATGGTAATATACCCTGGCTGTGTCTTAGTGCCTTCTCTGCCATTAAAGAGTGGATGTGAAGATGTCAGAAGACATTGTGAACAAAATTTAACAAGATTGGACATCTCTACATAAGATACAAAGAAGAAAACCTTTGGGAACACAATAATACAGAAATAAAATATCCAGAAGAAAAGGGTATTGAAGTGAATGATGAGTGAATAAACTAATGAATAAAAAAACAATAAAGAAAATGGTAGACACACTTCATCCTAGGAAGTCCCCAATCACCTTGTTTCCACTGGCCTTGGTTTGCTGCTGTTTTTCAACTTTTTCTTGTGACATTTTTCCTTTTATTACATTCCCCAAGCTTCTTAGTGTTCCCAAACTCTTACATATTCTGCCCACAAATGAAACCTCAAACTCAAAATTCCTGTTCCTTTTCTTTCCTCTCCTATATCTTCTTTCTTTTTGTTCTTTTCTTTCTCGCTGTCTCTTTTCTCCCTTCTTGGTCTTCATTATTTTTGTCAGTTTGCTCTTTCCCTTCCTCCTTACACCATTTCCTTTAAAGCACTGGCAAGTCTGTCCTTGAACAGACGCATACTTCACGATTAGATCAAACCCACTCCAGAAAAGTCAGTTTTAAAATTGACTAGTTTAACATTATGTAATAAGAAAATTAATAATAAATAGATATGATCTCTCTCTCTCTCTCTCTCTCTCTCTCTCTCTCTCTCTCTCACTCTCACACACACACACACACACACACCTTTTCCTTCCCTGTATCTGTGCCTAGTCATGGAAGGAGTCAAGAAATGTGTATGTTGGGAGTGCTGTTGAGAGTGATTCCTGGGAGGGATTTGAGGAGTGTAGCTGAATTTTTTAGATGACTTTTGGTATACAAAGACCTAAAGTTTGATATGGGAAGGTCTACTGTTTAGAATTGAATTTCTGTCATCTACAGCTGGTTAAAGGCTCATGAGTTTGAAAATTATTATTATTTATTGGAATTGCAGTGGCATTTAAACCTTCATTGTAAAATATTTTAAAGCGACCATAAATTATAAGTGCACATTGGCACTCAGGATTACAAAAATACAGAGTTTCTGTTTCTAAAACAGAATTTAGGTGGAGCGATTGTATAACAAATTCAGCATTGTCTGAACACAGCTGAGAAATGTCAAAGTTTCCGAAATATCGATTTTATACTGTGTGCTATAAAAAAGGGATAAGTCACGAAATGACGAGGAATAGCCTCTATTCTGTTGCAAGCTAATGCCTACTTATAACCAGCTCAATGCGTATTTTAAAGTACATCATATAATACACTAAAAATAATGATTTTGAGACAAATTAAGCTATAATAGCCTCAAATCAGTTTGCCCACACAGTTAATATGTTGATTAATGTCCTGTTAAGACCTGGACACTCATCTTTATCTCGTTATTTAACCTAGTGTTTTCCCACAGCTATTGAGAAAAAATTATTGCTCTAAATTATGTTATTATTAACTTTCAAATGGTGTTCTCTGATAAACAGCAGCACAAAATAAAGGGGGTTGAGGACTGAGGAATTAAGGTTTTAACCCCATCAGGATGTGGGACCATTGCCTTTCAAATATTCCTGAGGCTGAAAGGAAGGGATGGCAGTGTTGGTTTGTTTTTTTTTTTTTCTTACTACCAAGACAGTATGATATCAAGGGCTTTAAATATTGATGTCCTGTAGCCTGCATTTGTCAAATAAAATACAGCTGACAATAATTCCAAACATAGAATTTTGTCATGGAAATGTGTTAATATAGGAGTCTCTTCTCATGTGCTCATATTTATGGATTCTTGACAGAGTGATCAGCACAAAGGTCACTCACCCCAATATTGCCATATTTTCTTCTAATATCTGAAGTTTCAGAAGGAGCATTTCTTGGTGACCTTTACCTAAAACAAGCAGGAGTTCAGAAGCAGAGCTCTGGGATCAGATTGCACCTGTGTACTTAAACTGAATACTTTCTTCTTCTATCTTGTCAGAGATATTATACAATGCAAAATCACAAGGCATTTTGGAATTCTTAAAAGATAATGTATCAATCCTCTGCTTGAGTTTTATAACTACACTGGACCTTTTCAGAGTTATGTTTTTGACATTATTGTTATGCAAAATGGCATTTTCATGCATTAATCCCCACATGAACACCGAGAGCTACCCAGCAACGTTATCACATCCAATAAAGAAGATGGCACCAGAGTTTGATGGCTGCAGTTTCTATGGCTTGATTATTAAAAAAGGATAAAATATTAAAGCATTCCCATCTGTAAAGAAATGCCCATATTTTAGGAAATTTTACATGCTTAGAAGCTAATAGATGATAAATGAACATTAAGGCTGATGTTTCATAACGGGTGAAGCTGAAGACCAGATGGATGGTGGGCTCGGAGAAAAATTCAGGATCAGATAGATGGCAGCAGACAAAGCAAGTGGTCAAAATAGGTACAATTTCTGTGCCTTAGGTTATACAGAGTTAGTTAGGGTAACTGTTAAGACATGTCATAAGCCAGTTTTCCAGGTATAATTGGGAATTGTCTTCATTTTATCCTAATTTTTTTTTCTGAGTCATAGAATAATGAATTCCATTGTCACACCTGTTTTTATGTGAATAGGATATACACTGGATTAGAAGAGGGGGTTTTGGCCACAACATATTGGTTATATGAACTCTGCTATAAAATGTTATCTTTTGACACACTGATACTACTCTCTAACACATCACAATATTCATTACAATTTTTTGAATATTAAATGACAAGCTGGGCTTCAAATTCTATCTGGCTGGAAAACTAGTCACCTTCTTAGCAATTAGATTACATCACTTCCCTGGTTGATATTACTTGCTCCACTCACATGGTGGGATTTATATATGTCTGAGAAGACATCACACATAGGAATGAAGTCTAGATTAAAAACTGGCCAATATCCAAGCTAATGATAATTACTCTTTTTCTATAGCGGCTGGTATTCTTTTGCTAATTGTGTTACTCAAAAAAAACCCCGTTTTTAGTGTCCCAAACATAGGCTAAAGGAAGCCTGCTCCCAGTTTGCTCTGATCGGTAATAAAGTGTTGCCATACAGCCAATGACAGGGAAATGGGGCAAAACCTTTAGATTTGCATGGGCTAGAAAAAAAAGAGAGAGAGAATTGCCATGATTCAGAGAAAGATGGGTCAGATTTAGAACTGCAGAAGGAAAATCATCTGTAATGTAGGTGAGAAGGAATGAGGCCCTGAAAGAGCTGCCCAGAAGACTCTTGGGCAGCAAAGACTAGGGGGCCGCACAGAAGGAGCCAGGGCAACAAAGATAAAATACAGAATTAAAGGGTGTTAAGCCAGGATTGCAGGAGGAAAATGTGTCCTAGCTGCGTGGAGGATTAGAATTGTCCAGCCTGTGAGCTAACCAAGGCATCTTAAAAATAACTGGCGCGCGTGCATGCTTGCTTGCTTGTGTGCGTGTACGTGTGCGTGTGCGTGTGTGTTCCATTCGCAAATTCAGAATGCTCCTGGGCAGGTGTGCACATACAACCTGCCAGGAACCAAAGAGGTGTATATTTCACTTATTAGATTTAACCTATAAACTATAACACACAAGAAGTGTAAACACTTGCATGCTTCTAGGACAGATTCATATTCACATTAGGCTCCTGCTAGTCCTAGATTTATATACAAGATCCTGAGATCATGATAGTGTGATGACCTCAAGAAGTTAAATTTGTATCTGGTTTTAGGGTACCCACCTTCTCTTGGTATCACACAGGAAAACATTACTCCATTTAGCCTTTAATAGTTGTTAAAAGATCTTTGTGATCCTATTTTTGGTAAGCCATAGATCTCCATACTACTTTAGTGTTCTGCCTGCTGCATGTAACAGTTTCATAGACCTCATGTCAGTCTGAACAAGTCTATGGGTTCTCCTGACAGTCACATGGCTAATTGTATATGGGGGCCTTGCTTGCTTCTTAATTCCAGGAGATGAGCTGGCATCAGATCAGATCTTTATCCTATCACCAAGGTCAGTGCAATGTAAACAAACACTCTGACCCAAAAGGCAGATGGCTGGGATGGACTAAAACTTACTCATTTAAATTGATGCATTTCTTCTGTTTTTAGAAATCCATTCAGCTTCTTTCCAAAATTCAGACAGAATCTTATAACTGATTTCTGTATTATGGAGTGGAATAGATGATCCTAAGGTATGTTTAGCTATACAATCTCAGGAGACTCTCCAATAAGAAAATCCTACCTTCTTTCTCCCTGTTAGAAAAATAGTTACTGGATGAGAGTGTGTGTCATATTGATAGCATGGCTCATACTTCATTGTTAAATTCTGCCATGAGGACAAAGAAGACAGCAACCTTCACCAGATCTCAGAGCCTCTGTGTTGACTGACTTTACTTTCCTTTATTTCTGTCTGAATGTGTTATGTATAGCACCTAAACTTTCTTAACCAGAGATAATAAAATAAAAATTATTTTGAAAAGAAAAAAAAAAAGCTTCTAAAATGTAAACTGTGAAGTAATTCAGCTAATATTCTCCAGCGAAGGCAAAGAAGATAGAGTCCTCTTGGGAAACTCCCCTCTCTTGGTACCTTTTATGTTTCAAGCTGCTGCATTTTCAATGTTTTTTTTTTTTTTTCTTTAACAAGGTTATCCTTAGAATTAATTTAAGAGCTACTGCAACACATGGACACTGCTGAAGAACAACTGAGTTAATAAGAACTCCATTATGGAAAGAGAAAAATTTTGGACCACTTTTTCATTCAACTTGAATTGTTGTGTCATTAAACATCAATCTGACTTAGTACATAGAAAAGTACTGCATTTATTTTTTTCATGCATAAAAATACCCATCTTTTGTTTACTTAACAGTTAAAAGATCATTTTTCAAGTGAACATCAAGATCAACTTAACGTAATCCTCTTTGTGCTAATTATTTGACCTATAATATAAGTTTCCACAAATGTTAATTTCCAGTTTTATTTTCTCACTGACCAGTGGTCACCAAGACACCACCAGAGCTGTCCTTACTCATGCTCCTGGGAGATAATAAAAGGAGTTTCAATCTGCTGTATTAAAGTGAAATCTGCTTTCAGATGGAGATGTCTAAGAACTAAATAATCTTTCAAGATTTTAAAGCTCTCAAACCACCATCTCTCCAGCCTCAAACAATTCTTTTACATACAATACACGTTCTTGCTTTCTCTTCAGATCTACATTTTAAGACAATCAACGTCAACCTACAAACCTGGCTACACATTAGAATAAAAGATGACTTTTACAATACATATTTTTCAACAAATGCTTTCGAGATACACAAACAGATGAACACAGTATTTTTTTTTGGGGGGGGGCAGCTTCAATCAGGCACAGATGTGCACACACAGATGTGTAAGCTCACTTCCATAGGTGCCTGGCTAGTTACAGCAAAGATTCTTTCAAAGTTGAGAACAGTAATTTTCTTTGCCTCACTATTTGATCAGTTAATCTTCTCTTCAATTGAATCACCAATGTAATAGATTTTCTTCATTATCATGAGCCTTTACTGACCCACCACCTCAAGACAGTAGCCTAGTTTGTGGGCAATGTCCTCAGGTAGCTACTTAAAAAATTAATGCAGCACAACCTTGAGCTTCAGAGCAGAGACATCATCCCACCAGGAGCTTCCTTCTTCGACCTTTTCATTTCCACCCAGAATTTAATGTCATCATTAAATCAGCTATATAATGTTTGTTGGCTTCATTCAATCATTTTCATTTTATTTTTAATTTGTGAAGAATTGCAATATTCTCATTTTCACAAGTTATACTGGTTTCCATATTGAGATCAGATACAAAGAAATGGGGAACAAGATAGTATTCAAAATCAAATATTACCTAATGGGAACCTTTTGATAAAAAGTAGGAAATCTACTGAAAAGTATTATTGAATGTGAGAAAGATGATTCAGTTTTTGGAAGTGTCCCAGTATAATATATATATATATAACATGTAGAGTGGTCTATCTAATGTTGCCACTGACCTTAATTTTCATACTGTTCACACATGCAAAAATATATTATTAATAGAATTGTCAACTATTTCTTCCATGGATCACAAAGCAGTCTCCAAGTTATCTCATAGAGTCATCTATTTCAGAATTTGTGTGAGAAATTTGTATGGGAAATTTACTCCAAATAATAAAAACTAAGTGTTGATCATTCTCTTTCATCAAAGTGAGCAAAAAACTAATTATTTATACAGACAAATTTATTAGTATAATGGAGAATGTATATATAAATATTTATTAAAATAAATAGATAAAATAAGATATATAGAATAGAGTGCTATTGAGGAATCTAATTCATTACACTAAGGCTCAATAGGGAAAATACTGATGAGAACACAAAAGAAACAAAATGTGTAACAATATAACAGATATTACTGACTTTAAGACAAAACAAATTCTCAGTAAAATAAGAATAAAATAGTAACGAGAAAAAATTTGGTGTGGGGGATGGTATCAGCCTTAAAGAAAGAGAAAATCAGTAAAATGCAGATGATAGGTATTCTGAATTGTTATGACCTATGGAACAGGAAACTGATGACATTTAAATGTTCTGTTGTCCATCACCTCTCAAGTCTTTCTTAAGTTTCAATGTATTTCTATCAGAAATACTTAATAAGTACATAAAATTGTACATCTCTTTCAACTTTTAAGTTTCACACCTAAGAATTTAGCTTCCAGAAAACATGTTGACAAATATATCAAAAATATTTTTTCTGGCTATTTTTTAATCAATGATACAAAGCAGAGACATGGGAGAAGAAGAAATCTCAGTTAAGAAATTGCCTTCATCATACTGGTCTGTGGGCACAATGGTGGGCCTGCATTTTTAATGATTGCTGTGGGAGGACCCAGCCCATCTTGAGCAGTGCATCTAGGCAGGTGGTTGGTCCTCAGTGATATACTAGAGCAAGTTTATAAGTCATGAAGAGTGAACTACTAAGCAGCTTTGATTCATGGTTCCTTATCCTTCTTTTGCTTGATTTTCTGCCATGATTTCTCTCAATGAGATAGACTCTTCCTAGAACAGTAGATGAAATAAACTCATTTTCTCCTTAAGTTACTTTTGGTCATGGTGTTTCAAAACAACAGAAAACAAATTAGTATATGCATGCAGTGCTCATTGTCCTCCCCTTAGTTATGATGGAGGATGTTAGACTCCTGAAATCATGAGAATCAATTAGTGGGATAATCCATAGCCACTAAAATTGTGATGTAAATCTCTAATATCTTATAGGAAAAATGGACTTCAGAATACCAAGTATAGAAAAAAATCCATTCCAGTATGATTGTGTCTCTGTACAGATAAATACAGCACATCAATTTAAGAGTTGTCTGAAGTTCATGTGATAGGGACATGAGGATGATTTATTTATCTGTGAGTTTCTGGCATCATTTTTTTTCCTCTTACAACCAGACACATAGTATTTATATATATTTATCTAGTTTATTGTTCTCCCTACCTCTCTTTGAAACCCTTCTCAACATATTTTCAAATCACCATTCCAGCATTCTTAGCAGGGAAGTATTCTTAAAGTATTCTTAAAGGGAAAACAGGAACAATCATATGGTGGGACCATTTCTCTGAGCTAGTATAAAAATTAATGTGTGTTTTGCTATTATCTGGAGAAATCTCTGATAAAAATACAGAGTATGTATGAACTCTGAACTGTGATCCTCCATGTATGACTCATTTCTCCTAACATGATACACTGTAACCTGTACTATATCTGGCACAACTTGACCAAAGTTGTGTTCTTGACCAAAGACTACATCTTTCCAGGTAATAAAAAACATGGGTGCTGCCTGAAGAAGGCTATCAAGTTCTCTGGAGACTGCCATATTTGAGGCTGAGCCATGGGAAGCCAAACTTCTGTTTGTCAAGGCTAATCTCACCATTGTATAGAACTACCATGGAAATTAGAAGGCTGGGAGAAATTACCTAGAGATTTCTAAGAATTAGCAAGGAAATACGATCTTTTAAAATGAACTTCTGTAAAAATAGCTGAAAATGCTAGTTGTAGACTTAACACAATCTCCTTAGAAATACTTATTCCTTACCATGAGTTGTGCTAACCATGAAAACAGGAATAGACCCTTCAATTTAAAATTCCTTAACATATGTCTTTTAAATGGATTTGTGACTAGGGGAACAATACAAAACAAGATATGATTTAACATGACTGAAATTACTACTAAATCATGAAACACAATCCCTGACAAGGTAAGTGACTGCTTTTCTGTTCAGTTCTGGACCAAGACTTCATTAGAATCCATGCTTAGTACTTAGGAAAACTGTCCGTCTCGGCCTAAGTCTTCAGATGTGACAGAGGCATGTAAACACATTTGTGTTTTACTTCTGACACTCCTTGTAACCTCTAAAATGTTAGGGGGAACTGGGGTTTGCAATAGATTTTGGCAGCAAGGGTATCCTTAATTTAAAGGGAAGAAAACAGATTGTGAATAACAGGAATACTTTCATGTCTTTCTCCAGTTACAGCTAGTCTTTTGAAAGGTTTTCTATTTTTGGTCAACATTCAGACAGATCCTGCTGGGTGACAAAGCTTGTTTTCAAGTCTGATTCACAAGAGCATTGCAGGGACTCTGTGGATTGGAGGATTCTTCTAGAAACATAAAACTTCTCATTGGGTAATTAACCACTACCACGGGGAAACTTGAAGTACCTAGAAACCCGACTTTCCAGGAAAACATCCTGGTGCTGGTGCTGGTCAGCGAAGGAAACAAAGCCTAGCTCTCAGCATGCTTCTCATTGCAAAGTGAACTCAATGGCCAGTGGGGCAGAATCAATGGCTCAGTGGGGCACTAGGAAGCTAAGACAAACACGAAAAGGAGAGCAATTACTGACTGTCCAGACTGACTTAAGGCAAGATAGAGATGCTTACATGATCCTCACAAGTTTTCTTGCAATTTCCAATTGTTATGAGGTGGTAATCAGCAACTTGAATTGTTCATTGCTTAAGATTCCAATTTCACGATCATTTAAAATAGTCATTGTATTCTGGTTCCTTTTACATCTCTGCTGTGAAATGACTACTTATTACCTCTTCTTTGGTTGGCCTTCTCTGAATTCTCATTTTACTATGTACCACATAAATACAAATAAGAATGGTATCCCATTTCAATTGGCTGAAATTCTTTCGGAACAACTTTACATTGTTTTATTGCTAGGAAATAAACAAAACAATGTTTAGCAGATGACTTTCCAAGTGCACACAAGTATGCAAGTAGTCCATGGGAACAGTCACTTATTTCTGGTATTTATTGCTAATGTTTTACTAGCATCTCTTCATGGGTTCGCAGGGAGAATCTCAGGCTGGAGAATTCTGGTTAGTCACCAGATATTTATGTGAGACCATTTTTACTTTATCACTGCAATATCACATTTTCATGTGAGCTCTACTTTTAAATAAGTGTTTTGTGTTGGAAAAAAAAGGAAAACTTTTTCTAGTAGCCACCTATGACTTTGAAGAGACTTCCAAAATAATATAACCTCTTACCATTGGTCGTGGTTGCCTTTCAAGACTTAAAAGGAGCACCACATTGCTGAAGACAACATACACTTTAGAAATAAGACTTGGAAGAATTGAGCTGGAAATGACCTGGAAGCCTCCCCCCAAACCCCTGACCACTCGAGGACTAGCTCTCATAGTATCTTAATGTGCTATGCAAGCGGCTAAGGGGAACAGGAAATCAATAGTCTTATCCAGCTGTAAAGTTTGCAATCCACAACAATTACTGACCTGACAGAGATCTCCAATGATATTGCCTTGGCACTTATGCCTTGAAGGTAACTGACAGCTCTCTCATTGGACTTCAGAATTGCTCAGCGGGAAATTCTAGCCAACTACCTGTGGCTGAAGTCGTCATAGACCCTACAGGAGAACCTACATCTGCCATTTTTCTAAGCCAACATAATTTCTAACTTTATTCTTAATACTTAATCTTTATATTCACATGAAATTGTAGCTCTCTTCCATTACTGAAGAAGCCTTGTGTGTGTGTGACAAATGAAGACCATTTGGCACAGCTTCAGGACTGACAAAAATGCATAGAATATTAGTGACCATAGGGTTTCTAGACTTAATTAATACATTTACCACACACACACACACACACACACACACACACACACACACACACACGTCCATGGCTGAAGGAAAATTATAGAAGAATATGCAGAAAGACAGTAAAGACCAGAGGACTGAATCGCTGCTGTTACTTTTATATTTTTATTCTAATGGATGGTACTGGGATTTCTTTGTATGTTCAGTTTTAAAAACGTTTTAGTAGTCTGGGTCTGATCAGGAGACAGAAAAATAATACCAATTGGTTCACAAGATAGGATTTATTTTTTAAAAAATTGTGAAGCAGATTAATACTAGCTAGATAGATCAGCAGCTAACCAAAGCAAAAGAGAAAAACCAGGCTACCAGAGAGAGTGCAATGGCTGTAAGGAAAGCTACCAATGCTAAGGTAATTTGAAGAAAGGGGAGAGAAACAAAGATTGGAGAAGGACCTCCTGAGGTTAGAACTCAGGTATGGTTTGCGAACATTTTCTTCACCACCAGATGCCTTTGGAGGATGATGATAAGAACCAAACAAGTTGTGTAAGAGTTGAGCCTCTCCTTATGCTTTTTGAGAAATGTGATTCAGTGGCTTGCTTGGAGCTGGGTGCAAATCTTTTCTCTGAGCTTCCCATATTTTTGTCAGGTCTTCCAGATTCTTGCAGTTAATTGTAGGATCCAATCTATACCCCAAAAATATCATCAGTCTCAGACCTATGGTCTTAGGTCTTTCTTTACACCCTACTTCTAGTTTCTCTCTTCTTTTTTAAAATTAAAAAAAAATGGTTATTTTGTTTATTTTCATTTCAATGTTGTCCCTGTTTCTTTCCCAGTCTCCCCTCCACAACTCCCCCAGCACATCCCCCTGCTCCTCCACTCAACCACCCACTCCTGCCTCACCACTCTAGTGTCCCCATATGCTGGGGCATCAAGCCTCCACAGGACGAAGGTCGTCTTCTCACATCGATGCCAGATAAGGCAACCCTCTGCTACATATGTAGCTGGAGCCATGGATCCCTCCATGTATACTCTTTGGTTGGTGATTTAGTCCCTAGGAGTTCTGGGGGATGGACTGAAGGAGCTGAAGGAGATTGCAACCCCATAGGAAGGAAGAACAACAATACCAACTAACCAGATCCCCCAGAGCACTCCCCCCTCCCCACACACACACTTCTAGTTTCATATGAACACTAAGAGCTCTCACCTTAGAGGAAGTCCCTGGTTTCAGCCTTGCATTATTCCATATGACAGTGCTGGGAACTTTTCATTTCTGAGATCTGTGAGACAGATACACGTGTTCATTCATTATAAAAGTGATTTCTGCAAGTGTATTTGCTTACCAGTTCTTATATTTTTGCACATTTTTTGCTATGTTTTCTTACTTTCTTTGTTTTCATACATTTCTACATTGTCCCTCTACTTTCAGAATAGTGGTAAGTTTGAAGGTAGCAGACTCTAAAGAAAACAGCCAACTACATTTAATAGAATTTCCAGTTCAACCTATTTTGATTATTATTGTGATATGAATACATTTTGCTATTGAGTTTTCTTGTTGACTTTTTTTTTACTAATATGGATTTTGACTCTGAATTCCATTTCTGTTTTCAACTAAAATTTATAGTTGTGTAAATTTATTTCAAGAGTCTCTCTCTATTCCATTGGTCTATTTTTACCTTTGATCCAAAATGACATTGTTTTAATTCCTATAACTTTATAATAAGTATTTTGCAAACTAAGAATGTAAAACTCAATCTTTGTCCTCAAGACTGCTTTGTGGTTTTGAAGTCATTTGCAATTCCATATAATATACGATACACACACATAGATATACACACATACACATAGATTGACACACACACACACATATATATGTATATATGTATGTATACATATGGAATTTAACCTAAGACATTGTTCATATTAGGCAAGGAATCTACCATTGAGCCATATTATCATATTATCAGCTCCCATATAAATTTTAAGATTTCATTTTCAACTGTGGCTAAAATTTCACTGAACTTTTGGTGAGAATCCTATTGAATTGAAAGATCACTTTTGGTGGTGTTGTGTAGGAGGAGCTAAGGTGGGAGGAGTAAGGGGAGAAAGAGGAGGAGGAAGGAGAGGAGAGGAGAGGAGAGGAGAGGAGAGGAGAGGAGAGGAGAGGAGAGGAGAGGAGAGGAGAGGAGAGGAGAGGAGAGGAGAGGAGACTTAAATAGTTCATAGTTGGTTGATAGTTGGTGATGCTCTTGGGGAGGTTTAGTCACTGTCTTTAAGTAGCCTTGACTATTTCCATTTTAGTCTCCCATGCTTGCTTGCATTTGAAGATGTGTTATTGCCTTCCTTTTTTTGCTGCCATGCCTGCTTCTTGCAGCTGTTCATTCCTAACATAAAGTCTTATTGTTATGAAATCATAGGCCAAAATAAATGCCTTCTTTTATAAATTCCTTCAGTCCTGGTATTTTATCACAGCAAGTACTGAAATAATCATGTAATTGATTTTCTTCAATCTCTCCTTATAGTATCACTCTGTTGATGTGGGATATCAGAGTTAACTTATATTTTTTATAGGTTCATAAAACACAAGTGAATTGAAAAGGAAGTACAAAATTACCTATATTGACAGATGACAATAATTTATAAGTGATTAATAAAACCCATATGATCACATAAACACATTACACAAATAGATAGACAGATAGATAGATAGATAGATAGATAGATAGATAGATAGATAGATAGATAAATTCAAACCTATTACAAATAATAGAGAATAAAGGTGATGCCTCTAGCTATGTTTCTCGAGATAAGACCTGAAACGAAATTAAATAATCCAATTCATAATATCATTAAGGGAACAAAAAGACTACAGACAATTACAAAAACAATGTCTGTAAGAAATTGTATTCATTTTGTTGCTGCTGTTGTTTTTTCTTATATGATCAAGGCAATTTACAGAAGAAAGAGTTTACTTTGGATTTTAGTTCCAGGTAGATGAGTATCCATCATAGCAAGGAGGCTTAGTGGCAAGCAGCAGTCGTGGTGACAGGAGAAGAAAACTGAGCCTTCACCCATATCTTCAAATGAATGCAAGCGCAAAGTAGAGAGACCAAATCAGAAGTAAACAAGGCTATACAGTCTCAAAGTTGGCTCCTGAGACTTGTGTTCTTCTGTCAGTGTACAGCTCCTAAATCTCTCACAGTGTCACCAATTGGAAACCAAGTATTCCAATACCTGAAACTATGGGGTGGAAATTGAGAATTTAAAGAACCACATTCTCTCTCTCTCTCTCTCTCTCTCTCTCTCTCTCTCTCTCTCATTTTTCTCTCATATACTATATCCCAACCATAGTTTCCCTTCCTTTCTTACCTCTCAATCCCTCTCCCCCTCCTTTCTCTTCCCCAGATCCACTCCTCTGCCTCCTAGGGATATCAACACAGAAAAACAAGTTGCAATAAAACTATGCACCTCCCCTCGTATTAAAGCTGGATGAAGTGATCCAGAAGGAGGAAAAGGGCCCCCAAAGCAGAAAATAGAGTCAGATCCAGCTCCTGATCCTTCTGTTAGGAGTCCCACAAACAAACTAAGCTACACAACAATAACATGTATGCAGGGAGCCCAGCTCAGACCTATGCCAGATCCTAGATTGTTGGTTCAGACTCTATAGGCCCTCATGAGCCCAGGTTAATTGATTCTGAGTACCACATTTAAAACGTTCAGTACAGCAATAGTAAGAGATGAAAACATCTCTGTCTCATTCCTGAGTCTTTTTACTACTTAGCATGATGCTTCTTATTTATGGTTTTTGTTAATTGAAATATTTGCTTTTCATTTCTAATATGTTAGGTATTACTATAATAAAATGTACTGATTATGCTAAACTTGTTTTCTGCATATGTTGAGATATCTTGCAAATGATTTTCTCCAGTCCATCCTTATAATATCATTTTGTTGATATGGGATAACACAGTAACATTTCTTTCTATATTGATCCCTTCTTGCATCCCAGGGATAATTTACCTTGGTTACAGCATATGGTCATCTTTCTTACGCTGTTGAGCTTAGTCCATTTGAATTTCATTGATGATTTTTTCCTTTGTATTGATTAGGGATATATATCACTCTATTATTTTCTTGTAAACTATGTTTTTCTGATGTCAGCATCTGGATAAAACTTGTCTCATAAAATGAGCTTTGGAAATGGAGAAATGTAAATGTTGATTTTATTTCCTTAGATGAAGTGATGAGATGAGAGACATATTCAATCTTTATGAATACTTTGCTTGGGCTGAGCCCAGAGGGTTTTTTTTTTTTTTTTTTTTTTTTTTTTCCTATCTCTAGGGCTAGTCCTGGATGTGAAGCCTAATCTTCTATAAACTTGGACCTTGAAAGATTAAGCTCCCTGGCTCTGTCTACTAACCTAGGCCTAGAGTGTTTCTGTCTGTTTACCCTTTCTAGTTCTTTTTTAACTCTGGCTGGCTAGTTCTGCCCCAAACTCCTTTCCAAGTTGACTGATTCAATCTGGATTCCCTCAGCTTCTGACTGAATTGTGCTGCTTGGAAAACCTGCCTCTAAAATCCATGAACTGAACTTCTCTGCTTTGATCTGAGCTTAACTGCACTCAGTTGAACTGTACCAAACTTAACTGCTCCTAACTAAACCTCCAAACTGAACTCCACTGTGTTGTCCTCTCTCCCACATTGCTCTTTAAGTAGTCTTTCTTTCCTATCTGTTGTTGAGAGAATTGAGCCTATCCTATCTCTGACTCATTCTGTCAAATCTTTCTCTTATTTGTCACTTTGTCTGCCTCTCAGTTAGATGCCATGGTTTGGGATTAAAGGTTTGTACTAAAGTCATGTTTATATCCCTCGGATCAAAGGTATGTACTAAGGGCATGTCTGCATCTTGGATGTAATCCCTCACCAGAGCAGCTATGTTGCAGGATTAAAACTTCTCTACAGAAAAATCTTTGTATTAAGTGTTTATTATAATTCATTATGAAGACTTCTGGTCCTTATATTTTCATTTTTAACAGTTAATCCGTCATTGTGATAATTCATCTCAGTGGTCAACTTGTCAGGATCTAATATCTTTTAGTAGACAAGGTCCCAGACACCCCTGTAGGGAGCATCTAGGTCTGGATAACCTCCGGGTATGGTTGTCCCTGATTATCTTAATGACACACTCTATGTGGGACCATTCCCTGGGTAGAGATTCTAAAGTGTATAAAATGGAGAAAGCCAGCCAAGCACTAGCATGAGATTTATTCCTCCCTGCTTTCTGATTGTGGATGCTATGATGTAATGAGCAGCTTGCTGCCATGACTTCTCTGATATAGTGAATTATACCAATGAAATGTGAGCCAGAATAAATCCTTTATCCTATAAGTTGCTTTTTCCATAGCAACAGAAAAGATAACTAAGATAATTACATTACTACTGTGTTATTGGTCTGTCCTGATTTTCTATTTCTTTATTGCTCAGTCTTGGTGGGCTACATGTTTTTTGGTTATCCAATTTGTTAGCAAATAATTTTATATTGTATTTCTTTATTTTTTTGTTGATGCATCAGTTTAAAATGTCTTCTCTTTTCTTTTTTTAATTTCATGGCTCTTCTCTCTGTTTTCACAGTTAAGCTAGTTAAAATTTTGTTCACTGTATATCTTGAAATGACAAGAACTCAATACCTTATAATTTTACTTTTTCATTATTATACATCTAAATTAATATTTTTGAAGCTGTATATTTTAACTTTTTAAATTTTGATACCACAATTAAAAGTGACTTATGCCTCACCATTGCATCATAACATTATTCTGCATACAGTTATATATTTGCACTAGCAGCAAATTGCACGCTTTCATGTCTTATGCATTTTGTTTAATATTCTTTTGCTTTGGATTGAGGTTCTTTTAGCATTTCTTGTCAGGTAAGTCAAGTTTTACCCCAAACATTATTTTTCTTTATTTTTCTCCATCATCTTTGAATGTTAGTTTGTCAAGTCTCATATTCTTTGTTGCCAGTTTTCCTTCTAACACTGTAAAATAGCATATTAAATCTACAAGTAATGTTTTCAGCTTGGAGAAGAGTTTGTTTACATGCAACTAATAAATTTTTCTTATTCATTCAACATTTCTCTTTGACTTTTGGTAGTATGACTACAATGTTTCTTCATAGATTCATGGGTCATGCTACCCTTTGGAGTTCACCAGCCTTCTTGAATCTAGTTGTTTACTTCATCTTGAAAATTTCCCACCACTCTGTTTCTTCCCATACGTTTTCAGAGCTCCCAACCCTTCTTTCTCTGTCTTTCCTTCCTTCTATGGATTCTTTAATACATGTATTTGCTTTCTTGACAATATCTCCTGCGTCCCCTAGTCTTTCTTCATACTTTCATATTCTCTTTCTATTGGCCCCTCTAGGTAGGTAATTCCAAATTACCTGTCTTTAATTTTACTAGTTATCCCCTTAATTTATCAGCCTTAGTCTTTAATCACTCAATTGTATTTTTCAGTCCTTCTGTTTCTTCTCAATTTGCTTAATATATTTAATGCCTTACTTTTAAATCATCATTTTGTCTATATGTAACTTTTATGACTATAGAATATACTTGAAGGCAATATTGAATTCCTTACAAGACAAATTCTGTAGTTCTGTTT
The DNA here is from genome assembly GCF_011762505.2 of Arvicanthis niloticus. Classification (NCBI taxonomy): domain Eukaryota; kingdom Metazoa; phylum Chordata; class Mammalia; order Rodentia; family Muridae; genus Arvicanthis; species Arvicanthis niloticus. The sequence continues at coordinate 34,184,429 of NC_047659.1, forward strand.
CTCTACAGCCAACTTTTGTTAGTTTATTTTGATCTCTTTTTTATGTACACTTGCTTGTTTCTTAATATATAACACAATGTGTCAGAATTCATAAATTTGAAGAAAGGCAACTTCTACCAGTCCTTAAGGACTGATATCATATAGATGAAGAGCCTCAGCAGTAAGTTTGAGTAGAGATTTGGGGGTTTTCAATATCATCAGACATGTATGATTTCTCTGCTCCTATACATACTATGCTTTTCACTAGATTTTTCACTTCTTTATCAGTAGTTCATAATCGTTTACTCCCCTGGTGTCTAATTATGACACTGGAAATTCTCTAGGTCTGCAAGGTAACATGTTGATCTTCCTAAGTCTCAATGGTCATCAACTATAAACTTCCTGTCAGTGTTCTGAGATAATTAAAAAAAAAAAAAAGACATCATTCCTCTGCAAAAATCTGAAGTACCAATCACGTTCTTCACTCATCTTCCTTCCTAATGAGTAAGATGACCACACTCAGGTCAATACACACACACACACACACACACACACACACACACACACACACACACACACACACACACACATTTGTGTGTGTGCAAACTCGGCTTTCAGATTGTTACAAACATTAAACTCACTTGTAGTAGTTGTAGTATGATAGACTAAATGGAATAATTTTGTTTCTATATCTCCTTTCTATTCATGTATTCTAGTGAATCGAAGTTTTCCCACATAACCTCATTGACCTCTGACCCTAGTGCAGAAGGGACATTGAAGGGATACAACTCTGATGAAATGCTGGGGATGTTGTGTAGGCAGTACTCACTTGAAGCTCTGCTTTGTTCGGTTTATCAGGGACATCAATCTCTCATCCCTCCAGGCCCAGCATGATGTGTTACAATCCTTACAGGATACAGTGGTAGCAGTTGACTCCACAAGCTGAGGCTGTTGCTTCATCTGGAAGAAAACACATTTAGTTTCCTTGGAGCTGTAGATGCCAGGTTGTGTCAGGCTTTGCTTATTCATAGACTTACAGCCCAAATGTCCTGCAGTATTAAGCTTTTTGTTGCTTTTCTAAACTTCAAAGAAATGTATCTCAATGCTAACTTCTATAATTTCTAATTTTATGATTTATTAATGAGTTGAGTAGAACTTTGCTTTTCAGGTCCAGCTTTCCACAAATCTCATTGATCTAATCATGGCTGAGTTACTTCACCTCATTTCCACTTTATTCCTTCATTTCATTTCTTCACATGAGTGAACACACAGAAGCCAGTTTTGAACTTCTGATCTGATAGACAGAGAATAATTGCTTCCTCTCTCTGAATACCACAGATCTCTAAACAGCAAAATCCAGTTAACATTTATTAACTTTGAAAGAGGTCAACTTACTACTGTGAATAAGTGTGGTTAACATAAAACTGCTTGTCTAGAAATTAACTTACAAAAAAAACAAAAACAAACCCTGGTCCTCATGGAAATGTTCTCTGTGAGTGCCTTCAAAGCCTACTCTAAGGTGTTCTGCTCAGACCTGAGCGTTTTGGGTTTTTGGAAACAGGGAGGGCACTGTTGGTTCCAGAAGGTACACACTTTAAACACAACTGAAGAAAACTAATGGCAGGCAAAAAGAAACACACTCTACAGTAGGTGTGCCACAAGGATTCAGGCCATGATCCCTCAGTCCCTGCCACTTGCAGGTTCTTCCTGTGCCTGTGTTCTCTCTTCCATTCTGAGTTGCAGTATGATGGCCCACTCTGATTTATGTGCAGTTAGGCACCTTGAGTTTCATGGTAAGCTATTAGTATTACAATGGCAGTTATGGTTTCTATGACTGAAATGAGAAAATTTCAAATGAAATTCTTTGGTGGAAGGGAGCAATAAAGCCGCACAGTTAAAAAAGATTATTTAGTGGTGGATTCATGGCATAGTTAATTCCCATGAGAAGATTTGTGCCAAAGAGAACAAATGCTGGCACATGCAAAATCTGGTCACTGGTGTCTAAAACAAGCCTGGGATAAGGCCTTGACTTGGATTTTGAATGAAAACTACTATCCAGGGCAAGCTGGGAACAGTCTGTGTGGAACCTACAGGAGATACCTTTCCTGATACTGATGGTCCCTTGAGATTTAGCACTCAAAGTCAAGTAGATCAAGCAGGGCCCTGGAGAGGTATGTGACAATCGGGAACAAGGCAATTTGAGACTTAGGGCTTAGCTGGGATGTTCACCTATTCGAAGACATGACATTAACTTCAACCAAAAAAATAGCATCACCCACTGATGATACCCCAGATGTGCTGCATTCCAAACTCTGCGATGTTCTTTCCAGACCCTTTGACCACAGGGGTGAGGATGTGGGGTGTGCATACAGATGGACAGAGTAGCCTAATGACTCCAGGAGTCTGCAGGGTTTAAGTTTGGGCTTGTTTTGTTTCATATTTCCTCTTCCTCTTCCTCCTCCTTCACTACCTCCTCCTCCTTCTCCTCCCTTCCCCTTCTTTCTCCTTCCTCCTCCATTTTTCTTTTAAGTTTTAGCAGGAAAGAAGTGCAATGTTTCACTTGGATACAGATTTGACATCACTGAAATGCTGTAATGCAGTGCTTTGAAGAGGAAAAAATCGCAAAGTTGTGTTTCCTTTTATCTGTGAGTCCTTAAGAAGCGTGGTGTTGATGCATGTCCTGCATGGTCATATTCTCTATGATTCAGCCTTGGAACTCTCATGACTTCATTGTAGCAGTTATTTAAATCTTTGAGAAGATGAGAAACCCTGTGCCCCCATGAAGCTTTTGTTTTGTATGTTCTTTTTTTTTTTTTTTTTTTTTTTTTACAGATTTATTTATTTTATGTATATGAGTAAACCATTGCTCATATACATCATACCCCATTGCAGATGGTTGTGAGCCATCTGGGAATTGAACTCAGGACCTCTGGAAAAGCAGTCAGTGCTCTTAACCACTGAGCCATCTCTCTAGCCCTGTTTTGTGTGTTCAATGCCATGTCATTAACTGTTTTAGTGGTATAGATTTTCTACTGTTTGTGTATGTTTGCAAATACTAAGTTATTACCTATTTTTAAAACAAGCATTGTCATCATAAATTTTATATGTTTACAAATATTTTTAAGCAAATTTCAAACCAAGTTTTAGTACCTACTTAAAAATGAATAAACAAATAAAAAACTAGGTCAAATTATTGTTATAACGCAACAACTTTCATTTATTGTTAGTGTGTCATGGATGTACACAATCTGTTGGTAACTCATTTAATGCTTGCAACAAAATTTCTAAATACTGAAAGGAACCCTGTCCTCTGTACATGTTATTTACTAAAGGAAGTCCGAGAACTGAATAGCTGAATGGAAATCAAGATTCAAGCTCAGTCCATGCTCTTAATGGTATTAGTTTTAACATATAGGTCTGATACTGTATGGTTTGGAACTCTTATGGTTGTTATAGAAAAATGCTTACCAAAAAATGCTTAAATGGGAATTCTGGGGGTGACATAACTGTGAAGTCTCAAGGCAGCTCTGATCTTAGAGGTGGTGCAGGCTCAAGGATGGTAAGACTGTTGCTTCTGCCATCCTGGCTGGCTTCCTTTCTCTGTGTTGGCTTTATTCTCTAGGTGTGCCTTTACTCTAAATGCCAGCTCTACCTCACTTTATTCTCTGTCTGTTCCTCACATACTGTCAAGTTCATGTTTTCTAAACAGCTCTCACCTTTAGCTTTTTTAGCTTTCTTTAGACCCATCTCTACCCCAGTCTTGAACTTACTTTCTAATCACTAATACCCAGGGAATTAAAAGAGCTGATTGACGTATGCCTATATAGGATGCTCCATCTCTGTAGATGGAGTATGGGTTTCTTCCCAAAGGGGAGAGTTGCCACTTCAAAATTGTTAGCACTTGCAAGAAAGTAGGCAGTGACCAAATGACTTAAATGAACAAAATATACCATGTGATATTATACAATTGAAACCTATTAATACACATTTTCCATTGGTGTCAAATGTTGCCCACTTCCTTTAAAAGTATGCAGACTTGTAATACATTTGTATAAGTGGGAGAATTGGTTAGTATTCTAATTACTCTTGGGAAGTCGTTGCTCTGGAAATATCGTGTGAGGCAGTATTACCACTCTGCATTGATGCTGGGCTTATAGTCACGTGGAAAAATGCATGTGGATGTGCAGCAGTTGGGAAGGAGGCATAAAGGATGCTTAGCTTGATTGAGAAAGGTTAATTACATGTGAAATGAGGCTGGGATTCAGGGGATGTTTGCTCTAGATTCTGTGTAATGTTATATTAACACTGGGATTCTCTTTATTCTATTAGCAAAATAAACTCATTTTGTTTGGTTTCATTTTACAGTTGCCTTAATCCCACTGAACATTTATAACTATTATTTAATTTTACTAAGCATTTGTGGATAGTAAAATACCTATAGATTTAAGCAACGGAGGGATATTAAAGACATCCGGTTCTTACAGAGATTTGATCTGCTAATTAGCCACACCAATTTCATGGATCATTGCATCTCACTTAAAATGTATTGTTATATGTTTATAATCTTTCCATAATGAGCTTTTATTGAGTGCATGGGCCAACTTCTGTGTGATATACAAGAGAATCTCCCTTCCCCCATGTAAATAATATCTTCACGGCCTAACACATTATGATAATATTCTATGGCAAATGGTCCTCTTGGCATTATTAAATGGTGTACTTAGAATCACAATAGCAAATACAAACATACAAGGAAGGAGAAGCAAGAGCATGCCCAGAGAAGCTCAAGAAAATAGGCAGGAAGAAGGCAGGAAAAGTGTCCACTACTAATGATAGTCCTTATAAAGTTATAAAGAGACCACATGAAGGTCAAGTTTTCTGTCATTATTGTACAAATAATTTCTCTCATTATAAAGTCCATTACAGCTTTCCTGTTACTTAAAAGGAGTAACTTAAAGTTTTCTGCCTCTTCAACAGGAATACTCACTTTTTCAAAATAAATATTGGCTTTTAAAATATAATTTTTAAAAGCCCTTTGCTAGTTACCGCTTCAAAATAGAGGCGTCAGGTTGAAGTAACTGATGTTGAAATGGCAATGCTAGCTTTGTTTGACTTCTGAAGGCTTAGAAAAATGGACAGCCAGGAAACTGCCAGTGTGCTTCTGCATCTGAAGAAATGGTTTCTCCCAGAAAAACAGCCTTCCCTGTCCATCTAAGACCCCTGGGGTTACACATGACAGGGACAGCAGTTTCTCATGAGCCATGAAACTGCTTGTTTCCACTTACCATTCATGACAAAACACCTACTTACTAGACTTTGACCAAACAGAAGCCAAGCTCCTCTCCCTTACTCACGATTCCGAACTTGCATTCATCCTTGAGCATTGACACTTTGAGCATGAAATCTAGCAACCATATCCAAGAATCAGTGACCATCTGGGAAAAAGATTCCCTGTTCAAAAATGTAACCATGTCTTTCTATGCCCATCACCCCACTCTCCACACCAGGCTCATCCAGCCTGCAAGCATCATCGCTCTATCAGAAAAGCCATTTCTTCGTAACCTTTCCAATAAGACACTTGCACATCTTATGGGTGGAACAAATAAGAGTTAATAATATCTCCTTATATTATAACAAGCTCTTTCTCCTTCTGCAGTAGTCCTTTGTATCAATGTTTATTCTTTACAGAAAGTATTATGTAGGGAGCAGAGAAAGCCCCAAGTGAGGGAAGTCCTGAGTGAGTGTGTACTGCTGATATGGGCATGGGCATGTGATGAATCCCAATGCCCCAGGCTCAGTGGCATAAGGGTTAAGCATCAGTGTTGACAGCAGTGTGAGCAGCTTTCTGTAAGAAATCAGTCTGAGCAAGGCAAGGAGGGCAAGCCAGGAAGCAGGACTCCCCACAGGACAGACTCCCCACGGGGACTCTGCTTCAATTCCTGCCTCCAAGTTTCAGCTCTCTCAGTGATAGACTATTACCTGAAAATGTGTCATGAAATAAACTCTTTCCTGCCAAGGCTACTTTTGGTCATAGCATTTATCACAACAAAGACCTAGCTAAGGCAGGTGGATAAGAGCATTCTGTAGCAGTTTGGTGGAATATCCTGTAGATGACTTTTAAATCCACTTGATCTATAAAGTTATTTAGCTTGGGTGATTGTTTGGTTTTGTTTGTTTGTTTGTTTGTACTATGTGTTTATTGATTCGAGTTGGGTATTAAAATTCACCCACATTTCTGTGTTGAGACAAGACTACCTCTTCATATTCCATAGTGTTTGCTCTATAAAACAATGTGTGCCAATGCCCAGTGCCTGCCTGTATGCACACATAAAATTAAAATATCCTCTTGATTGATTATTCCCTTAAGCACCACTAAGTGACTTTCTTTATCTATTCTGAATGATTTTAGTTTGAAGTCTATTTAGTCACAATAGTGTTAGTATTTGTGTTTTTAATAGGAATACCTTTCCCATCCTTTCATTGAATAATGTGTTTATCTTTACCAGTGAGATGTATTTCTTGTATGGAACAAATGTATGGGTCTTGTTATGGTAATTCCTTCTGCTTGTTTGATTGTATTATTTAGATCATTAACATTCAGTTATTTTAAAAACATATATTCATATCTTCTAAAATTTTGGATTTTTGGTACTTAATCATTATTTGCTTAAATTCTGCTTTGCTGTGCTTACATTTTTCTCATGGTTTTTTTGATTATGTTTATATTTCTCTTCAGTTTATGGAATTCCTTGAAGAATCTTCTATAGTATTGGCCTAGTGGTCAGGCAGTCTGCTAGTTTCTTTTAAATCAAGGAAAATATTGTTTTTCTATTTTATCCATGAAGTGTAACTTTAGTTTTATTGGAGGTAGTACTTTAAGTAAGTGATCGAAGTACATTTCTTCCCCCCCCCCCACTTAGGTTTCTTGAGAAACCTGCTGTTATTCTGAAAGATGTGCTTTTTTATAACTTGATGCTTCTTTATTTTAATTTTCAATATTATTTTTTGGTGTATATTCTTACTGTTTAATGATCACATGACATGGGAAAAATCTTTTTTCTTTTATCAGCTCAGCAATCTAAATGCTTCCTGTTATCTCTTCACTGATTTTTATTTAACATGTTTTCTCTGCCTTTAGCTTTCTTTTATTATCTTCCATGCCCACAATTCATAAATGTTGGTCTTTTCATGATGGGCTACAAATTTTATATGTTTTTTCTACTGTATTATTATTTTATCTTCATCATTGTCTGAATGATTTACTTCATCTAACTTGTCTTCGAGCCCTGACAATCTACTAGCAACAGATCTATTGCTGAGGCTTACTGATGACTTAAAAAGTGAACAAACAAACAAGACCCCAAAAAACAAAACAAAACAAAAAACAACAAAAACAAAAAACTCTTAACTTGCTGAGCTTCTAATTTTCAAATTTTTAACATCTTCATTTTTTTAATCTTTCTTTTATATTTTGCATTGAATTCTTTATTTCAGTCAGCTATTTGTTTTCTCTTTGAATGACTTTATTCAAATCCTTATTTGATTTTGTCAAACATATGTTTAACCACTCATTTGAGTTCTCTGAGATTTGATTTAATTCATTGTGTAATTAGTACAATTTTTCACAAATCACAGTTTCTTGACTTTTTTTAAAAATACTTTTCGTATTTGTATGTTGGGAAGTACACATCTTGGACTAGATTGCTATTTAGATTCTTTTTATATATATACTTTCATTTTATTTTTTTAAAAATTAGAATAAAGATGAAATTACTCACTTAACTTTCCTCCTTGTTATTCCTCAAATGCCTTTCCTTACTCCCTATCAACTTCATGGCCTCTTTTTCTCTCATTGTTACAGTTGCATACATATATATGTACATAGATAACAAACACATACATCAATGTATGAGTATACAAATACATCTCTCTCAGTTACTTTTACATGTGTGATTACAGGGGTGATCATAGGTGCTGGATCCCAGTTAGGGGGAATCATCCTGGGAAAGATACATCTCCAGCTTTTAAATTCCTTAGCTACCTGTGTTTCTTAGTTTAGGGACAGAATTCTGAGATTTCCCCCTTGTATGTTAGTATGTCTCTTTGTGTTTTAATAGAAATAGTTGCAGTGCTCAAGTTGGACTAAGTTGTAGGGTTGGGGTGTTTATTCTTACAGGATTTTACATGTAGCTTGGGAACAAAGTCCTGAACCCCTGTGTTCATGGCACTAGACTCTATATCAAGTGCTTTATGAGAAAACAAATCCTAATCAATAAATTAACATATTATGAAAATAAAGTAATAATCAATTAAGAGCAATCATACATTCAATAATTTTGGGCAAAGTAAACAAGGATACTGTGATCTACAGTAATATATGCATTACTAAGGGTACGTATAGGCAGAAAAGAAGCAAAGTAGGACATAGAGTCCAGGTCCTATTAATCATGAAATTCTCTATGTAGATCATATGTAGGGTTTGAACTCAGAGATTTGCCTTCCTCTACCTCTTAAGTACTTCGAATAAAAGCCTTTGCCACTACACCTGGACAATGCTCTTTGAATAAAAGTCTTACCTTGCCTAAGTCTGTTTTTATCTTTTTTTCCTACTACAATTCTTTAAGCATTTCTAAAATAGCTACACAAATTTATTTACAAGTAAGAAAACCTTCTAATATTTATTTTCTCATCTTAACAAAAAATTTGTAATGTACTTCTAGTGAATAAAATGATACAATGAAGTTATTAACAGAAAAGTACAACATACATTTTATTACTAAATAATTCTTCATTACCCTAAACCAAATGTCCAGCCTAATCGTTTTGAGTTTTATTTGCATATTGAGCCACCATTTATTTCTTCAGCAACCATGTTAGAAACTCTCTTAGCATAATCTTTCCTGAGCTTATGCTCCACTGTCGGTCAGACACTAGATCATGGTGTATACCTAACTCACATCTGTTCCCTTGTTTCTATTCTATTTTGAGATACTTCATGCCGATGATACTGTGGTACTTGAGTAGTCTACATTTCAATGACCCTTCTCTTCTTTCCTCCAGTACAATAAATATGAGCTTGAAGAAAAGCAGGGTAGCATGTTTGACAATGAAGAGAAGACAAATCAAAGTAATCTTCTGCAGATTGATATTACAGTCTAGAAGTTAAGAACTGTGGTTGTCATGTCAAGGTGGATACATAGCCTCATACAAGTTCTTTATCATCATTAATTTGTTGATGGACTGAGTGTTGCCCCAGCTTTCGGTACGGTGGAGCTAGTGCCTTTTCATTGAGGACTTATTTCCTAATGATGGGTGATCCAGTTCGATGACTGGTTAAAAAGGGCAGCATTTTAATGAGCTGACAGACATTTTTCTCAACCTGGAGCCCAATTCATGAAGTAATTAGCTCTGATAGAGTAAGCCCAATGTTTCAGTCTGAATAAATTCCCTGGAATTAGAAAAGCTCCCAGATTTGAGGCCAATCTCTGTGGTTCTCTCTTCTCCCTAGAGATCTCCTAGGCAAGCCTCATCGTGGTGAGAGGGACAGTCAGATTCTGAGTCAAACTTCCAGCATCATTGAAAGTATCACATTTTCCAGGACTAATACTTTTGATAATACTATTCCCTTTTCTTGAATACCATCCCTTCTTACACATATACTTCCTACTGTATTTTAAACTTAAAACTATTTTCAAGCATGGAATATATACATTTATGGTGAAATTCCTTTTTTTTTGACACTCACCTACTAGTATAGTTGAATTACAGTGAGAGATAGGACTAAAGGTTTCTTCATTAATATATATGTATATGTTATATATATATATGCTTATATATGTATATATATTATATATGTGTATATGTATATGATGTGTCTGTATATGTATATTATATATGTATACATACATATATGTATATTATATATGTATACATACACATATATAATTATGTATGTATACATACACATATATAATATACACATATATAATCTCTGGGAAACTATAGACAGACATGTGGTTTCCAATCACAAAACAGTAAACTAGATTTTTCAGAGTTCTGGTTGTTAGACGTGACTATGTGACTATTTTGACCAGCAAAATAGAAGTGAAAAAGTAAGTCAAGCTTCTGGGTGGTTTTGTAAAAGTGAATGGAAAGAGCAGTGGACAGGCCTGGCGTTTCTTCCTCTAGTCCCACCGACTAGTAGGGTGGTGATATGAGGGCAGGACCTGGAGCAACCCTGAGGACCATGACGTGAAAGCTGAATACTGAGAGAGGCAGCAGTAACCTTTTATGTACGTACTATGTATGCTTACGCTATGACTGGAAAAAGGTAATCTATCTTCTTTAGCTCTGTTATTTTGGCATTGGTGATAAATCAAGCATGATATGCTAACATTCTCTCAATCAATCCTCCTTGAATGAGTGAATAAGGGTCCATCATTGATCTTAACCTATTTTCTTCTAGCATAGCTTGAAAATCTTGGAATTTCACAGTTGGCCAAATAGCTGGGCAGAAGGTTAGAACTTAGAAATATTTGGACTTTCCCCCCCATAGATAGCTTTTGGCTTAAATATTGAAATTGTTATCAATATTCATACCACATCAAATTGTAAATGAGTATTCCTATCTATTCCAAAATCTCATAGAATTTCAAGTGATATAGTAACCTTTGTCTCACATTCTAACATCACCTCAGATATAAAGAATCTAGTCACACTTATGGTGTTGGATGGTACATGCTCTCTCACACTTACCAGTCCAGACTGATTCTTAAGTGGACATGAGTTTGTGACCCTGCCATGAGGTGTTCCCATAAAAAAAAAAACTTTTACTATTGATGAACACACACCACCTCAAATATACATATGCTATTGGAACATCTAAAGTGAAGCTTTTACTGGAATTGCCTTCCCTTATGAGCTCTTTGGGTCAGGAGCTAATTATCCTTTGCCCCTTGTCCTTTCCATTCATACTGGTGGAAACACACTCCTAAGCTGCTGCCTTCCCTCTAATTTAATTGAAGGCAGAAGTAGAGGCATCCTGCATGGATTACTTTCTCTCCTGTGGGTCTCAGCATGAATAACCCTTCTATACAAGCACAAATTTTCTCTCAGGGTTCTTTTAAAAATATTTTTCTGTAAGCTATGTTGCTTGTTTCTATATACAACTAATAGAGCCCATTAATAATAAGAGTTCAATCCCAGTTGTCATAATTGGTAAGAAGTAATCTCACCCTTTGAAACCAAATACGCTACTCAGAAAAAAATCAGCATCTTAGGTGATTTACGATTTTTTCCTTTGTATGATGAATACTGACACTCCAAGTAATAATGTCTTACTCAAAATTAGTTTTCCAAAACAACTTTAAATTAATGCTTTTAAATTTCAAATAATTATAGAAAAAGTGAATAGGATTTACCTTCAAAAAGAGTAGAAAGGACCTATGATAATTGCACATCGCACAGATGTCTAAAATTTTTACTTTATATGTAGTACATAAAAATTAAAATATTAATAGGGAGATGCATGGGTGAGGAAATGTGAGATATGTTAAAATGCTGAAGAATTAAGAAGAAAACTTATAGCTAAGAAATAAAGCTATTGTGAAATATATATGCTATAAAACAATTCTGTAGACAATCTATTATGTGTGTAAAACTATAATTCTTCATATGCGCATATGGATGTTCCTTGCTAGTTGATAATTCAGGAAGATAGGATGATTCTATGGGGAATCTTCCATGAGAGGCAAGCTCTGTAGCCTTGGTCTATGCATACTTCAGGGTCTCTGCCCATATGCATCTTCTAACTTGCTGTCTATCCACTGAATGGAGAACTTTTAGCTACTGGTAATGTATTATTGCTCTATGAACTCCTTTTGTTGCCATATTTTCTTCATAGTTATCTGTTTGGTTGAATGTTGTTTGCAACATAAGCTAAGAAGGAGTCAAAAGTTTCAAATAATGAAATTGAAAATCTTCAACGGGACACATCTACCTGTAGGGAACCTCTGTTTTTGCTCTCATGAGAAAACTCTGCAAATCACCAGGTAGCTAAATATTCAAGAAATTTTATTTTATAACCACACTCAGTTTCAGTTTATCCTGAGATGGAGACCCCTAAATCACATTTTTACTTTAGATATGTAATCTTAATGTCAGTTTGCTCCTTCAAAATGATCACTAAGAATTGTTTTGTATGTATACAAATCACTGTCATAATTTCTTTCACACTTCTTATTTTATCATATACTGATCTTTATTCTTTTTTTCAGATGAATTAAACCATTAATATGTTAAAACTATCAAGACTCATTCTGAAACTCATGCTTATTATTAAGTGTTAACTAAATTAACTAAGTACTTTGATTCCTCCGGTTGCTAAGCAATAATTTTGTTTACGTACAAATTAAATATGTTACTCAGTGCTAGTCTGGCTTATCAGCTGGAAAGTTCTGGATGTCTGCCAAAGAAGGAGTGTCTCATTCTATTCCACCATGAAGGCCATAGCACAGCAAATCTTTATAGGTCACAACAGGCCAGGGGAAGAAGATCCTGCCACATGATGTTCCTGTAAGTGAACGGTTATTGCTATTTAAAAAGGAAGGAACATATGTACCAATGGATATAGTGTCTATGTAAGAGTCTGAAAGCTTCTTCTTGGATACATAAAGTGAAAGCACTTCTGGATTCAGTGAACGTTAACACTGTTCAGTGTTGACCAACCAACCAGTATAAGTTCTCCATTAGTATAACATGCTCTTGCTTTCTGTTTGGTTTTCTGAATGGTTCACATTTGCAATTTTAGAAAAGGAAATTAAGAAAACAAACAACCTGGATCTTGACAGATGATTTACATATTCGGATAAATTATGTATAAGAGACTTTATGAGGAGGCAAAACCACCAAGTGGCAAGGCAATGGAGAGTCATGCGTCTAGAGTCATGTAAGTACATATACAGTACACTTGGTTAGCTGGGCCTTTGAACAAAAGTGAGGTGAAAGAATTCGTGAGACACAATGAAGAAACATAAGTAGAAAATATGCCATAGATATTTTTAAGCCTCTAGAGCAGTTTTAGGACAGAATGCTAAGCTTTTGTGTTATTCAAAACCATGTACTATTTATAAGTATAATATTAGATATATGTTACCGAATTCAGGCTTTTTTTTTTTTTCCAACAGAAATGTGTTCTCTAATGCCTGATTCAAAAGTCTTTTCAAATGCAAAGATGGAAAGGGGGCTTTTTTTCTTTCAGCAAAATCATTAATATATTCAAGGTTTAACTTTCCTTTCGCAAGTGTTTCTGAGTATACCATATGGCACCAGTAAGATTTGAAGGTTTTCATTTGCTGTTTAAAAAATCCGAGTGAAGTTTCCTTTCATAAGCTCATACATACTGGTTATTTTTTAATAAGCATAAAGCTTCTATATAACACCAAATGCATGATTTAACAGGAAGGAATAAAAAATGCATGGCGATGTAATAATTGGCTCACTTAGTTAAGATCTCTTTTGAAGCTCAGTCATTAGGGACAACAGTCATGAGTTTATTAGCTCAAGTAGTTCGGTGCTTTTTCTTTTCTTTTCTTTTTTAACTTCTGGAATATGTATCTTGACAAATTATAAAATACCTGTGACCCTCTTAGCATCCCCTCCCTAAATCTATGTCCACAGAGAGCAACAAGTTTGTCCCTGTCCACAAAGTTGGGATAGAAACATTAATTTACTGGGACAAATATATGCTTGCATTGTTTGGTGAACAAGAAGGATGTTTGTAGCCTACCTTGGCTGATGACATCTCCTCACGTCAGGAGGAGAAAACAGTAAAATTCTGTATTTTTACTACAGCTTGGCTATAAATACAGGGTTAAAGATTATACTGTAGATGAGTTGTCCATTTGAATATGCTGGCTAAAGGATTTATTAGCAGGCTCTGTTAACTGTAACGAGGGAGAAGGAATTTTAAGCCAGAATGTTATTAGACCAATCTTTAGAAGATGCAAGCAGACTCTATATTAATTGGTAAGCTGCTCTTACTTGGGTCTTACTTTTTTTTTTTATAAAGGAGCTAGTATGTTGACTTACTCCAGATCAAATTGCTCAGCTAAACAGTTTCTCTTTCAAATTTGAAAATTCTAATTTTTTTCAACTCCAATGTATGTTGATTTCTAGAAGGATTCTGCTGTTCTCTGGGGAATTTACTTGTTTTTCTGTACATTTTTCTAAGTGCAATTATTGGAAAATAAATCAAGATTACGTCTCAACATAAAATAAATGAGCCCTAGAAAGCTGAGACATTGGGTATACAAGGTGAGATTATTAATATGTGACTTGGTATTAGAAATAAAATCCCCTTAAGAATTGCATGATTCCAAAGCTGACATTTAAAGGGATGGGAGGGAAGATGCTCACCTGATGTTTTTAACTTTATCCACCTGTATAGTCCACAAATATTAATTGAGCATTCTGCATCATTTGAAATTCTATGACTGACAAATAACCTTCAATTCACATCCCCAAGAAACTTAATAGTCCACACACAAATGAGATATTTGCATTAATAAAATATATTTGTTAGGAGAGCTACACAGAATTGGAGCAGCAAACACAAACCCCTCAAAAGACATAACTTAGAAGGAACATGGAAAGATCCCCAGGAGCCTTCCTGACAGAAGAAGGAGAAGTTTCATGGTGTAGATATATCACAGATAATAAATGGGCTATATTCAGCTGGTATAGCTTGAGTATCAGTAGACCAGCAAGTCCTAAAGTGAGAAGATAGTGCAAATATTTAAAGTCTTCCTATATTGTCTTTATGGACTTAGTCTTGACCTAATCAGTCACAGAAATTTTTAATTACAGAAGTAACAGCATAATGCAGAAATGTAGGGCAATGACAGTAATATAATTAGAAGAAAATATGGCAGTAATTTAGGTTTTATAAAAAGCATAGAAGGAACTTAAGGAGCTAGACAAGCAGATCAATTAGTATAGTACCTCTCTCAAATGTTCAAAACATCAACTTCGACCCCTAGCACCACATATGTTAGGCATGGTGGTATACAACTGTCATCCCAGCACTTGGGAGGTGGAGTCAGGAGGATTAGAAGTTCAAAGTTGTTCTGGATGCTACAGAGTGAGTTTGAGGCCAGCCCAGAATACATGAAATCCAGCTTCCAAAACTGAAACAAAAGAAGCAACTGACACTGCTTAAATGAAGAAAGATTTCTTTTCACTTCTGGTAATAAAGACTTAGTCTGTCACGGCAGGGTAGCAGGGTGAAGTTCACAATGGTAGAACTATGTGGAGGAGACTGTTCGTATCATACTAGACATGGAAGCAGAGAGAGTAGACCATAACCAGGGGCTAGAAGATAACCTGTCAAGGCCTACTGCTCATGATTTACTTCTGCCAACGGGACTTCATCTACTTGAGGTTCCAAACTAGCATCACCAGCTAAAGAACAACTATTTTAAACAAGGTGCTTGGGGATACTATAAGTTCAAGTCACAAAAGGGGAACCTGAAATAACTAATGACATATAGACAGAATAAAGGAAAAGGTATGTCAACATGATGTCAGAAAAAATCAGTTTATAGATGACCTTCATTCTGGCCTGAGAGATGAATAGGTAGTTAGTATTCATCTCTAAATTGGGGTATAGAAGGCCATAATCAGGTTTGGGGACTGGGAGAAAATGGAAACATAGAAAGTGCAAGTTGTGTTTAGACAGATTCTAGTAAATACTATAGCTTGAGAATCAATGGGGGTAGATTAACAAGCCCCAAAGAAGAGCAAATAACTTAATGTTCTGTGGGCACTTGTATAGATGTGTTTTTCAAGAAAAACAAAATCAGAGATATGGTAATCCTTAGCATATAAACAGGAATGCCATATAAAGAAACATGTGAGAGTAAAACACGCAAGGGTAGGTAGAGTGAGAGGAAAGGAGACCAACACGGAAACTGAAATGTGGAATGACAGAAGGACAGAGCGGGAAGGATATACATACAGGGAAGAGGAGCGGTGTGGAGGTTGCTGTCAGGTAGAATTTAAGACAGAAAAAGATGCTAAGTGCAGTAAGTGTGTAGGTTGAGGTTGACATCATGAAACTGGTGTTTGTTTGTTTGTTTGTTTTTGAGAAGGTTTTTGTTTGACTAAAGAACAAAATTCATTCTATGGTGCCCTGAAGAGCAGTAGGACTTTTCAAGAACAAGAATTTGAAAAAGTTAGGTTGGTTTATTGATTTATATAGTATGGTCACAGAGTTCTTTATTGTCTGGAAAAAAATAAGTTTAAGTGTGAGGAGAAATGAGAGAAAGACCAGACATTCAACAGAATTGCCAAGGAGGAGAGAATTAAATTTTTCTGTTCACTAAAATATTTGTTTGTAATTAAGAAGTGGATGACTTTATGAGCTCTCACAGAAGGATAGCTAGTGGTGGGTGAAGAGGAAACCAGGACAAAGCCAAGATAAAAGGGGGATACTGAAGAGCTGAATCTAGAACAAAGAAGGACAGAAGAATTGAAAAGCCCCCGAGGGTTAGTATGTTGACAAGGCTATCTTCTTGCAGTCCTAAGGAGAAAGTCAACACATTAATTCTTTATCAGCATTTATTGTACTGAGACTGCAGGAAATAGATCTACAGATGGAATTTTCCACCTCAACACAATTCTCTTCTGCCTAATAAAACCTCAACCTCACTATGCCTAGGTGTGTAATCTTGACTCCTGTGCAGACAGACATTGCTTCCTTTACTGTTCCCATGAAGAAAATCTCCAACAGTTGGGGTGAGTCTCCTCTCCTTTTCTTTCATTTTCACATCTCCTCCACCAATCTTGATGTAAGGGATACCATGAGTGCTAGTGACAGAGTTGAGATGCTTCAGTTTAAGATATCAGGAGTACAAATGTTTTCTTCAAGGTTCAGGTTTAGAATTGATTTTCATGAACACAACTGGCCCAAATGAAGTAGAAACAAACAAACAAAATCAGAGGTATGTGAACTGAAAACTGGGAACTGAACTTGTAAAAGCTGTCTTTTAAAGCAGTGTGGAACTCTTAGGCATTGTTTGTGGGAATCCAACAGTAAAGCAAACACACAACTTTGAGAAGAAGCAGCTTGATTAGATGGCAAAAGCTATAACAATGCGAGGGACCGAGAGAAGTGTTGGTTGTTTATTTGTGCTGCAAACAACCCATTCAGCTAAGGAAGGCAATACTGGGACCATCTTTTAGTTTTGAGGTGGCTTAAGCAAAGGAGGAAAAAAGAAAGGTTGTAAGATATACTCAGGAATTTTATTTATTTATTATATTAGAGAATATCGTTTACTAACACCCTACAAAATGGCTGTGCTTTGAAATGTCTGCATCTGTTGAGTTAAGTCTGTCTGTCTGCTTGTGGCTGATGACTCTCATGCCAAGGAGAGCATTTCATTCATTCTACAGCATGGCCTGAGCACTGACAAACTGCTCCAGGGATTTTCAACAAAAACAAAGAGGCTAAATATGTAATTTCTGCTGTTTCGGTTCAGAGTGTGAATTCCCAGCCTTGCAGGTTCCCAGTCACCAAGTACATCCATTACACATCTAACACCCACAAGTAGTTTTCCCTCCTGTCTTTGATATACCTTGTTTAAAATTTTTTGAAAGCTAATCTTAGCACTTATTCTAAGAGTTGATAGCAATCAGTTATATACTTGGGTAGCAAACTGCAAATGAAAAGACATTTTTATTGAAACCATTATTAATTCATTAGGATAACTGAATTTGAACTTTTTATGGATCCCTTAGTGAGGAGATGAACTCAATGAAATCTGTCCCTCCGTTCTTTCAATACGAGCACACTGGTAAGTCACGTGATGCTCAGCCTAGGCTTTGCCATCTGGGTAGATCCAATGGAAGTGTTTCTTGTTAAGCTTTATTACGTTTGCACCAACACAGCATTTTCAGCCTCTAAACACAGGAAAAGCAACAAACAGGTGGAGATCAACAAACCTGGCAGGGAGATTTTAAATTACTAATCAGATGGAAGAAATGTTTACAAAGAACAGGCAAGAAAATGCATGCCAACTGTTGTAGCCACAAGTGTGAGAAGGTGAGAATCGATGGCTGCCTGCCAAGGAAACCTCAGGCCCTGTGTGTTCAGCACACACCACAAACAGAGACACTGGTGTGGGCACATCCACACCCATTGAGAAACAATGGCAAGATCTAAAAAGAGATTTGTGCAAAGCTTTAGAGTTTGGCCTGGGATCTTCCATACTCTTGGTTGATGTTTAAAAGAAAACTTTCTAAGAATGTTCATTAATGTATAATGAGTCAGAGGTGGGTTCTAGAGAGGGATCAATGGTTAAGACCACTCACTGCTATTAAAGCAGACCAAAGTTGGGCTCCCAGCACTCACATGGTGGCTTATAACTGTCAACAACTTCAGTTCTAGAGGACCTGGTGTCCTTTTCTGGATTTTGTGGGACCCAGGCACAAATGCAGTGCAAGTGAATAGACTTGACATAGGGCCCAGGAAGGGCTTCCTAAGAGTAGATAGATGTTGGCAATATTCAGTTAGCATGCTCTGTCCATTTTTACCAAAAAAAGATGGAATGTCAGTGTAGTGTAGAGTTTCAGTTTTCTGTTACAGGAAGATAATGAACACTTTCTCAACTGTCTTTTGATCATTTGCGATTTTTTTGTTTGTTTGAGGGCTGTTCCATTCATTTGCTACATCTATTGACTGGATGAATTTTTGATGTTTAATTTTTTTGAGTTATTTATAAATTCTGGCTAATACCCTGTCAGATACATACTGGAGGCCAAAGTCTTCTCCCACTCTGTGGGTTGACATCTTTTCTCATAGAACAATTGCTACTGTACTCATGTGCCTTGCTCAGTTTCAATTTCCACTCCAGTTTAGGGATGATAATTCCTTATTGTCTTGTATTCGTTGCGTTTTTTTTTAAAGAAAAGTTCTGACATATTCTCTTTACTTCCTTTAGTTACAGAGCTGGAAAGGAAAGGGCTGGCCTCATTATCTAAGCAATTATCATTGGGAACAAAGTAAAAGACTTTCTTTTGAACATGTATGATAATAAATTTATGTTATAAAAGTAGGTGGAGATCTTGAGTGGGAAGGTGGTTATGTGAGATAAAAATAGTTCAAGAGAAGCCTGTATTATAGGGACAATTGAGGAAAATATTGATCTATGGTAGTCATTAAAGCCAGAGGATCAGATGAGATTACTTAAAATACAAGCATAGATTTAAAAGGGGAGTCAAAGTTAAGAATCAGAAGCTTCAGAATATAGACATGAGAAAGAAGAACAGCAGCCATCCACTAAGACTAAGATAAAGCCACCATGATGCTTGATAGCATCATACTGTTTAAGTGAAGACAATCAAGGATTTGAAGAAACAGAGACATCTAGCCCCATTAATGTTCCTGAGTAAAAGACTAAGTAAGAATAGAAGCAAAGAAGAAATGATCCATCTGGGGACTATGGAATTCAATGAAAACACACATTCCTGTAATGGTGGGACAAGATCCTCAATAGAGCAGTCTGTTACTAGAATACAAAGACATTGTCTGCAAATAAATAGACACAGGGAACTATAAAAGAGAAGAGACAAGTGGGAAAATAAAGAAGTTATAAGGCCGAGGGCAACTTTAAATAGAAAATGATATCTTTGGTTGCTTATTAAACAATCTTATAGAAAAGAGAGAAACTGTTTCCACAGAAGAAATGAGACATACCCAAGTGCAGGGTTTAAAGAGGGGAGGAGAGAGAATATCAAGAGTTCATGAGGTTCAACTTACTTCTAGTATGATTAAGAAAGAAAGCAAACGTGCTGATGGTCCACAGAGATCAGTACAGCCAACAGTCAAGGACTTATGTTTTGGTAGAACGTATTAGTGTTCTGGGAAACAAGAAATATTTCTTATCTTCCAAATGTATTTTTTTTCCCAAATTTGTTTCTGTCAAAAAATGTACATTGGATAAATAAGAGAATCTCGATAATGAGATGCTGAAGGAAGTTGTATGCTTCAAATCATCACAGTATAGTCAGAGAATAAAGGCAGCAGTTCCTCTGTCTCCCTCTGTCTCCCTCTGTCTCCCTCTGTCTCTGTCTCTGTCTCTGTCTCTGTCTCTGTCTCTGTCTCTGTCTCTCTCTCTCTCTCTCTCTCTCTCTGTGTGTGTGTGTGTGTTGCTCTAGAACACAAAGCTAAGACCATAGATGGAAATGATACCATGCTAGATAGAGTACAACTGTAAAGATGACTTTGGTGATGCTCAGAACTTTGCGTGTATGGAGCAGTACCATTTCCTTCACAGAAATGTTTATGGGCCTGGCTGAACTTGATGAGGACACAGCACAAGTCATTCTTGCACCGGAATAGGAAATTATGAGAAACTTCAGTATGTGGGATGAGGAAGATTCTTACATCTGTGACTGGTTCATCTTTTCACATCACTTCTCAGCAGTGTCTTTTTTGCTTTCCTTTCAATTTAGCAGCTTAGTTGCACTTTACAGAAATGCTGAAAAATATTATGGTAAGAAAAGAAAAGAGAGCTTTGATTGCGAGTTGTGGCCCTGTTTTGAAAACATAGTAGACAAAAATCTATGCTATGACAGAATTGCTATGAGCCAAAGTTGCCAGAGCAACTCTGGAGACCATATAGCTGATACCTGGTTCCTTCCTCTCCTTTTGCATACTTTGCACTGGAGTCTGTGCAAAAGATGCTTCAGTGGGGTTGCTGCTTAATTAATTAGAGACAAGAGAAGAATAAAAATTTAAAGAGAATTGTAGATTATGGACTTGGATGTTCAGCAGTGACACGGGCTCCTCTGACAACTGAAGGGTCAGTACCTGTGAAAGTGAGGACAATGCTTACAAGCATTAGCATCTGACGAGCAACAATGTGCATGCCAGGATAATGAACTTAAAACAATAGTAATTAACAGGCTAAGACAAAGGATTAAAATTAGAAATGAATGGCACGGCGCTTTCCACTTGCTTGTAGAACAGCATTAAGCCAACTTAATCCATTTTAATTCATCCTGAAACCTGCAGTGCAAATGAGATGGATTCAAGGGTCAGGTTCAGCTCCTGAGAAAGTGCGATACATTCACCTGTGACAATTCTTTCTGGAGTGATAAAGTAAAGGAAGTCTCTTAAGAACTCTGAGTGACTCCACAGGGTCCCCAGAGATCAGGTGTCAAAGTTGTCTATCAGATGCCTGAAAAGAAAAAGGGGAAGCATTACTCAATGCTATTGTGAGACAGTTGTCATTGACTGATCGGGCCTTTGAAGCTCGCTTTCACAGTCAATGAAACCACCTGAATAGATGAAAGCCAGACAGCTTCTGACAAACAAGAGTCTATGGAATATTCATTGTGCATCTGGGAGGGAAAGATTAATGTATTAGAAATTAAAATGGGACCAGAATGTATGATCTTGCTCTAACACTTGGCCAGACCTGTGTCACCCACTGCTAGTGCCTAAAGTCGACAGACAATTCTGCCAAGGTAACTGAGAATCATTAAGCGTCCTGCTATTGTGTGTGGTGAATAATAAAACTTTCTCCCTATTCTTTGCCTGGAGCTGACGATGAATAATTCTGGAGCTATTTGCAATGTTAACAGCACCTATCTTGCCCATCCATTCCTTTACGATAAGGAGGGAAATATGCATTTCAACAGTCTGTGCAGACACCGATTCCCAGGCATTTCAAAGGACACCTGTCACTCAAGTGAAGGACCTGTCAATCTCCGATGTGTGATGGTGCCAAGGAAATGGCCAAAAAGATTATCTGTATTTTATTCCCCCCAACACACACACTTTTCCAGATTAAAACACTGTTACATTTGCCATAGACTGACAAGTGATTTACACTGGCAACTGTAATGTGTTTAGGACCAGAAAAAAAAAAGTCTATTCTCTCAGGCAGGCATATTCTTCCAAGGTTTACAACTGTCTTACATATACTATCACAAATGTGATCTAGACCACACAGAATGTCATTCTGATGGATATTAGAAGCATTTAATCTGTTTGCTGACACAAAGGTGACATTGATAGAGCTGTAATTTTTGACATCAGTTCCGTACTTCTAGGAAATTTCATATAGGCTGGGGTCCTGACAGAGTGTTGAGTTTGTGTTGGATCTCCACCCAATAATCATGTGTGGGCAACTGAAGATTGCTCTTCCCCAGTATAGCATTGCATGTGTAGCTCAGCCCAGAAAAGTGCTCATAACCAGTTAAGATTGATGGCACATACTCTGATGGTTAGCTTATGAATACCAAAGAAATGTTTAGTACTTTCTTCCATGGGAAAATATGGTTATCATTCTTCAGATCTACAAAAGTCATTGGAGAGCTAATCCCCTCAGCTAATTCTCTGACTTATGTTAGGATCCCAGTTGTTCCAGTGTACTAATTACCTTTCTTTCAACTACAGTTAAATTAATAATTGATAAATCAAGGGTCTATCTTCTTTACCTTTGTGAAATATGATCAGAGTTCTTTTCCTAACCAGAGTGATGTGAAGTCTTTTTAAATTTTCCCTGAGAGTTTTGGAGATGATTACACTTCATATTGAGCACAAGGAAATACTTAGAAGATGTCTCATGATAATTATGTGCCATAGAAGGGTATATCTGGCAGATTAAAGAACTATCCTATGGAATTCTTAAGGTTCTTACTGAAGAGTAACCATTTTTTTTTTGCAATGCATTTCATATAACAGTCTGTCTTTTATTCTTAAAAATTTGGAAGTTGGAAATTTCCATGAGGTATCTTTTAAATGGTCCTACATCTTCCTTATATGAATGTGTAAGTAGAAGAGAGTTAATATGTAGGTAGGTGGATGACTTGGTCTTAAAAAGAGGGTAATATCTAATTTAAGCCTCTGAAATTCATAAAACAATTTTGAGATAAATAAACTTCATCATAATAACTGATGGAATACATATAAAGATATTGTTATTGTTATTGATTATAATAATTTATTATTATTATTATTATTATTATTATTATTATTATTATTATTATTATATCTGCGGATTTAGGCCTGTGCACATGAGTGCAGTATCTGTAGAGCCCAGAAAAAGGCATTAAACTCCTTGATCTGGAGTTATAGGTGCTTGTGAGCATTCTGATGTGGGTTCTGGGAACTAGACTAGCTTCTTCTGA
This sequence comes from Arvicanthis niloticus, assembly GCF_011762505.2. NCBI lineage: Eukaryota > Metazoa > Chordata > Mammalia > Rodentia > Muridae > Arvicanthis > Arvicanthis niloticus. The sequence goes on from NC_047659.1 coordinate 34,207,604, forward strand.
GAACAGAATGTACTTTTCACTTAATTCTTCTATGCAGGTCCTAAAATATATTTTAAATCATCAAAACAAAACATTCTTCTATGAACCACTGTTATAATGAATGTAAAGAGACAAAGAAATACAATACGAACTGCCAGGCACAATAATTCTAAAAGTAAATGTGTGAACACCCATTGAGATGTCAGGCTCTTCACTGTTCGTGTTGGTTACTACATGAGTCCTCCAGAGATCCTCAGCTTATGTGGTTTCTCTTTAGTCTCTCTTTTACTTACTGAAAATTTATCTGTGTTCATTTGACATTCTCACTGCTATAAAGATATTTCCTATGTCCCAAAATAACATCAATTTAAAATCTACTTACTTAATTTTTAAAGCAGTCTCTTAATATACTTTTGTCATCTCATTTTACAGAGGTGAAAATAGTTCAAAATGATACAGTTAGTAATCGGTCTGGTTAGGTTTAAGTCCAGCCTATTTGACACTAGATTCCGTGCTCTTAGCTATGATTATAGATTTACTTATGAGAAGTACTGTGCCTTACTATGAATTGTCAACTGGGAGCAGATAAACTACATAGAAACATATATATATATATATATATATATATATATATATATATATATATATATATTTAATACATCGACAATAATCCCCTTGAGAAATAAATGTAATTGCCTTGTAATATATAGCAACCTAAGAGAAACACTGTCTGGTAAGTGGAGATTTGGACAGCAATAAAGTTAAGATAATTTAGCAATGCCAACTAAATTGCATACAATATGAGGAAAGAGATAATACTTTTTTCCCCTGATACCATGAGTCTCGTTATTACCACCAGTTGCTGTACTCAAGGTTTTTCTGAACAATTCTTTCTCCTCATAGTGATAATCAGGTGTAAGTCTAAACTGAAATTTTGACTCTGTGCTTACTAAGAAAATATGCAGCATCACTTACTTCCCGTGGGATATAGCACAAATACCAATTCCTATTCCAGATTTCCAACCTTGTTAGAAGGGAAGTCTCTCTGTATGGGTCAAAATACAGTGACAGTTTTTCTTTTTTTAACACCTGTGCTTGTTTTATTTTTCCCTTTTTAAAATCAGCATCACCTTTGACCTTCATTTTATCAATATACATAAGTTTAAGACAAATTATATTAAGTATTTTGGAGGTCTAGAAACTGACAACAATGCTATTTGCAAATAACTGGTTGCTGTTGGCATCCTATGAGGTGATAAGGGGTTAAAATACCAAAGAAAAATGATGTCATCAGAGGGGGAGAGACTTCTGGACTCTTAGTCCTTGGCAGGCAAGATCTCCATCCCCACTCTGCTAGCAATCTCTTAGCCTCTATCTACTAACCTAGGCCTAGAATGTTTCTGTCTCCTCACCTTTTCTAGTTCTTTCTGAACTCTGGATAGCTGGTTCAACTCAACTATTCTGGCTTAAAACCCCTTTCCAAGCTGACTGATTCAAACTGGCTTCTCTTGCTTCTCACTGAATTGCTCTCCTTGGAAAAACTGCCTCTGAATTCCATGAACTGAACTGCACTGACTCCACAAACTCAACTGAACTCAACTGTTTGCAACTTGAACTGAACTCAACCAAACTCAACTCAACTCCACTGCATTGCCTGAACTTAACCAAACTGAACTGCCCTCCTCTCTTACTCTGCACTGCTCTTAAGTAGTCTATCTTTAGGTATTGTTTTCATTTTGAGAGTTGGGATTATCCTATCTCTGACTCATTCTGTCAAGTCTTTCTCTGATTGGTCACTTTGTCTGCCCTTAGATTTCACTTTCAAACATAGTTGCTTCCTTCTACAAATTAACATTACCATTATTGTTTGGGATTACAGGTGTGTACTAAATGTGTGTCTGTATTACAGCCAGAGAGATTAAAAGGTGTGCCATTCTAGCCAGATCACACAAACCTAGAAGGTCTTTGGATATGATGCCTTGCCAGAGCAGCTATGTTGCTATATTAAAATTCCTATGAAGTAGTAGCAATTATTTCATGGCAAGAATCATCCAGGCAACCAAATTAAGAACAGAATAGTGTCAAAGGAAAAAGTTTGTGAACACCAAAGGAAATAATTACCCGGAAAAAGAGGCAACTTACAGAACAGGAGAAAATACTTTTTAGCCTACACACCTGCCAGCAATCAATCTCCTAGCTATAAATGGAACTCCTATATAACTTAGTAGTAAAATAAAATCAATAAACAAATTAAAATGTGCTAACACCTTGAATAGACATTTTTCCAAGGAATGCATACAAATAGTAAGTATGCTCTTATAGTAATCAGAAAAAATGAAATTAAACTATGCATGCTAGGATGGCATCTATAAAAATAACAACTAAAGACAAACGCTTATAAAAAAGCTATAAACATTGGAACTTTTGCAGGTAATCTGTGGAAAAAAGTTTTATAAAAATTAAAAGCATACATATTATACTGTCCATTAATATCATTATCAGATATTAATTCGAAAAAATAAAAATTGAGATCTTGAAAAGGTTTCACTGTGCTCACTGAAGATTTATTTGTAATACACCTATGAAGTAACCCAAACATGTAATGTAGTGATGTAGTGAGATGTGTAGTAAGAGACAAGTAGATAAATCTGTGGTGGATATGAGTTATTCAAATATTCACTAAATATTTATTTTACATACATTAAAACAAGTTTAACCTTCAATTATAAAGCAACTAAAACAATACATTCTGGGCACTATGATTCCACTTTCAGTTGAAAATCAGACTGTCAGAACTGCGGCTCTCAGTAGATCAGAGTTTACAGCAAAGGAATTTTTTTATCTTGTATTCCAAAAGAATAATTTTGACTGGTGTGTAGAAAATGAATATTTGTGGTATGCAGGCAGAATGGTAAGCTAGGCAGCGACTAACTAGAAGACTGTGATAATGATACATAGCGGGGTGTGTGTGTGTGTGTGTTGGGAGAAAGAGATGAAGAGAAAAAGGGAGAGACAGATGAGAGAGACACACAGAGAGACACAGAGAAAGAGAAAAAGAGAGAGAGAGACTCAAAAGTTAGAAATATGTGGACTATTACAAGAATATAATTGAAATAATTCATCAGAGATGTTTGGGCATATTTTTTTCCAAACCAGATGGCAAAAGTAAATGGGTAAGAAATGCTTGTTTGTAACAGTTGATTAGTAGAACACATTAAGGAAAACAAGTTTAGGAAATTGCTTCATATGGTTTCTTGGAATACAACTGTCCTGAAAAAGAATCATAGCAATATAGTTAGAAAATGGACTCTTAGCAATTAAAGCTGTCAGAGAAAAATAGACAGAATAATCTTACTTTTTAAAAAGAAGCATATGTATTACATGTAATTTTAATTCCTGGTAAGTCTTGAGAAAAAATAATGTAATCATTTATTACACAGAACTCACTTTTATTTATTCAAGCTGGCATTTTATACCATGATCTAATTGGTAGGCTCATTCTACCTGTCTACTTGTCTATCTATCTATCTATCTATCTATCTATCTATCTATCTATCTATCTATCTATTTTTGCCTCCCTTCCCTAGACATTCCCCTTTTGTATGTATTCCTGTTATAATATTGTTAATTATTGCCTAAACATCACAAGTAAGCCAAGTGGCCAGAATCCAATGGCTGATATCAAACCTCGACAGCTTATTGTTTAATCAGTTTAGCAAAGTGAGCACCAGCCAAAGTTTGTATCACTCAGGCGCTATGCAGAACACAGGGCCAGAGAAGAGAAGGGTGTATCATGAGAGCAGCTTAAATACTAGTCAAAGAGCCTATACTAAATTCTGATCATGACCTGTGCCAAGAGAGTGTACCCCCTTAAACACTATTGTCTTATTAAGTCATGACAGTTTACTATAAGAAACATTTTAAAAGAATGAGATATGAATTTATAAGCTAGACACACCTTTGGTTTGTTTATGTCATAAGGCACATTTTGCCATCGATGTTTTTCAAAACCTAGGAAAGGTCTTTGAAATTTCAAAAGCCACAGTGAGTTCATAGCTCATTTTTATTTCTGCACACATTAACTCTGAAATCTTAGTCTCTAATCCTGTTTATCTTTGCCATTGATGTTTTCAGCTTTAATGATTTCCTACTCATCCCCTCTGCAGCAACCAGAGAACAACAAATATTCTGAAAACAATGGATACAGTCTAGCTGCTCTCAGCATCCTAAGAGTTCCCACAGACAGCCCTTCTCAAATGAAATTAGGGCTTGCAAAATTTTACCCTAATAATTTAGGGGACAGGGAATAGAGCAAAATCATTTTTAATAAAAGGACTTGGGAAAGCCTGCTTTTCATTCCTGGTTATCTCCTGAGGTGGAGAGTTGGCTCAATGGTATTTCCAGAGAGTCAATGTTCATGCTTCTGAACAGAGCTTTTTGTAGCTTTTCTTGTTAACTTTCTATTTTGATTCAGTATAATAGAAATGTTCACTTTGAGTCATTTTCCTTTAAGCAAATAAACCACAAATTGATTTAGTGAGACAAATTTATAAGCATCAAATCTTGGAAGAAAACTTTATGTTCAGGGTGAAGGATTGCAGAATGTTTGGGCCTCTCAAAATGTAACGAAGGTTTCCTTTTAAAATATTTTCAGTGAAGATATATGTCAAGAATGATGGGTCTAGATGTGGGATTTACTGTCTTAATCAGGAGACCTAATTAGAGAAAAATCTGCAATACAAATACCGATGGTTGTGATGTAGAAGTGTCCAATAGCAAACTGTCTACCCGACAATGATATTTTTAAAAAACACCGTGAAGTAGATTCAAGTATTTTTTGTTTACATTTATTTATTAATTTTGTTGAAAGGCATGCATGTGTCACAGTATGGATGTGTGTGTGTGTGTGTGTGTGTGTGTGTGTGTGTATGCTCATAGGGTAATTGCTAGAGTCAATTCTCTTTTACCATGTGTATTTCTGGGATGGAACATAGGTTATCAGGTTTGGCAGCAGGCACTTTTATCCACTGAATCATATCTCTTCCCCTAAAAGAAATTCAAAAACTCATTTACAATCAGCATGAGTAACTATAGGCAGCTTGTTTTTATGAGTATACACCAAGTCCTGGTGTCTATCATAGCCGTAAATGTCTTTGGTTAGTAACAGACTGTGAACACTAGAGCGTAGGCACTGTGACCTGTGCCCAAAAACATACATAAACTGTGATTAAAAAGTGTTAAGGAGTGAACACATGAATGAGCAACTGCTCTGATGAATCAAACAGGAAGGAGGGAATAGATTGAATTCTATGCTGCTGGGTTTCACAGTGTCCATTCTTATCTGAAGGTTCCTGGACATGGGAAGTACATGTTATACATGACAGTATTTGGCCTTTGGGGCTGGAGAGATGGCTCAGCCGTTAAGAGCACTGACTGTTCTTCCAGAGGTCCTGAGTTCAATTCCCAGCGACCACATGGTGGCTCACAGACATCTGTAATGGGATCCAATGCCCTATTCTGGTGTTTGTGACTGTACATTCACATACATTAAATAAATCTTAAAACAAAACAAACAAACAAACAAAAACAGTATCTGGCCCTACTCAAAGCATAATGCATAAAAATATTCTGGGATTCATACTCAGATGGGTAATATTTTAAAAATAATATTATATTAATTATTTTAGAATTTAATACAATACACTTTGAACATATTTACCCCTTCTCCCGCAACTCCTCCAAGATCCAATGTCATCACCCTTATGTACTATCCACCCACTCAGCTTTCAGTTTTTTTTCATTATTTTGGTTTTTATCCAGTCCAATTTGTATTGCCTAACTATTCTGGACAGTGGGGCTATACTGGAGTATGGTTGACCCACTAGGGATCACATCATTAAAACAAAACAACAACAACAACCACAACAACAACAAACAAAAAATCAGCTCCTTTCCCAGCAGCTAACAAAATGCCAATATCTTCTCAGCTACATGGTGGCATTTTACCACTGTTCCCCTACTCCATGCTGAGACACTGTCTGAAGACAGCTTGTATATGTCTTGGGCATTCTGCCATAACTATTGTGAGTTCCTATGTACAACTGCCCTATTACCTCCAGTAAACACATTTTCCATGAAGTTATCTACCTCTTTTGGCTCTTACAATCTTTCTATCCCATCTTATACAAAGATCCCCGAGTCCTGGAGGGAAGTGTGTGAGGTGCATGTTCTATTTAGGTTGAGCATACCACAATTTCTTATCCTCTACATGATGACCAGTTTTTGGTCTCTTTGTTAATTGCCATCTATAGCAAGAAGAAGCTTCTCTGATGAGTACTGAGATATGCAGTGATATTTATATGTGATTAAGAGTCATTTCAATACTATGCCCATTTAGCAGAATAATTGTTTTAGGTTTCCCAAATAGTTCCTAAGACCTATCCAGCCACGGGTTATTAGCCCCATTAACAATGCTAGGTATGGGTTCCATCTCATGGAAGGTGACATATATCCAATTAGAAAGTGGTTGACTGCTTCCATACCATTTGTGCCACATACCAGTGGGCATATCAGGTCGGTAGTTGTTATTCACAGCTGGGCGACATTAATAATTACTTTTTTCCTCCATTAGATGTGTAGGACCTTCCACCACTATAAAAGCTAGCCAATAGGAATGAAAATTCCAGGTCAGAATTATATTGATTTCCCCATGGTCTATGATAAAAGCTGTGTGATGTTCTCAGCAATAGGAGCTGGCCACCAAGTTCCAGAGACTAAACCTAAGAACATTGGTAACAGATTGTAATGCTTCAGGGTTCCATGAACCACATTGACTAGCAACTCAGTAATAGGCCATTCCAATACTTTCTTTTTGCTACCATGTGGTTTCTAGTCAGGTTATTGTTCTCTTATGATAAAATAATGCCATTCAAATTGTTTGTGCATGTGTGTGTGTGTGTGTGTGTGTGTGTGTGTGTGTGTGTGTGTGTGTGTAAGAGAGAGAGACAGAAAGATAGACAGAGACACAGAGAAAGACAGAGAGACACAGAGACAGAGAGACAGAGAGATTAGAAAGTTTCTACAGTATTAGGTTTCCACATGGCTTTTTAAAAAATGGTTTTTAATATTAGTTATGTATCCCTATATTTGTTCTACCCTGTCCTTCCATCTCCCACACCATTTAATCCTTCTGTAGCATTTATTACTCTTTACTCCTTTATATCTGCATATCTATATTCTGTACATCTATATTTTGTATATCTGTATATCTGTACATCTGTATTCTATTTCCCCTGCCTTGAATGATCATTTAGCAGTATTGCAACTGAAGTACACATATGTAAAGATGCAAAGCTAACATCTGCACATGAGAGTAAACATGCTATATTTATCTTTCTGGATCTGAGTTACTGCAGGATGATTATTTCTAATTCCATTTATTTATCTGAGAATTTCATAATTTTATTTTTAGAAGTTAAATAATGTTCCATTCTGTAAATGTTCCATATTACTCTTATCAATTCACCAGTTGGTTGAAATCTACATTATTTTTATTTCCTATCCATTGTAAACAAAACAGCAATGAACGTGGAAGAGCAAATATCTCTATAGTATAATATACAGACGTTAGGGTGTGAAGAGTGGTGTAGCTGGATCATTTGGTAGATTGCCAGCTTTTTGAGGAATCTCTTCACTGATTTTCATAGTGGTTACACCATTTTGTGCTTTCTCTAGCAACAAATGAGTACATAGAATGACAAACTGGATCAGTAATAGAATTCATCTTTCTGCTTTCTTTAAGAAACAGATTTCAATAATACCATCAATACCATCAATAATAGATACCATCTTACAGGAAAGAAACAGAAGAGTTATTCTAAGCAAGTTCAACAAGTGAACAATCAGGCTTAGCTATTTTAATATCTGATACAACAGAACAAAACTAAACCAGAAAAAAAGTTATAAAAAAGGCTTTTATTCATTAAAAATTTTACAAAGAAAATATTATAATACTAAACATTTATGTACCAAGCACAGGACACTCAACTTCATACAAGAAACACTAATAGAACTAAAGTCACAGATTGGCAGAGTGACCATGTCACCCCATTATAGTGATAGTGTATCGTTTCAATACCCTGTTCCCACTGCTAAATAAGTCATCCAAACAAAAACTAAATATAAAAACTCTAGTGCTAAATAATATCAGAAATCAAGTGGCTCTAAGACATATGGAAAATATTTCACCCAAAGACTAAAAAGTATACCATTTTGCAAGTGACCATGTAACTTTTATGATGTTGACCACATATTAGGACACAAAGCAAATTTCAACCAATTTGAAATAATATCTCAAATTTTGATCACAAAGAGTAAATATAGAGGGGCTGGAGAGATAGCTCAGCATTTAAGAGCACTGACTCCTCTTCTAGAGGTCTTGAGTTCAATTTCCAGCAACTACATGGTGGCTCACAACCATCTGCAATGGCAATTTTGCCCTCTTCTGGTGTGTCTGAAGAGAGCAATATTGTATTCATATGCATAAGATAAATAAATAAATAAATAAATAAACAAATCTTTAAAAATAAAAAATGAATAAATATAGATATCAACAACATAAATGGCAGAGAGTGTAGAATCTCCTGAAAGCTAAACAACTTACTACCTCATGAAAATTGCTCAGAGGAGAAATGAAGAAGAAAATTTTAAAATTATCTTGAAATGACTGAGAATGAAAACACATTATTCCAAAATCTATGAAGCATAATGAGAAGGCAGTCCTAAGATGAAAGTTTGGAGTTCTAAGTTTCTATATCAAGAAACTAGACAGATCTCATATTAATAGCTTACTCCTCTACCCAGGGCTTTGGACAAAAGCACAAAAATTAGCAATACAAGAAAAGAATAGACCAGAAGAGATAATCAAAATCAATAATCTTACCTTATCCAAGTTCATGTTCTCTGTCTGTCTGTCTGTCTGTCTGTCTGTCCATCTGTCTTCTGGTGTGTGTTGACACATCAGGTGTAATACTGTTAAAGAAAATTCATTTTCCCTTTTCCAGAGCCTACTAGGAGTGAAACTTCCTGCCATCCTCCCTTTCTCCATCTGGTTTTGTCTGGCTTGAGTCTGCACAGGTCTTGTGTATACTGTCATAAGATACCATGTTCTTGAAACACAGAACCTAGAAATATAAAGCTTATTCTGAGCTGGAGGTTTCTTCCCTACTGGCTATCTGTCATAATGATAGAGGATTATATATCTGACAATGGGTGAGAAAACCTATCATCAATCCCACACAGATGTGAACTGTGCTACAATAACTACACAGCAGGCAAGATATGCCCATGGTGCACTAGCTCCACAGATGTTAGCGGAGTAACCAATGATGGGTATGAATTTAAGGCACAGTTTCATGAAGTGGAACCTATAACTTTTACTGGGGTAAATCTATAATACAGAACATATCAAAACTACAGACAAGTCATCTATACAAATCTGTAAAGTGACTTTGTCTGAAAGCTTTCACATTAGTGTCTGCAGGGGTCAGGTTTGGGATGGGATCAAAAGGATGACTTTAAAGAAAAAGTATTTGGTGCGAGCAGTATTTTGTTTGGAAGGAGGAAAGTTTGCCTTTATAAGTTTCCAAATAAAGGTAGGAAAAGTCAAAATGAGAATCGCCTAATGAACAACTTTCCAAAGGTCAGTGTAAAAAAAAATCACTGAAACAGAATCCCCAAAAATATATACTTTGATTTATTTGTTTAAAATGTTATTTTTCTCTTAGAGCTGGGTTCTTGATAAATGACTAATAAAACAAACAAATCTGAGATTTTATAGGATAAAAATAAAAATACCTCCTCAAATAAAAGCAGAACAGTGGGAATCTGCATTCAAATATGCAGAAAGCTGAGACATGACAATAGAGACTTATTAGCAAATCCCAAGGGAATGAAATGAACTAGTTCCTGGTCCAAGTTAGTAAGTAATTAGAAGACAATTGAAAGACCTGCGTGTGTGCTGGATAGAATAGTTTTTAATTTTTAAAAAAATTAAATCGTTTTTCCTTCCCAGTTCCTTTCCTGAGTCTTCTCAGATAGTAATCAAATATCAATATTCTTTAAAACCAAAATTCTTTTAAAATAATTTACAATCTTGATAATTAAGTTAATCGATCAAAACTTATTGAAGCTAAAATTAGTTTTCTAACAAGCTACTAAGATTTTGATTCATGGCTTCATATATTGTCAATTTTAATAATTGTTCCTTTTTTGTTGTTGTTTTGGACATTAGAGGTCACTCACCCACTGTGGGCACAGCCTTATATTTATTTATAAGTAGGCTAAGTCTTGAAGATACTTAGATCTTTGTATTGCTTTACTCAGGTTTTTTCTGTGCTCTGTTGTACAGTATTAGGAGAGATATGATAAAATATTCTTATGTAATTTGTATGTGTCTATTTTCCTCATTAATTCTTGCAGTTTTGCTCTGTATGCTTTGAAGCTTAGTAGTTGTGTCAAAGCTTAGAATTGCTTGATTTCATTGGATGATCGCTATCATTGTATCAAACCCAGGACTTTGCCATGGATGACAAGTCTTTCAACAATGAGTCACACCCCAGCCCTGGAATGGCTGCTCTTACTGTGTTAAAATCTGTCTTAGTTCTTAGTTCCTACAATGCCTATGTCCTTATTTCTGCTCTCATAGTTTCTCTCTGTGTCTTCCTGTGTAGGCAGATATAAAACATTGCTTTAAAACTTATCCTGTAGGTTTTTCTTTAGACTATTCTGTCATTTGCTCTTCAGACATTACTTTGTCAGTCTCACCCATAAGACAGCACATATACAGATAAAATTCTTTTGTCTAAAATGCCTGGTCTCTGTTCCTTCATTCATTTAGTTATCTTTAACTTCGTCGTGGGACCTAACTTGGCCAGATAACCAGGTAAATTTCCCTTTTATGGTTATCTGTGTAGTACTTTGGTTTTTCTCTTATGACTATATATTTCAGCTATATTTCATAAACATGTAAGATTAATGTCCGTTTCTGCCTATATGCCTTAGTTTGATGAAAGGAACACCAACTGATTTTTTTAAATCTTTAAATATTTGCAGCATTAATCAGTTAAGAGGTAAATATTAGTACAGTCAAGTTCTAAGTTTCAAGTGAAAGTTAAGTTACTCAAGTAAAACTTAACGGAAGGCTCCTCTCATTTATCTGCATGACCACACCTCACTGAGGAGTGAGGACCATATCAAGCCTAACTTGTTCTACCCTATTCAGCCAGTCCCTTTGCCTGCAGTTTCCAGTAACTGTAGGCTTATTATAAAGAACAGTTTACTGAGACAATGCTATCTTTTGCCCACCCACACCAGGGACAAACAGAACTGACCAAGTCCTGATTTATTTCAAATATTTTCCACATCATTTGATGCAAATTCCTTTTCTACAATATCCCATTGTCATGTTTAAGTGGACGAGGCAAAGCAAAGGGCTCTGACTCATGAATGTTCACTTTCTTCCTGGACTAAGTAGGCAGTTATAGGCAAAAATGTTCAATGACTCAACTCCCTGTGAGTGTATTCGAGTTTGTTTTCTCTTTTAGAAACTATTCTGCATACAACTGGGAGAAATAATGACCTGCAGTGTGTCCTCCTGTCTCTCCAGCCCAGCACTAAGACCTCTAGGACCCTTATGTTTGCAAAATATTCCTATTTTTCAAGATTGCCTCATCCATTCCTTTCTTACATGAAAACAATCTGCTCTTTCCACCCACTTACTCTTAGAAACGTTTACAGCAATCAGATAAGACCAAGCAGAATAAATACCATGGAAAGTTAAGAAAACTGGGTGAAATAAATGACTACAAATTGTCTAAGGCTTGAACTGTCCTTGGATCGAGTTGATCAGCACTGGGATTCAGTATCTGTGATCGGCAGCACATAGCTATACCCTACATAAGCATCAATCAATATCGTATTCAAATCCACTTACTCGAAGAACAGATCTTAGTTTATTTTCAATGCACCAAAATTTAAAGTTTGTCAAATAAATGTTTAAAAGAAGAATTTTAATATCTAATTCCTTTGAAACAAACACTTCTGACTGTTACTCCTTTAAAAATAATGATTGCCTCTGATTCCTATATCCTCCAAATGTATATATCTTTGTTTTTATTTCCTGTTATCGTCTGGAAGATGATTTACCCTCAACCCCCATATATTGAAACTTAACTTCCACTGTGGTAGTGCTAGGAGTGAGTTTTTAAGGAAAGGATGGATTCCTCATGTATGGAATTAATGTTCTTATTTTGAAAGAATACCCAAAGATCTCCATTACTTCTCTGGCACATGTTGAGAATAGATGTGTATGAACCAGGAGGGCCACCCTCATGACAGCATTTGAAGTTACACTTTTATTATATATACATACATACATACATACATACACACACACACACACATACATACATACATTTATGAACACACACACATACACATTTCTGTATAATGACTTGTGGATATATACAAACATACACACAAGCACAAACTTCATATATATTAAGCTAAAGAATGATTATGTTACAGGTGTTGAACTATCCTATGTCTAGCTATTCTGGATCAGTTTTCACATGAAAACATAGTAAGGTGGACCAAAAACAGTAATAATAGCAATAAAATAGCAAGCAGACAACTAGCATAAAAGTCCATTGAAAGAAATGATAAATATATAAAGCAACAATAAAATTGATAAACCTCCATCTAGATTTTTCAAGGATACAAAAACAAAAGACAATAGACAGAAGTCATGTATTTCAGATACCAAGGATGGGATGCTACAGATTGTAGGAACACTCAGGTGTTCTTAAGATAACACAGCAAATGTCTTTTGGCAACTTCACCAACATATATGAAACTAGTAGTATCTGTGAAGTAAAAAATTATGAAAACCGATGAGATCAAATAAAATATCTATATAACTTTACACCAATTAAATAATTTAAATTCATAGTTTAAAACTTTTCTACCAAGATAGGTCCCAGTGGTCTAAGTGGTAAATAAGTTCCATGATTTAATAATAGCTTGAATAAATAGAAAAGATGTGATCATTTCCAACTCAGTTTTCAAGGTCAAAAGTCATTATAAAAAGATGAAGCATAATAAGGATTAATATCTATAAACTTACATGTATACAACATCACAGCATATTTTCTTATTTAATATAAGAATATATATTATTTAATCACCAAGTAGAGGTCTTTTAAAATTATGATTGTTACCATTTTTAATTTAATTGAGAATTTCACTAAATCAGTAAATGAATACAACCTCAATTATCTTTTAAAAATCTATTTATTTTTGCTCACTTTTAAAACACATGACCTATAGTTAGTTTTGCATGCATGTCTATTTTTTTTGTTTTCTGTCTTTAAAAAAACTTTAAATATTTTCATATTCAATTTGTTACTTTATGTGTCTGAATGTTTTGCCTGCCTTTATATTTGTACACTGTGTTTGTGCTTGATGCCTGAGAAGGTCACGAGAGGGCTTCAGATCCTCTAGGACTGGAGTTACACACACACACACACACACACACACACACACACACAACTCTGAGTGTACTTTTATTGTTTGTGTGTATATGGATTCAAGAATGACCACTCTGAAACTGATAGCCAAGAAGGGGGCTCATCTCCTCCCAGAAGGCATTTGTTGCCTTCTTTGTATAAGGATAGGACCCCATGAAATTTTTGTTCTTCCATGTTAACATTTTGATTATCTTAATAAATGAAGAAAGGGGATATTTAAAACTTGAAGTATAGTTATGATATTTCTGTAAGTGCATGTATGAAATACCCACTGTTAACATAAATCCTAGTGAAAGATCACTTAGGATTAGGCAGACATGAAAACTCAGCCTTCACCACTTCTAATTTAACATTTTCCTGCAGATCTTGGCCCCAGCATCATTTTAGGCAATTCAAAACTCACACCGAGTATTTATGTCATCTATATAAAACTTCAAGTTACTTGTCATGACTGCAGGCCAATAAATTGGAGTTCCACATACAATAAAAACTATTTAAACATGAAAGTATAACAATGTGGTTTCTTAAATTATTAATAAATTTCTACTATTTTTTAGGTATTTATTTTTGTAAAAATCATGAAATATTTAGAAAAAAATGTTCAGAAATGGCAGAAATGACTTGTACAATAAAAACTTCAAAGTTTAGCAGAGAAGAAAATTAAAAACCAAGAAACTGTTGGTGGGTTAAAATTTCAGTATTGCTAACATTCCAGGTAAGATGGCTCCATAAATAAAGGATTTTGCTAGTACAAACTTAGTAACCTGAGTTCTCTCCCCAGAAACCACATAGATAAAAGGAGAAAGCTAGTTTCTACATGTTGGCTTCTGCTCTCTACATGTGCACTGTGGCATGTACACACACACACACACACACACACACACACACACACACACACAAATCAAATAAGTGTAAACATTTAAAAAAAACTTTTCAGTTGGTCTGAGGCTTTAGATTCCTGAAGCACAACAATTAAAAATCTATAATTTCTTTGTAGACTTTGTCATGATTATTTAGACATACTTATATGACAACACAAAGAGCATTTCTTTTAAGCTCAAGTTCTAGTAGCCTTTAATATTAGCTACAGACTAAAGATCGTTATGTTGAGTCTAACAAGCCAGTCCAGCAAAGACATTCTTCACCTTTTTTCACATTTGTCATATTTAGGGGATAAAATAATGGAAGAACATGAAAGTAAAACATGAACTACCAAGAAAGTTGAAAGGGATGCGGAGAGAGGAGAGGGGTAGTCTGGGAACAGAGGAATAGTTGATGAAGTGAATGTTTTCAAAAGTACATCATATACACATACAGCAATGTCATGGTGAAACACCTTGCTTTGTGCCATAAGTATATAATAAGCAAAACTGCATGTAAGAGTTCAAATGTATTCTGGATTGCATTTCAGAGAGGAGACCCTGATACGTACAAAGGACAGGTCATTTTGTCATTTTAATCCATCATGCCAACAATTCTAATGCACTCTAGGAGTCTGGGCCTGCAGTGTTTCTGCAATTCACACTCAGGAAAAAAAGTGTAAAGTGTTAGACTTCTTTTTCAGACTTGGAATGATGCAAATTAAGAAATAAGTTTGAATTGTATCTGTCAGTTTTTCAGCAATGGAAATTTTAGGCAGAAAGGGATTTGACACAGGGAATAAGCTTCTAAGCAGTTCTGGGGATGTTCTGCAAAAGCTACTGTCAACTTGCAGAAAATGCTCAAAAGGAAGAGTGGTGGAGGCGGGTGCTCTTGAGGCTCACAACTGCAGGATGTTCAGCGGGGGTTTTTCACCATCTTTCACAACTGCCCTGGAGCCACAAGAACAATGATAGCTCCCTTGGTGTCTTTCGTTGGTGGAGTTCCTGGAGAAGCAGACTGATGGAAGCAGGCATTCTTAGAGCTTGCTCCAAGCAAGAACACAGCTCCAAAGCTTCCAGATGCTGTGACAGAGGAAAGAGTAGTCACCCTGCCACTGAGAGATGCAAACTGTAAGACATTTTGTTCAACAAATAAATCATTGAGCACATACACTATGCAAGGCATGACCCTGGATTGTGAGAGAGGTGTGAATGAATTGGCATCTGTCATCAAGAAAACTGCAAAAGATAAAATTTGTACCCAAATAATAGAGTTTAGTGAGTAGAAAGCAAACATTAGAAAGTAAGTAGAGTGTAAAGAAAATAGAAAGGGCATCTATGAAACCTTAAAATTGACGTTGCTTAATTAGTTCCCTAGTATTTTAAATGTGTAATCTTTCTGTTCCTGTATTTGCAAGAGACATTTATCCTGAAGTTTCAAAAACAAAACAAAACAAACCAACAAGAACATAGTCAATTCAGCAAAACCCATTGAAAGTTAAATGTTTTCCTTGAGAGTTGAGGCAATGCTGAATGATGAGTTTGCAGACACACTGTGACATGGTGGAGCTCCCAAATGTCAAAATCTAGGTCTTCCTTATAGATACTGCGAAACTTACCTTTGTTATCTCATCCAAAGATAAACATGTCCTGAGGGCTTGGACCCAACTGAGCAATGGCTGACATGACAGTTCTTTTAGTGAGCTGCATCTTCATCAAATACATCTTCAGCTTCAGAGGAGTATGTTATATTGATACTGAAAATTTTTACTTAGAAATATATTTTCTCTGCATACACCTAACATATTATTGGGGTTTGTGATTGCTGCAAATCTAGAATATGTATTGGTTGTTTTCCTTTGCTGTTATAGAACCCCACAGCTATGACAATACACGGATGGAAGGGTTTGGGAGCTGGGGGGCTTATGGTTATAGAGGGATAAGAATCCATTATGGCAGCAAGCTGCAGACATGGTGGCAAGCACAAAAGCTAAGAGCTGAAATATTCAAGGGTGAGCACAGAGCACAGAGAGTCGACTCAAAGTTGGGCAAGGCTTTAAGTACCTAAAGCCCACCCTAGCACCATACTTCTAACAAGGCCATGTCTCCTAAACATCTTGAACCAGTATCACTACCTTGGGGACCTGCTGTTCAAATACAAATACCTGAGCCTATTGGGAATATTCTCAACAAGAGATTTCTGAACAATTTAAAAGATTTAGATTTTTTTGTACATTAGTTTTTTGGCATTAATTAATTAATTAATTAATTAACTTCACATCTTGGTCAAAGCTTCCCCTTGCACTTCTTTTCCACCTTCCCTCCCCCTCCTTTCATATTTATTTTTACTGTTGTCTATCTGCGGATGTTTTTGACACCCTGATTTGTATACAAATCCTCTCTATTATAGGTTAGCTTTGCAGATATCTTACTGTATTAATTCTGATGATTCTTCTTAGTCATAATTCTAGCTACTGGTATCCAGATGTTAGAAGTTTGCCTCCTTCCACCTTTTGACAAATGGATACATTTATTGCAGTTAATGCCAGCAGTAGGTAGTAGTAGTAAGAGCTCTACATGGATTTTTATATACTTTGGGATTATTTGTAATAAAGATCATGTAATGTTTCAAAGCTATTCTATATTATTTTACAGATAAAACACACATTGTTTTGTATTAGTCATACAGATGTGGAAATTTACACTCATTACTCAGAAGTGATACCATATTGCAAAATGTTATTTTTATCTCAGCAAAGGTTTAAAAACAGTTTCATTCTGATTCCCAGACTCTTATTCTACTTAGGCTCTTCTTTCATATGCAATGAGGTAGATTGCTATTTTAAGTTGCTAACAGTTTGTGATTTTTGTCCTGTTCTCTATTTGCAATGATAATTGGCTAATTAGTGAGTTGATCATTCACAAAAAACACAGCCCTGTAGAGAAGCAGGCTTTGGATATGCAAATGTTCTCATATATCAAAAGAAATTATTTTGAATATTTTCCCCAAACTCAAGTGCTACTGCCTACTTCACTGCTTTCTTCAATACCAAAAGGTCATCAATGACATTTTAAAAAACACACCACACAATAAACTGTGATTAATCTGTTTTAGGAACCTTGTGCTTTAATGTTTATATACAATTTCACACTGTGCTACTATCATTTATGCATAAAATCCTGTCTCAACCAACTACGTAGCATGGAGATTGTTTCATCTTTATATGTGGTCATGACCACGTTACGTTTAAGAAGATGATATAATGATATCCTTTAGAAACATTTATGGTAAAGGCAGCTACTCAAGGAGCACAGATTCAAATTAAACAGGATCCTGGCTTCATTATGTTTCTATTCCTACAATGAAATCATTGTAATAATTAATTTGCAAAGAAACAGGTTTATTATTTCAGCTTTTGGTTTTGCAGGTTCTTACCTAGAACTGATTTTTGTTGTTGTTGGCCAGGGGTGAAGTAACCTAACCTGATAGGAGCTTTTGATGAAGGTAAAAACTAAACTCATGGCCAGGAAGCAAAAGAAGAAAATACAGGAGTCAGGCTCACACAACACACTTTGTGGACTCCCCAGTTCAGTGTGCTTCTGTAGTGCTTAGTGGAGGGCTTGTCCTTTAACTGTTTGGCTTGTCAGGGAAAGCCAACATACAAAGTATGTTAGACTCTAAATAGCACTGTGCCTTTTTTTTTTTTTTTAGCTCATGATTCTATCACTGGATAAAAAAATAAAGACACCTTTTAAAATCATTTTCTTATAAAGAAACATCTACAGCAAACCCAAAGTTTTTAAATATAGTTATTTTACATATAATTTCTTCTGTTTAATTCTCTTGTATTAACTTTTGTACATGGGCATCTATTCATCTTAACACATTATCAAATTATTTTAAGACCAATATATCATTTATTATATGATTACATTTTACAAACTATTTAATTTGATCTTTACATAAATCTCATCAAATATTGACAGCAATTCTACAGATGAAGGAAAGGAGGCATAGAATATTTGAATAATTTATTAAAGTCATATAGATAACTAGTGGCCAAGGTAGGAATTGAGCCTGTGACTGCTCAATTCGTAAGTTTATGTTTTTAATCACTGTTATAATAAAACATTACCATGCATAGCTCCTGGATTGGAAAACAAAAAATAATGTATGTAACAGTACTTTGTTTGACAATGTACTTTCCTTTCATAAGCTAAAACATTTTTCAGGTTTTATTTCAGTGAGTCAAGATCAATGTATCATTGATTTTTAGAGCCCACGTCTATAATGTCTTTTAGCTTTTTCTTATGTGGAAATGGACTCTCTATTCAGATATTAAAGAATCATTACACAAATGACAACCCAATCATCTATACACCATAGCACGTTGAACGTTTTGAATCAAAATGGGCAGACTGTAAGAACTCACCTAAAGTTTTCTCCATAGCAGTGGTGACAATGATGGACTAAGCACTCTTTTCTTTTTGGAGGGAGGTTGGCCAGAGATAAAAAACAAAACAAAACAACAACAACAACCCAAGCCCTCAGTTAGTAACCTGATCAGGGACACCTAATTATAAGATCAGAGACTACATTGTAACTAGAGAGTAGCAGAAAGGCCATGTAACTAACACTTACTGGTGAACTTACTAAAGGCATTCACAAATTTCTGCTCCAGAAGTTTTCTTAATCATGGTATATGTCCTAGTATGCCTTCTGTTGTTGTGTTATATGCCATGACCACAATACTGTGGGAAGAAAAGGATTTATTTCATCTAATAGGTCATCATCAAGAAAAACCAAGACAGGGACCTCGGGGGGGGGGGGGGTGAGAAAAGAACTGAGGCAGAAGCCATAGAAGAATTTGGCTTACTGGCTTGCTTCCCCTTTTTCATAGGGAGCAGACATGTCTGCCTAGGGTTGGCATTGCTCACAGCGGGCTGGGACCCCTTACATCAATTAGGAGTTAAGAAGATGCTTCCCAGACATGGCCTCAGGTCAACTTGATGGAAGCAATTCCTTAAATGAAGCTTCCTTGGTGACTCTGGTGAGCTGTAAGTTGAAAAAAAAAAAAACCCTACTGAGCACAGTGTACTATCTGTCATGTTGGGAGGGTAGACTATGCAGAAAACAGAGTAAGGACAGCAAAGCTAACAAGACTGGAAGTCCACACTCGCTCTCTCAGGTCCACTTTAAATTTTCTTGCTGGATTTTTCTTCCCCGTTGTCTTTTTTCAGCACAGCTGGTTCATTCCCTTGCCATGCTGGTCACTAGATTTATCAACTTGAACGAATCTACTCCCTAGGGACAATTCACTCATGCATGAAATGTAAAGAATGGATGTCATGTGGCAGTCTCTGAAAAATAGTAGCACCTTTAGAAATAATGCTAAAACACTGATGAAGAATAAAGTCCTCTTCATTATTGTCCTTTTTTACGAGGCTGTTTCTGTTTCTTCTGCCATTCTTTCTCCATCATCTCTTTCCCCATGTCTCCTTGTGATGAGGATAGAGGAGACCCAATTGCCTTCTAACCTTCCCTGATGAACTTCCATATTTTCATTCCAGACTAGCCTTTCTAACCTTGCCTACATAAAACAATACCAGTGAATATAGTTTGTCTCACATTCCTCATATCACACCCAATTCATCCTTTCAATTCATTTGCACATAGCATTTTCTGATTACTGCCATCCGGTTTGTTAGCTATATCTGCAAGTTCCTATATTCCACAATTATAGGTGAGACAGTTTTGTCTCTTCATCAAGGTGACACTCTTTTTTTTGTGACAGCAGAGACAATATATTACATATTTTGCTTCATGAACAGCACCTGGCACATGGAAGCTATTCACTGAATACTTGAATTGAAACTCAATGTGCTGAGCCATGGGGAAAGCTGCCTGAACAGAAGTACTTACTAATTCAAAAGGTCAGGGAAGCACTTGAGCTGGTTTTGCTGATATCAGGCCTCCTGTCCTTTCTGCATGTGGGAAATTCGCACTTATTGTGCATGTGTGGCTGCCTCGCCACCACCCAGAAGTACAGGTGCAGACATTAGCATCGAGCAGATTTGCACAGGCAAGGACTCTTCCATTTGTCATGAAAGCTAGGCTTCCAAGAAAGGAGGTGATAAGTTGAAAAATTAGGGGGAAATATGTTTTAAGAAGTATCTGGCACACCCCTTCCCCACCTCCACGTTAATGAAAGGAAAGGGGTGGGGGAAGGAAATGTTACGCTGTACATTGGCAGGAAAATTATGCATGTCCTGTGAGCAGATGAACATGGGACTGTGAACAGGAAGCTGATTATTCCAACACATTATATTTCTCACTGGAAATATCATCCTGGAGGAAAAGTCCAACATCTCTGCTTTTGGAGCACCTACTCCTCCAGCTGTCTATATAATCTTGGCTGGAAGATAAGAACGAAGGTCATTTAAAAGTATGCTCGACAGGATTTGCTCTATGAGGCTATTCAGCCCAGCTCTGACCCTACCACCAGTTTCTGGAAACGGCCTTTTTCCCCCCTTTTGTTTGATGCTAGTTGGAGCAATGAATTTTTATTCCTATTTATTGCTAAACATCCCTCCTTCCTGTAAGCAACCTGCTGCCCACTTCTAGCCATATTTGATCATCCCAAAGTAACAAAGAAGAAGAAGCAGAAGCAGCGTAGACCAAGAAAATCTTTTTATTTTTATTTTTGCTAAACTTGGGATTGAGGAGAGAGAGGACTCTGTGTGTAACACAAAAATTGAGAGTTATTTGCATCAAACATTCCATTTACTAGAATACAGAAAATAAAGCTGGAATTTGAAGCATTAATGATTAAAAAAGGAACTGGATAAGAAGGAGAAGGAGGCAGTCAGAGACGTGATTTTAGAACACATGTTTACAAATGATTTCTGAGGTGCATTTGTTTCTATTTCCCTTGGGACAAAGCACCATAACGATAAATACAGTTCTTTTCTGTCTCTCAAAGAGAGCCGTATTTTTTTCTATTAAACACAATCAAATATAAGCATTTCAGTGTCAGATCATATCAGTATTAGCTGCCGGCATTAGTATAGTATCGGTCTGAGGTTGACTCAGCTACCCCTTGCCTCTCCACATGAAGCAGTTTCCTGTTGACCAGAGCCTAAAAACACATTCCCCATTAGCAATAGATGCAACTCTGAAAAGATTATTGGCTCTGAGCCACTAAGGAAAAAGTCAAAGGCAATAGGTGCAAAGGTTTTTCAAGCAACGGTGTTTTATAAATCACAGAGGCAAAAAGAGAAAAAAAAAAACAAAAACCAAAACCAAAAATTGTGCAGTAAGTAACAACAGTCACCTTCATCAATCAGTAAAACAATTTTGTTTTTAAATTCCACTAGAGTAGCTCAAACAACAACAAAACCACCACCACCACCACCACCACCACCACCAACAACAACAACAACAAAGATTCGTGTAAAGCTCTGCCTTGCTGAAGTCTGCCCAATTCCCACACAGAGGGTGGTATTTTGAAACAGGAAGGACACAGGTGTGCTTCATTTGAAATGGAATTCATTAACAGGCTCTATGATTTTCCTCTGCTCCCGCAGTATCAGAATGGATTGATAAGCTGCCATACTTGAGGGAGAGGGAGGCACATGTACAAGAGTTTTAAAATGGAAAGGCTGCAGAGTTAGGACTACACACAGTCCACCTCGTGCCTGCTGATTTATTCAGAAGGACAAGGGTAAAGATGATCTTGTCTTAATTTCAGTGCATTTTCAATGTGACAGAGCACCAAATCCAGTCACTAACCCCGTTAAATTACTTGCCAAGGGCTGGACCCTATTTTTCTTTGGAAAAAAAGGTGCCAGGGCAATAAGATAATTTGTAGTGCTGGGTTTCTAATATAAAATAATTCTGACCATTTAAAACAGTTTTTGTAGGAAATATTTTATAGTTAGAGGAATAGTTTTTGACATTTTGGGGGGGAAGAACAATGGGCCGTTTACAGGTCTACACAGCAGATTAATGAATCTAATTGAGTCTGTAGGGAAATGCTTCAGTTTAACTACTGGAACTAATTTATACATTCACCACATCGTAATAAGTCAATTTAAGTTTCTGGAAATAAAACTGGATATCCTGGGTATAGATTTGAACTATAAATTTCTGCAAGAAAGGAGTCTGTGTGTTCATTATACATTGTAAAATTACCATATGGACCTGTCAACACTTCTTAGCACAGCTTTGTAATAATGTCATTTAGTTTAACATTGTAATGTGCCAACTGAATTAATGTGTATGACACAAAGCATGCCTCCCTCCCAACCTCTGCTTCTGGGGAACTGTGCAACTTTTAAAGATTTTTTTTTCTCAAGGCAAGAGCCTCCTGCATTTGCATAGGGAACTTCAAGATGAAGATTGAGTGTAACCACATTTACCAGGAGCCTCTGAGAAACAAGCTATGGGGCTCTGATGCCGAGACGTTGCAGACAGATGAGCTCTGTAGAAACAGAAATAAATCTTTACCTGGGAAACCTCACTTCACACCCAGCACGAATCAGCGTGGAATGAAAAATAATGTTCTCTAATGATTTTGAACCATGTGAAACTCTGAAGATGGAGAGGTAAGAAAGTATTCTATACATATTAACACTTGGCGTTACTGTAGTGCTCAAGATACTTTCTTCAATCTGAGACCTTTCTTCAGTACAGAAGGTAATGTATTCTACCTATATGTCATTAGACGGTGACTTAACATAGCCTGATGAAGAAACTGTCTTCAAAATAGGAACTGAAGGGAAAAAAATCACTAACGTTTACCCAGGTAAAGTCATTTATATGTAAAATTTAATTCTCATAACAGATTTTATAAATGAGAAAACTGAGTTGTATACTGAATTGCATACATGGCCAAACATGGACTTGAACATAGATGTCTAATGCCAGGGCCAAGTTATTTTATATACTGTACAATCTACCTATAATAGTAGTAACAGATAGAGCTGTCATGTTCCCAGATATGCAAATGATTTGACTCAGTCTAGCCTCAAAGCAACCATGAAAGATAGTTATTATTATAGTAATTTTATGGATATAGACATCAAGAGTTAGAATGTATAACAGCTCAAAATCATTGCTCTAGTAAGTGGGAGAACCTGGATTTTAACCAAAGCAAACCAACGTAAGACCATGGAATCATCCAGTCCCCTCACAGTGTATCCTAGTAACAGAACAGGTGTTAACTCCTTCATAAGAGTCTTGCCTATATAAAAATCTGTCCCTGGGTTAAGAAATTGACTTTTACAAATTCCTGTTCCCTTAGAAGCAATGCACTATGATGCAGGTATTTATGAACAAACTAGCAGAGATATGCTTCTATGGTGAGCATTTGTGGAAAGCTAGCTGTTGTCAGGCAGAGTTAAATATCACAGAAGGAACTTGTTACTAAGTCTTTAACAGAGACGAGTTTCAGGGAAGGCCTGAGCACTCCACAGAAAGTTACAGATATGGGGTAAATCTGGGAAGTCACAAACACATAAGAACTACAGTGTACAAGGACAAAGAGTTTTCCTGAAGAGAAGGGAACCTCTACTTCACAAGTGGCATCTATGCTAGCATGACACACATAAACACCAGACATGATACTAATACTTGAGGATATTTAGTTTCCTTTTAAAAAATTATGTTATTATTTAAATAGTGTATACTTGCAGGCATGTTGTACATATGTAGGCACTCACGCGCCAAGACAAGTGTATGGCAGTCAGGAGACCAGTTCACAGAATTGGCTCTTTTTCCATCTTTATCTTTTACATGGGCGGGAGGCTTGAACTCAGTCTCAGGATTGTGTGTTACATCTACCTGCTGAGCACATCTCGGACTCTTCGATTTTTAAACTTGCTCATTAATTTGGAGTTGACTTTTCTTTTCATTAATGGGGACTTTAACCTGGAACTTCATGCATGTGAGGCCAGCACTTTACCACTGAGCTTATATCAACATTGTCCAAGAAGAACCGCAGAGTCTGGGTTTGTTTTCAGTGCTTGTGACTGAACCTAGGGTGTCAGGAACGTCAAGCAAACCCACCATTGCTGAGATAGCTGAGTTACTGTCTCTCCTTAGCTTCCTGATGTAAAGCTTGGGTATTGCCTTGTTTGACTTGTTTGACTCAGTTCATGCAGCTTGAATTTTCTCTCACTTTGATACTCAGTGGTCTGAGATTGCTTTCCTCATTTGTTCTCTCACCTATCTATCTATCTATCTATCTATCTATCTATCTATCTATCTATCTATCTTCTATCTATCTATCTATCTATTATCTGTCTATCTCTATCTATCTATCTATCTATCTATCTATCTATCTATCTATCTATCATATATTTATCATCTATCTGGGGAAAAGGAGGGAGAAGAAAGAAGAAAGGGAGAGTGGGAGGAAGACAGAGGTAGAGAGGGAATGAGTCTATGCTATGGTGAATTTGTATAATTTAGAGAACAAGCTTGGGTGTTGATCTTCTCTTTCTACCTTGTCTGAGATAGAATCTGTCATTTACTACAGCCTAAGCTAGGCTAGCTTGTTGGGAACTTCAGGTGTTCTTCTGCTTCTACCTCACATCTCAGAGTAGGAAGGCTGGGATTACAGATGCATGTCACTGCTCCAGTTTCATGTGGGTTCTGGCCATACAAACTGAGGTTGTCACTCTTGCACAACAAGCACATTGGACACTGAGTCACTTTCCCCCAGCCCTCCACTTCTGTTGGTTAATGTCCTATCGGTAGTCTCTACAACCTAAATCATACTAATTCCTTGAAAGGAGTCATCTCAGGCCTTCAGAAGCAAGACCAGAGGGGTCCAGGTCCTGCGTGTGCTGTGCTAATTCAAAGTCTGTGATCAGCATCCTTAAATATGACTGTGAAGAAAACTGAAAGAAAAAAAATCAGCAGTTCTCCCAGCCACCCTCCACCCCACCCACCCCAATCCAAGCCATTTAGATTATCCCTGTGCCTTTGTCAGATTTTATAGCACATTGATCTAGCACTGATGAACATTTATTTTCTTATAATATAAAAGATAGAGTATGTATATTATAACTACTAATGTCCAAAATTGGGGAATGCTTCATAGGAGAAAACTTTTCATTACATAAATCTTGGAATTAGGCAATCATTTGGTAAAAAGCTTTGTTTAGTTGATACCTTCCATTCATGGTAGAGACTATAAAGAAACCCCATCATCAGTGTTTTCAGGTGAAGTAGGAATGTTGGACAATGACAATTAATTTATATAAAGTGACCAAGAAATATGATTGTTTTGGGAAAACATCCTTTATGCCCCAAGAAAAGGAAGGACATGTAGCAACTCTGCACTTGTAAGTAGTCACATGGCAAAGCCCTTCAGTTAGATGAGTTCAATGTATCTCACCATACCCTCCCATATTCACAGCAGAAATTATACCCAAAGTCACCCAAACACAGAAAATAGTAGCTGAGTGAAAACAGTGCATGAATAATTCGCTATGCTTGGCCGCTGGTTCCATCTTCTGCCATAAGTGTCTTGTTGGCTGTATAAGTAAGAGAAGCAAGGAAAGGTCAGAACATAACCTTTGAAACAAAACTAAGTATAAAGCCTGGTGAAATACGGTATCCCCAAGGTTTATGGTGAAAAATCATATGTTAATAAGTTCTGAGTAATTGAAAATTGATTAAAACACTCACCTAGGACATACATGTTAAGGTTTGGTTTTCTATGTTGAAAGGACTCTGGCCAGCTACAGCATGGCAAGCATGGCTCTGGCAGGCCTCACCTTTTTCCCCATTCTCTCTGCCTATCAAGATCCAGCTATCAAAGGACAAAATTCCAGCAATCAAAAGCCCCCTTTGGCTCACCTAATTAACATGCCCAATTAAAGTTAAACGTCTCATCCTTTTACCTTTATAAACCACTTTTTACCTATGGGCCATAACTGTCTCCTCTCTATCCAAAGACAGATATACTTTCTGTGTCCCACCTCCTCCAGGATAAAGTCTCCATTTCCTTCTCCTTGGTTCCTGTTCCCTTCTCTCTCATCTTTGTCCCCTCTTGCCTCTTATTCCTTACACTTTGTCTCTCTGGGGCAAATAAATCTTTTATGCTGAGAACTTGGTCCGGGGTGTTCTGAGCCAATACTTTCCTCTTACAAGTAGGGCATACATGTTAAGATTTGTTTTTTTATGCTGATTGGTGCAAGAGATTGGCATCAATATCTCTCTTCCAAACACTGGCCCATTTTTGGGCCTTGAACACCTTGGTAAAGGAAGCAGTTGATAATTGTCTCACAAATTGGGGCAGAGCAGAGGTAGAAAATCATACCATAATGTTTTGGCCTTGAACTTCTTGAGAGCACTAAAAAATATATGTATGCTTTGGGACATTCTAACTTAATTATTTTATCAGTTTCATAAGTGAGAAATTATAGTATTATGCTACTCTTATAAATTTGTATTCAGATTTCAGCAGTTATGCAAAAATTTGCAGGCCCATTCTATAGTCTGATGATGGTACAGTAAAGACCATGTAAAGGACTATTCTCCTTTGGTCACAATTACACATTCCCAAAGAACTTCTGCTTCTGCACACCCATACCTCCAACATTTGTCTAGCTTTTTCATTGAGATGAAATGCAATGTTAAATTGTTCATTCCAAACCCTAAGAAGAAAGCTTCTCTAGAAGATGAGGCAAAACATGACTTTAAAACACTTAGCATTTTATGCTGTTGCTTATCTTCAATGTACTTTAAAATATTAGCTAATTAATTCATTCATTTCTGATTATAAGGGGGTAGAAATTCAAGGCAAAATTGGAAAATGTTTCTACATCATTATTAAGAAAAGCTTACTTATATCAGAAAAGATTATTTCTCTTTTTGAGTAATACATACTACCATAAAAATGTTATAAATGCCGTTTTCTGGAACTAGATATAATAATCATTAAAAAGGAAGAATAGCTGTAATAATACTTGTACAAATGCAACAACATAAGGTGAGTACATATCTGTTACATACTGATAGTCGAGAGGAGAAGTTGTGTCTATTTGCGTTAGAGGACCTAACACAATTCCTGAAATGGAAAAGCAAAACACAATTTAATAGGTAGTGCTATCTAATTTATAAACTTTCTTTCCTACAGGGGTAAATAAACTGTGAAAGTGCATGAGAGAATTCATTAAAAAAAAAGAAAGAAACAAGATTTTCAACAGTGTGGTTAATTTTCTGATTACAAAGTTGTATCTGTGCGCCATTAAACAGAAAAAAAAAACAGAGAGAAGAAAAAATATTAAATAGGAGCAGAAAATAGATCTAATCTTTGATGCTATCTCCTAAAAAATAATGTAATTCACTGGAAGATTCTCTCAAATATATTTTCTAGCATACTTACCCTGGAATTATGACAATCAAATTGACTAAGAGTTTAATTCCTCCTTATCCATTTAATGTCAAACTGCTACATGTTTCAAACTGACCTTTTAATCTTACACATGAGTTCCCAGTTTGAGATAGGCACAAAGCTAGCCTGTCCATGCATATAAAATGATAATTTTGATAGTCAAATTACCGAGTTGGCAATAGATACAAATGGATTGACATATTTTTGTTAACTTTAGAAATAACACGATGTAGTTGCACACTAGGTGATGATCTTGGAACATGCTTCCCATCTGGAAGAAATGGAAGCATGAAAACTTTTGCTTATTTATTTATTTTTTTATGACTGAGAAAAAAAGTCATACAAAACTTATATAAACTCACTAAGAAATACAATGAAATGATTGTAAAATCAACTCAACATCCAGAGTTCCCAAATACATGGTGGTGCAAAGAAGTGGAGACATCAAAGAAAAAAATATTCTGGGAGAGAAGATTTGTTTATATCTGGAAATCAGTATAAGTAAGTGGGCATTAGAGGTGCTTTTTCACATATATGAAAATGATGGTCAAAGCCATGAGAGTCAATGTAGTAAATCAGGAAGTAGGAAATGTAGGAATAGGAATAAAACTGACGGAGAAAAGGATGGAATGTTACCTAGTTGTAAGGACAGTCAGAAAGGTAGCAATAGAAAGTGAATTTGGAAGACCCAAACCTCCCACTCTGATGGATAAAAAAAAAAAAAAAAACCATTGGAAAAGAACTTGTGCTGCAGGAAACACAGTAGAAATGGCGGGGTAGGGGGTGAGTGGGGAAAGGTGAGAGAGCTTGGATTTTTCCCATAGCATTGTATGATTGTTTCTAACAACACCTATCAGGTCTAGTAATTCATAATCAAGAGCTAGAAAAGGCATGAAGAAGAACATTTCAGTCATGTCAGGAGCATGGTCATTGAGCAGTATGGCAACTGCAAAGAATTTAAACCTGAAAAAACTGGGATCTACATTCTGGCTTATATCACCATGTTGTTCCTGGTTAATCATGTCCCTCATGTTTGTCCTTTCCTATAAACTGAGTGATTTCAAGTATGATTTCAAATAGGCAATATATACTATTTTTGAGGCAAAGAAACTGTAGCAGAGAAGGCAATAAGGAGCTCTGTGTGCACTTCTACTCTTTCCACCACTTTCTTGTTTTTGATCATGAGAAAGTTTTGTATCTTAATCTTAGTTTCTTCATCCACACATTGCTGGAAGAATAAAGCTGAAGAATATTCAAGTTCACTTCTCATTGAGTTAATACTTGTTTGGATGGTTATATTGACGTGAAACTCTTGAATCCCAAATATTTTAACAACATATTTCATGATGACTTGGAAACACCATCAAGTTCAAAGTCTGGAGATTTAATGTGATGGCAGTTGTGCAGAGATACTCACATGCTTATTTGACTCCAAGGGTCTCTTGAGAATGACCACTTTGCCATTTTATTGTAAAATATAGTCCTATAAACTGCTGTGGTCTTGGAGAAGAGAGAACTTAATGCATTTAATGCATTAAGTAAAAGTGAATAGGTGTTTAGTGAACCAATAGACAGAGGATGCATAAATATTTCAATTTAGAAGAAACATTGTTCTATTCCAGATTCTGAGCTGAGGTCTATCATGTAGGACACTGAATAATTGAGGACCCATATAAGAGATAAACATTTTCTTCAAACATAAATCCTGTAAATGTGCTGGGAGAGTATGTCGAGCCCATGTCGAAGAGAGCACACTAGCTCTAACACTCTGAATCATGTTGATCACTTCTGAAGACTTTCACCCTATTTTGAATAATGAGCAACTGGGCAAAACTGATGTGACAATGGAGTTGAACATGGTAATGGCTTAATTTTGTACAAATGGTGTTTGATTCGTGTTCTTATATTTAAAACCTGCATTGGCTTAGTCAGTGATTGGCTCTGAGGATATTTTGGTTTAGAAATAATTTTTGATATAGTTCCTGGAAAAGTAAGGTAAAGAAAAGCCTAAATAACTGATTTTGTTAGTTGTTTCAGAACCAAATTCAGAGACTGCTGGTGAACAGCAGGCAGCAAGTGGGCTGCCTTGCCTTCTGTCCTCCCTAGTCCTATTGGGTGGTTGTCCCTCACCTATTCTCCTTCTGAGTGGGATATTTCAAGTGCTGTGCTACATAGAAAACATTTAGGCAGCTAATGGTTTCTTTTATATGGAAAGATGCAATTCTGTGCTATTTATCTCATTAGGACTATTATGAATTGCTTTAAAAAAAAAACTCAACCAGAAAATAAAAAGGGGTTCTTTCTAAGAGAACACCCAGAGGCAGGAAGTCTTCACTTGCTGAATGGAATGTGAATGAAGTATACTGACTGCAGATGGTTACAGGCTGCTACCATGAGTATCCCTGTAGATACAGTCTTGAGTAAAGCAAAATTACTACACCCTTGTCTCTCTGAATTACCCAGTAGGCTAATCTTCACAAATGGATGGGATTTAAAATATGATTTTGAGATTTTTACCAATTGCATAAATCTATGTATATAAAGATGTAGGTTCAAATTTATAGATCCTGGACATAACAGGAAAGATGAGGACATTTTCAGCCAGCAATTTTATGAACATTTTAAATCATTGTTTAGTATGGATTTCTCTCAATAAAAGTAGCCCAAATGACGGAGTTTGTTGTGCTAAAATAGAAAACAATTCCATTATATTACTAGCTTAATAGAATAATGCCTTAAATATTTAAATTTGTGCCATGAGTTATATATAAACTCCCTTGGCTGATGCCACTAAATATGCAGTTGGGACGTCAACTAAGTATGGGCAAAACCAAAACCAAAACTTGAACATTACTTAATTTTTTTTTTTTTACAAAACATATATATGAGAATTACAAAAGTGTTAGCTATTTTATTTTATAATAATATCAAAGGTATTATGCAACAAACATGGAAATACTTAGTCTCTTTTGGTTTCATTTTTATTTTCTTAATTTCTGAGACAGTCTTGCTATATGGTTCAGGCTAGCCTCAAATTCAGGCCAATACTCCTGCCTCAGGCTCTTGAATGCTGAAATCTTAAACATGTAATATCCCACCTAGCATAAAATACTTAGTAGTTTAGATAATTGTTTCATAACTCTTTGCTTACTCAGTGTAACCATAATATTTTAGAGTCAAAGAGAATTGCTGTAGAATGCACATGCTTAGATTAGAGATTCAGAACATTTACGAGCCGTGTGGAGATTTTAAGGGTGTTTAGTATGACTCCAGGCTCAAGTTAGCAGACGAACTTAAGTTGGACTCATAGAAGACAAGTTCTTGTCTCTATTCTACAGTGTGCCAAGAAAGCTTGAACTTTCACTTTCTGGTTAATGGTCAAACAGCTTCCTTTCACAGTGTGGTCCATACTTCATAACGGAACATGTTTTTAAAAATGTGTAGCCTTTGGGTTTGGTACTATGCTAATATGAGTTCCTTTCTCTGTAGAGGGTCAGGGTGATTTCTTGTATTCTCTTTAACCCAACAAATATGCTAAACATCTGAGTGTAGTTCATGATGTCAATGGAAGCCTTATTTTTTGAGACGATTCTCTTCCCAAATGGAGGTAACTTAATTGTAAGTTACCTCAAGGTAACACAATTATGTGGCTTTAAAAATGAGCAGATGAACCCTCCCCAACAAATTCTTTGTACTCTATCTGTCTCCATTATATCTCCAATGGATCCACAGACTAATTCAAAATGACATACCAGACACTGATTTTGAGGTTTGGACAAAGGTTCTCACCTGAGACATTTTGATCACACCATCACTGGCATTCAGAACGCCTGGTAGACTATGCACCCAGACTTGTTCCTTATGTACGGTGTGTCTTCTGTGCCTTTTGGCAGCTCATTCAAGATGCTTCTGCAGAGCTGAGGTGAGAAGTACTGTTGTTCACCAGTCACACTTAGCCTAAGTGGGAGATCTGAACAAGGTATCCTTTGTGAAACCTCGGTGTAAATATTGAAACAAACCACTCAATTTCACAGTCCCAATTTGCTTTTGCTAAAACAATGATATGATGCTGAGAGACTAAGAATCATTTCCGAGGTAGAAACACAAACTCTATTAGCATAGTCATATCCTTTATACTTCCAAAAGACTTTTCCAATGCATGACTGTATTTAAAGTAAGTGAAGTACGTGCTACCCATTCTCAGGTCTAAGAAGTGTAGAAATTGAGACCTGGGTAGATTTTTCAAAATTATGAATAGTCTTTTAAAAGATTGCTATTTTATTCTTAGCTATTATCTTCAGTCTTAAATCACAATGTATTACGCTTTACTGACAATTTCTAAACTACCTGGAGGTTTCCACATCTAGGTACTATTATTGTCCAAAGGACATGTGTCTTGTCTTTTAAACTGTAAAATGGCCAACAGCTGATGGAAGTGCTTAGTTATGGCCTCTCCTGTGACAGAAACCTCTCTCTTAGTTATCCATGGGAGCTTTGGGTGCTCAAATGTCTGTTAGAGCTACCATGGTTTCAAGACTCCATTTGCTGAATGACATATAGCTGTGAGTGAGAGCATTTCATGTCACTAAGTTCTGAGGAAAAATTGTGTTTCCCTGTGTTACATGAAGCTCTCCCTTCTTTAATGCCTTCCAGAATTGCCCAAACTAAAGACTCCATAGGTCTGTCTAGGCCCACACTTACCCACAGACACAGGTAAGTGCCACCTCGCTACCCCCACTGCTTCTGTTTCGTTTCTGTCCTGGTTATTTTGCTCTCTTACAACCACAGAGGATATTAACACCCTCCTTCCTCCAAGAAAAGGGAGGGATACAGCTTCTATCCTAACTTGTGCTTCTAAGAGAGATGTGAAGGAGTGGCATATGTCGCTGTGCTGTGAGGTACATGCAGTCTACAAGTTCTCTGGCGGAATTCTCACAGTTGAGTGAACAGAACATGTTGCTTAACTTCCTGACCTGGAACTTAAACCATTTCAGTTTAAGTATGGCTTATCAATTATTCTGCAAATTTCTCACCTAGATCGTTGCTTTCCCCAGCCCCACGTCAAAACAAGAAATGCTACAAATCTGGAGACACTTTTTAGATTCAATTCATTTCTATTTTACTGCCTTTGTTACATAATGCGAAGTATTAATGCTACCAAGAGTTGAGTGTTTCTGTTAGTCCATTTTTATGGACTCAGAGACAAATCATTCACAAAGACTATAAAATAACACTGGGATAATATCAAGTTAGAGAGGGTGCAAATAAGAAAATTAACATTATGAAGCAACCTCATTTTTTCCCCCTTCTTTATCGTATTCCTGGGGGCATTTCTGTATGAAACTCTAATAGCAACTAATGATCCTAAAAATACCAGTATGATTCAAACAATTCTGGAACTGCGACAAGAATTCGTGGTAGCTGTCAAAGCCCAAATAAAACAAATCTGTCGGTGATTTCATTAAAAAAAAAAAAAGAGTCTATTTTAATCATTTCTTCTCTTAAAAGTCGTATTATTTCAAACCACTATCTACACACTCACGCTCAGGGTTTGAGTTCCCATGCATGTCACGTGTTCTAAAGATCTCCAACATCTCTCCTAGTGATATTACACAGCTTTGAAAGTATGCAAGAACCAGTTTACTATCTGCTCACCATTTCCTCTGGCTGAGCATATTTTCAGAGGGAACAACCCCTAGACTCAAAGAATAAGTATGAAATACTAGATACAGAAGTTGTTTTGCTTGTGCAAAAGTCTTACTTGTGTTTTCAAATTCTATAGTTTTTCAGCTAGATTTCATGCTCTGATTTTCTTTCTGGATGTTCAAAAAAAATCATGTAAAGGCCTTTTAAACCCCTGTGTACTTGAACCTACAATCAATTTAACGGTTGTGACTAATACAAAGTTCAAATGAAAGTTACTGTAAATAGTAACTGCAGAGTTCGAGTTTTTGCCATTCTTCCATTAGGTAGCCGATCTTCAGGTTATAATAAAGGTTTGTTAAATGAGATAAGTCCCAGTTAATAGTTTAGAGGTCATATTATTGTCATGGTTGTTGATTTCTTCTTTATATCGTGTAAGAAACAAATTATACATGCTCAAAATGTCCGTTTTTTTTTTTTTTTTTTTTTTAAATTTCAGGATGATGCGTATGTAACTAAACATATTTCTGTTTATGCAACAGCACCCTCTGGAGGTCTAGGACATGAGGAACTTTCATAAATCAATGTCCTCTTTTGTTAGCACTCTGGATTTTTGTTGACTTGGACATTTAATACTTTATATTCTGATAATTACATTTGTTTCTTAAAATGATTAAGCGTGTTTAATGTTTCTCGGGCATTTGTTACAATTGGTGTGTAGTCTCCGATAAGGCTCAGTGTTACCACTCAACACACAGTTCAGCTGATCTTGGTGATGTCTCTAACTTTCCAATTTTCTGTCCTGTCAAAATATTTTTCAAAAAAAGAGAAATGACAACTTTCGTTTTCAAAAATCCATTAATATGTGGTTATATGAAGGCAATGGGGAACTATTTTTTATCTCCTTTGAAGCCTACATGGAAACAGTGGCTTTCATTCTTCCTTTCCTGGTCAACAGACGCAGCTGTGGTTTTGAAGCTAAGTTAACGGAGATGGGAGAGTACGGAAAGGATCAGAGGTCAAACACATCGGAAAATAATACCCATGAGTCACGGGAACACAAGAACCAAAGTGACTTCTATTATGTTGTAGTAACATAAATAAATGCTCCCACAGTCCACGGCCTCTCTGTTGCACTTCTGCATACAAAGATCTTTTTGAAGTTCGGAGAGATGCAAAGTTGTCCACCCACTACAAAGAAGGGGACAATCATATGACTAATGCTCGGCCCGTGGAAATATGCCATTCCTCTTTCAGTAAAGTCAAGAGGTTCTTCTCCCAGATGAGTCTTCAAGGGCCTGAATCTTAGCTTCTCAAGGGCTGAGGGACAGGAGTGCATATGGACCTAGGAAATAATGCCTAGTGAAGCCTGAGCCTCAGTCAGAATGGCTTCTTGGAGGACTAGCTACCGTTGGCTGTTGTCAGCAAAGACTATCAGTGACATTGTCAATCTTAAACTGAAGCCCTAAATTTGTCAAACCACTCCATGCAGAGATTAAGGATAACAACATGAAGCCTACAAAGCCAAACTGGATTATAATTCTAATTTCCAACTACTTGAATGTGAGCACGTATGTTGCTATATACACAACCATATTAAAACACGCAGGAAAATATTGAAGCTCAAATGACTACTAGGCAAATGAAGAGAGAAGAGTAAAAATGATTTTGTTCTCTGGCTTCTGTCTTGCACCTCCTTAGTTGTCCAATTTCTCACTTTATTCATAAAACAGTCTAAAAAGTAAGCCCAGAACTCTGCATGCAAACCAAACTGAAATTTTTAGTTACATTAGTTGTTATAGGAATTGAGGGTTTCTATTTGGATTTAACTAACTTTAGGTAATTTGATTTACATAAACTGCTAAGAAAATTTATGAGGTCTTTGTAAAACATCGGATGGTATCTAGCACAGAAACAAAGACTAATGTTAACATAATTTTAATTTTTAATAGACACTTGCCTAGCATCTTTAAGGACCAAGTACTAGTTAACAAGTAAATACTGAGTCACTTACTTTTCCTAAGATGCTTATAAGGCAGAAATCTACCTCTGTGCTTCTCCATCCCCTCATCTCCGTCTTCATCAAACTATTCTTCCTTCTTTTCCTCCTCCTTCTCTTCTTCCTCCTTCTCTGCACCACCACTACCACCACCACCACTACCACCACCACCACCACCACCACCACCACCATCACTACCACCAATTTTTCAGAAACATGAAACAAATAAAGAACCTTTCTCACTGTCACACAGCTAGTAAGTGCTGGAGTTATAATGTAAACCCAAGCAATATAGATTTAAAAGTCTGTAGTTAGTCACAGAATAGCTCTGTCACTGGATCTGTCACTAAGAACTGATTTCTGTTACCATCATCACAAGACAAATTTCATTTTATATTGAATTTCTAAATTGGTCAAATAAGCCTATACCATTAAAATAGTTGTGATAATTTTATTTATGTAAGTGCAAATGCATGATTCAAAAATTCCCATAAGAACTAGAAGTTGTCAAAATGATGACTTTGACCATCATAAGAATATATGTCTTGGAGTTTTTCAAATTGTCATTAATTTGTATCTATTGGTATTCACTCTCCCTCCCCTTGTTGGCCATTGCTTCTGAAATGACCATCCTCTCAGCTTCCAAATTTACAGTAGGAACAAGGAATCAAATGAGAAACACACACACACACAAACACACACACAGAGGCACACACACCACGGGATTCTTCACCCCAGCTATTTTTGCTTTGAATAAGTCCCACACAGCACATTAATCTTAGGGCTAAGATTTTCCCATCACAATCCTTCTCCAGAGAGTCTAGAGAAAGCTTGCGATTGCAGAACCTCCCATCTTTTAGAGTACGGGGCTTATGGCTAGTAACATATATGTTCTCAGGGAAAAAAAAAAACAGGAAATATTGAGGGTGGATCACAACAGTTCTCTGTGGAAAAGACTAGCTGCTCAGATGAATGGTAATGCAGTGAGGGAATATCTAGCCACATTTCTCTAACTTAATAGCTCTCAGGCTACGGTGTGCACCAAAATTTTACCTGGAGATTGATCCCACACATCTGGACTGGAACACAGGAACTGAAGTGTCAGATGATTGTGATGCAGGTACCCAAGGATGTACTTAGAAAACCACTTACAGGCTAGTAGTAAGATGAACCAGAGTTTCTTGGGACTTGCTTCAAATCTACATTCCTGATGCCTCTCCAGATACATAAAATCCATATCTCTATGGAAAGGGCTGAGCATGTCCCTCTGATGCTGGTGAAGGTTACTACAGATTTCTCACCTTGGTCTATTCTGTCATTGCGGTTTACGGCTATGGGGTTATAACCTTTGAAATCCAGGAAATACTTAAAGGCCTTTTTGGTGTTTTTAAATTCGCTCAAACCCTTTTCCTAAAGCTTGTGTTATTCACACATTTATTTATGTGTTTGTTTGTTTATTTGTTTATTTATTTATTATTGTTGGGCTGTCTCTGGGTGTTCTCTTTCCCTCTTTTTAACATTGAAGATAAACAGTGTGTGTGTGTGGTGTGTGTGTGTGTGTGTGTGTGTGTGTGTGTGTGTGTGTGTGTGTTGTGTGGAGGTGGTATTTCAGTCTGTAGAATTAATACTAGGGCTTCTCTAAGCCTTGTAGGTAGCTCTTGTTACTTTGACACAATTTTCTACCAAGTTCCATGCTTCCTTTCTCTAACAAATGGAGTGCTATTGGGAAATATCTATCTATGTGCAACCACAAGTGATACTAAGGAAATTTACTTTTTAAACCAGAGAATATAAGAGGAACGAGGCATCCCAGCCTTTCATTATTACTTAGTGATAGCTCTATGGAGATGATCCAGAAAACAATAAATTGACCAGTGAATCCATCAGTTACTCATAACTGATTTCCTGACAGCCTTTCCTTTCTGTCAGCCATGAGCATGAGGCAAAGGGTTGATTTATTCTCTTTGGGGTTCATAATGAGCACGTGGGCTGAATTGAATGTTCTATTTACTCCTGGTTACAATCTGATGACAAGGTTGCCATTGGACCAAGAAAAATGTTTCTAGTGTTATTATTAATATCTGTTAAGGACCTGGGGTCTGGACTGTGACCACACAATTTATAATATTAAATTTATAATCTGTCAAACAACTAAAAGTCAAAAACAAGAAACAAGAAAGTACCTGTGAAAGCAAAGATAAAGCAAAGAACCACAGTGTGCTGTTCTGACATGTGCCATTGTTTGCTTTGTAAAGATATTGATTGTATTAAAACCACTTAAGATCGGTTAATGATAAAAACATTAATGACTCAAAATGCTAACACACACCATCTCACCTGAAGAAGACTGATGATTTGATGATTAGATATGAATAGAGTTGAGCTTGGCTGTTCATTGGCTCTCTCTTTTTAAGATTAGTGACTATTAATACAAGGTGGGCAGCCCCGAAATCATACATTCACAACAAAATCTGACCCAGCAGGTTGGGTTTATAAATTTATGCACAGATACATGTAACAATAAGAAAATGATGTTGTTAATTTGAGAGTGGGGGACATGGGGAATATGGGGACATGGAGGGGAATAAGGGAGGAAGTAATATAATTCTATTTAAATTAAAAATGTGAAAAATAGAAAAATGAACATGTTGAAAACACTCATGATCTTTATCTTTCTAAACAGACAAAAGTAGAGATATTTGAAAGTTAAGCCAATGTACACAAGAGAAACACTGCACTATCCCATGGAAAAAAAATTAGAACTTTCAAAAGTGTCACCTGTTAGTGGTTATCAGTTCAAGAAACATTTATTGAATACTTTCCATGAGCTAGGCATTAGGGATGAAAAATGGTGGGGGTGGGTTGTTTGCCAGAAAGGATAGAATTATTTCAAGATTTGTTTAGTCTTATTATGTGTCTATGAGTGTTTTGCCTATGTGTATGTCTGCCTGCGTGTGTATGTGTGTGTCTATGTGTGTGTAATGCCTGCCGAGACCAAAAGAGAGAATTAGATTCATTGAAACTAGAGTTAGTGGACACATGGATGTTTGTAATCACAACCCAGGCCCTCTGAGTCTTTGCAGCACCTAGAAAAGAAATTTGCACACTGGAAATAGTAACATTTTCATTGATATCGGCAATCAATTGAATCAGTTTTTTTTTTTTTTTTCTTAAAGAAGCAGAGTGGGATGGGACATAGTAAAACACCTTGAAGATAGTAAGTGAACTTATAGGGTCATGGAGGTTATAGTGCAGTTTGTTTCAATGTGAATGTGTGTACATGTGCGTGGCTTCTGCATCACTACTTAAAGACATATTTTATTCTAATGATTATTGTCTTAGGACAGCTTAAAAACTACTGATAAAGAATCCACTCGAGACGTGCAATCAAGTGGAGACCCAGAACAATTCAGGACAAGCACACTTACAGTTGATGAAAAATCCCCAATATTAACACCAACTTGAGAATTTGAATGTCTACTTTCAGGGCTTTCAAATTAGTTAGAAAACGATCGATGTAAAGGTCAAAGGGAGGGGGTCTGTAAAGGATGGTGCAGACAGAAGGACTTGTGTGTGTAGCATTGTGAACATTGTGTACAGGGCCATGAGAGAGCCTTTGCCGGTGAAACATGGGCTTATCAGACAGTTGCAGTGAATGGCACATGGCAAGCTTTTAGAGTGAGGTGTGCAACAGGCTGGCTCGTGACAGGAATCCAGTCATGATCCAGTTTTTGCTGTTGCGGTCCTCTCTGTTCATCTGAATGACATTTATATCCTTGAAGCCAGTGCCGATGAGGACGGAGGCTCTCCATGGCGCAGGCTATTTATTTTTAAAGGGAAGAATGAGCATATTGGTCATATTGTCAAAATAGTAAGAAAGTTTTCCTCCTTAATTTTGTCAGACCAAGACAAATGTGCTTATAACCCTGGTCTCCTTATCTTCCTATAATGAGAAAGTGTCTCTAGGACACATTCTAGGCCTTCATCTAAATGCCAGAGTCATTTTCTCCTCCAGGGGAGTACATCTAGTTATTTGAATATTAAAAATGCAAACACTAGCAAGTGAACTTGGATTTCCAGGCTTGTGGCCTGAACACCTGTTTGCTTAGGATTGACTTCCAATGTATTTTTCCCACATGCCAGTATTGATAACTAGAGTGGTTTTAATGAAAATGACCCCATTTACAGGGAAGGGCACTATTAGAAGGTGTGGCCTTGTTGGAATAGGTGTGGTCTTGTTGGAGGAAGTTTGTCACCGGGGAATGGGCCTTGAGGTTTCAGAAGCTCAAGCCAAGTCCAATGGCTCACTTTCTTTTTCTGCTACCTGCCAATACAGTTGTAGATTTCTCAGGTCCTTTCTAGCACCATGTCTGCCTGCATGCTACCTTGTTTCCTGCCATGTTGCCAATGGACTGAACATCTGAATTTTAAGACTGCCCCAATTAAATGTTTTTCTCTTATAAAAGTCACTGTGGTCATGGTGTCTCTTCACAGCAATAAAACTCTAACTAAGACAATCACCATGCTTAGGGAAAAAAAGGTTCTACGCTCTTAAAAACTTGAATATATGATGGCCAAACAGTGCCCCATATGTTATGATATGCCAAACTCCATAATTCAGCAATGAAGGATTCTTTGATTCTTGGCAGGAAGAGCTTTATGAAAACTCCATTCAGTGTGGACTCAGGGATGCAGTTCTGAGAAAGTAAACAGCCTTGACTAAGAACTTGGAGGCTGAATGTCGGTTTTATTCCTTCTCCACATGAAAGGTGGATGATGATTCTTCCTTCTGATATGGAATTTGCTCACCCATAAAAAAATAACACCTTTGCTCTAGTAAATGGTTAATAAAAAAATAAGTGCTCTAATAAATCCTTTTCAGTCCCCATAGCCTTGGAATTTATGCAAAGTTTATACAATGAGGCAGAAGGTAGATACAAGTTTTAAAGCCCCACTATTCTGAAGATTGGGTACATCTGAATAGAAAAACAATTAAGGTCTCAAGCAAGTCAAACAACATTCTATCCTTAGCATCCTGGGTGGACTGGAAGGCAATGGCAGTTACTAGTTTCTTTGTTTCTAAAACAATTGTTTGTACTTGATGCTGAGAACAGTGGGATGCTTCCTGTTGCTCTGTTAAGGGTTAAGGTACAGGTTTTCATTTCACATGACTGTCTTAAGAATGACCCCTAACACTTAGGTGTCCACTCTTCTGCACATAGGTAGAAATGCAGAACAAGCAAAGAATTTTCTATATTTTCCTCTACATATCTAGAATTTCTTAAATTTTGAAAATCTTTAGGTTCTGTAAAGAGACCTTGTCTTTCTGTAAGTTCATAGCCCTTTTTTTTTTTTCATAACAGAGTCTATACTCCACATTTGGTAATAAGCTGCAACTGTATTTGTCAAGAGTCTCCTAAGAAGAAAATCTACTCTAACTGAAATATAAAACTATATTTCTCTTTGAAACATTTAGAATCTTGAGGTATTTATCCCTTTTCTAACTTTTCAGTGTGGAAAATCTATGTTAAATAGAAGCTAACAGCTGAATCAAGACATAAAATTGTATGGAAGAATTTGTAGTGCATTCTGTGACAGTTCTCCCATATGAGGAGAGTCTTAGCTCGAGGGGAACCAGAAATGGTCCTGTGCCAATTATTTTTCAGGAATTTAGCAACAGAATCCAAAAACTCTTTTTATGGGTTTCTCATCATTATTAATGCATGGGAATAGCACCACTGTGAATTTAAAGCAACCTTGATCATTTTACCAGTTAACCTTCCTTGCTTTGCTCCAGGGAGAAGAATATTCTGCTTGTTTGGTGGATGAGGCTGTCTGTCTTGAGGAACCTAACAGAGGACAGCCAAATGGGGTGAACTGACTTTAAATGGCCTTCTGGGGTTATATTTATGTTGATGTGGTACTTGTTATTATTGGTTTCCTAATCAAATATTAGATGCTACGAACACTGCATATATAATCAACATGTGCTATTATTGTTTATATGTTGAGAATATACTTTTATGTATTGTTTATATGTTTACTATCCCGTGGTTATTTGGTATAAGTTTCATATGTAAAATCCTAAGTATAGTAGTTTAAAGAAGTTTTTGTTCTTCCTGATAATCTTGACTTTACCAGTGCTGTCCGCTAGTATGATCATTTAAATAACACCTATTGCTAGTTGTTACAGTTTTAGACAATGACTTCCAAAGTACTCTCAGACCTGTGCCTGTGGCCACCCAGACCCAGAAGTCTAACAGAATTGTTCCTAACTATCTACCACTCTCTGGGCTCTGAAAAGTGTTCTTTCTGTCTTATGAAGTATAATTCAATGTCAAAGTGGCTTATGTAATATTTAGAATGGTATTACATGAAATTAATCTTAACATGAAAAATCTTTTGATTACAGAGTGTGCCT
This sequence comes from Arvicanthis niloticus, assembly GCF_011762505.2. Classification (NCBI taxonomy): domain Eukaryota; kingdom Metazoa; phylum Chordata; class Mammalia; order Rodentia; family Muridae; genus Arvicanthis; species Arvicanthis niloticus. The sequence continues at coordinate 34,249,501 of NC_047659.1, forward strand.
TGTCAGTGATTGATTGACTAACTCATTTATTCATGCAATAATGCTGCCATTTACTTTCATTTATATTCTTGAGCTTTACCAGAAAGTTTCTATTTGTGCCATGCTAGTAGGTGGATTTACGGTTATCATAGCTTTTCTACCTATTTTACCAGACTCTCTGTAACAACAACTCATTTTCTTTCTTAATGCCGTTCTTACAAAATCACTTTCTTCACAAAGAGTCAAACTTTAGGGATAACAAAGGCAATGGTTGATCATCAATAGGGAATTCTACTCTTCCCCCATTCTCCATCTCTGCTCTCATCTCACCATCATGTAAAAGAGAAAGTCCATCTTTTCTTCATCCTTCTTTATGAACAATTATGATTGGAAGAGGAGAGTTCTCACATATGTGATTAAGGAATGGTTGGGCAATGAGGAAAGACAGCAAGATGTACCAATAGAAGAGTTTTCCAGAGATGCATTCTGGGTATTTGGTATTTCCTTACACATTGGCTCATGCTCTCCTTAGATTTCACCAGTGTTGGGGGATGTTTCTGCGCACTATATATTTAAATGCTGATATTTTGTACACAGAGATCTGGATGCAGTTCAGATTTTGGTATTGTCATTATTATGAAGCATTTCTTCACTCAGTATTTTGTAAACATTGTTCTTCATCATTTTCTATTGCTTAAATAAAAAGTCAAGTAGACTCTAGCTGGACAACAGAGGGATACAAAGTACTTTCAAGCCCAGAGGGATTGGGGGAGGGGTCTCAGGTGGGACCCGAGTAGTTACCATTGGGACAATAAAGAAGGAAGTACCAGACTGAGAAGGTATGTAACAGGCCACGTGACTGGGAAGTAGAACAGGCCAGCACAGTTGGGTTAGAATAGCTCTGAATCTGTAGTGCTATAGTACCTGATGCTTTTAATTAAAGGTCTCTGTGCCACTATTCAGAGCAAAGGCAGGCATAGAAAGCCCTTACTTTTCACACAACAGAGTGGAACAAATCATGGCTGCAAAAGACCTAATAATAAATAGTATCCAAGTTATTTTCAATACCTATTTATACCTCCCCTATCCCTTTTATGTAGTTAACACAGTCACTCATCATTAATATGTAAAATTATGTCACTTTAGACATGAATGTGGAAACCAGGGTTCCCAGAAAGAAATATTATAAATGTTGAGCAGGTTTTTAATCTTGCTTCTTCTATGTGGGACCCACTTGTTCAACCATTAATACCTTATCAACTACTATTTTGTTGTTATTGGTTTAAGTTTTGGAAAACATAAAACTTAAGGGCCCTCCTACAAATATAACATTCACATACTAAACTATATGTCAGACACATGTATACTACAAGATAAGAACATGCCGAGAACCCAAAGATACACAGATTACTATAAATTGTCTATTACTGTCACCACTTGTCAGCATGTCACCAAAACAGTGACCGTCTTAGAACATCAGTCTCTTTAATGAGTGAATTGGAGGTCTATGGAATTAGAAGAATGGGTATTTTTAATAGGAACAGTCATAAGCAACTTATAAACAATTATAATAACATGACAGAGTCTCTGCCTCCTGCTTCAAGAATTGTGGCTGAGGTTCAAATTATGACTACTATTAGGAACCACTTAATGTAAAGCTAAAATTTTAAGGAAGACTCATTTATCTTTTCTACCACACTTTTATCCACCAGGCTTGAAAAATGAGAGGAAAGTCTGGGTAAAGCTTACCTGTGGAGTAGAAGCTTTTAATTTTTCAGCCTTGATTTTTTTTAAACTTCTTTATTAATCTTTTACTTAACTTTGGACAATTTTTCTTAGTTTATCCTCATTATATGATTTGCTTGGGACAACTCTTTCCTTTGTCTATATAGAAAGCCTCAAGTTTTAAGACCTATATGCACATGTAGACATGTATGGCAGCTTAGGTATGTTATGGGTATAAAAGTGTGTAATTTTCTTCCTTTGTTATAATGAAGCTGATGAAGATTTATCCTTTCTAATGAGCCTTCTACAAGTTTACCATCAGTCCTAAGTGAGCATTCAGTTCTAGGAAAGAAAATGGAACATATGTCAATTTAGTAAATAATTTCCAGCTCTACATTGGAGAAATATTTGTAATTCAAAATTTAAGATGTCTGCTTTCTCTATAAATAATACTAGATGTAGTTTCTTTGCTAACCACTTGTTAGAGGAAGCATTTGCACCAATGTTGTCAATTATGGTAGCAGTACAAAAATAATTTAAATTGAAAAAATCCTGAGAAAATATTAGTCTCGTAATGCTGTATGTTGCAGTGGGTTTCCTTGGTGGATTTTAATATTAGATTATTCTGTCATAAAGGAGTTAGAAATATATCAATAAAACTACCTTGGAGAAGACAGGGGATAAAGAAAAAAAGGATATAGTTAATGTACTAATATTAATGATTGGGCCTTGACTTTTGAAATTATTCATGTATTGTGAATCCATTGATGATATTGATATGGCTTCAGATGTTCTTTAGATAATAATTCAAGTATCTTGGGAATGGGTTTGGTTTATATCACCTTCATCCTGTGAGGGCTCAGAAAAATCCACCAACAGTGCTTTGGGACCTAGTGTATTCCTGAGCCTTTGCTTGTACAGCTTTGAATATTCTTGAGTTACAACAGTTTTGAATTAAGAGTAAAATTTCTGCAGGAGTTTTACAACCTTTGCTCATTTTTTTAAAGTCTCTCATCCTTTTATTTGGTAGAAGATGTGGACTAATCTAGTCAGCCTAAGGGTTTCTTTGTAAGGAATAACAAATTTTGATAGAATTTATTTGTATAATACTATTATCTTGCGTAATATCTTATTAGCCTAGCTGTTTTGGAAGTCTATCTTTTGTTCCATTAATTTTCAACTGGTTTTATGTAATAGTTGTATTTTAGGGTGTATGACGAGGAAAAATGCAGAGTTTCTCTCTGACATCATAAGCAAGATGTAAGTATGTGGCAGGATGCCTTGAAGAGTCAAATGTTTAAGTCTTCTTTGTTGGTCTTGGGCATTGTTTTCCCTTCTTTATGCTTACATCTGTTCTTATGTTTCTCCTTCCTTCTATCACTGTTTTCATCTTCTATCCCCATTTTCTTCCTCCTTGCCTTCTTGCTTCCTTCATCTCCCGTGTTTGCTGAATTTGAATTCCTGCTTTCTCGAACTGTGAGAAATGTATATAAATAAAATATGCCTTGATGGATATTTGGATTGTTTCTACTCTTGGATTGTTAGCGAACATGTTTGTGTGAACTTAGAAAAACAATAAGAAATAGCGGAACGCTCAGAGACTGGCAGCGCTGCCAAAAAACCTGCCATAGCTCTCTGAAGAATCAAGAATAACTTTGTATCTTCTTCCAAACCATTAAATGTTGTAACAGTAGGGGATACAATGAGACAGAGAGAGAGAGAGAGAGAGAGAGACAGAGAGAGAGAGACAGAGAGAGACAGAGAGAGACAGAGAGAGACAGAGAGAGAGAGAGATCAGAATGAGAAACCTTTCCCTTTCCTAGTTTCCGAATTTCTCACTGCTGCCTCTTATTGGTCAAACCCAACATGACACCCACCAGGTAAGGAGCTTAACTGTAATATCTCAACTCCATGTGCACTGTGCGCCAAGCACTGATAGATGGACTGTCCAGCAGGAGCCTCAGGGAACCTATGTCAGCACCTCTGAAAAGACGAAGACTACCTGAGGACACTGTTGCCTTTCATCAGAGTTAGCAAGCACAAAGGAGCAACTTATTCCTGGAAACAAAACAAAGCAAAACAAACAAACAAAACCACACTTTTGAGGTAGCATGGAAGATTTCTTATTATAATGAAACCTTGCTGTAAAATAAGGCAAATGTGCTGTTACATGGTGACAGAACAAAGTTCGGGAAGTTTCTAACCTCATCACCTGAATGGTAGTTCATAGTAGAATAGTGCGTTCATGCTATCTGGGGTTGATGACATTTCCAGTGACATTCAGGTCACTATAAAAGACCTGCAATTCATATTCCAAGCTAGAAGCATGCAAACTGTAGGTTCTCACAAACTGTGTGTGTGTGTGTGTGTATACAACATATAGTTGTCAATTTAGGGATTGCTCCTGTTGGCTGTCATATTGGGGTCCACTTCTGTCTTAGTTTGGGTTTCCATTGCTGTGAAGTGACATTATGACCAAGGCAAGTTTTATAAAGGAAATTTAATTGAGGCTGGATTACAGGTTGAAAGGTTCAGTCCATTATCATAAAGGTAGAAAGCATGGCAGTGTCTAGGTGGACTTGGTGCTGGAGAAAGAGCTGAGAATTACACATCTTGATTAGTAGACCACCTGGAGAAGACTGGCATCCCCAGGCATCTAGGAGGAAGCTCTCAAAGTCCACCCTCACAGTGACACACTTCCTTTCAACAAGGCCACTCTTTCTCCCCATGCTGCTCTTAAGTAGCCTCTCTTTCCTGTGCTGTTCTCCTAAGAGTCGGGTGTATCCCCCCTCTCACTTGTTCTGTCATATCTTTCTCTGATTCATCACTTTGTCTGCTCCTCAATTAGAAATCACATTCAAACAGAGCTGCCTTCTTCTACAAACTGATTGTGCCTTAAAAGTGGATACTTTGTGTATATTCCAGCCAGAAGGACTTAAGGTCATGGGCATGTCTGTATTCCAGCCAGATCACACAGACCCAAATCTTTGGATGTGATCCCTTACCAGACCAGGCATGTTGCTGGATTAAAGTTCTGCTACATCAAGTAACTTAAAATTTAAATTTTGGGTATCTTGGAATGTTAGGTCTCCACCCACAGCCAGAAGATTCATTCTTTTGACCAAAAGAAAGTAACTTGCCCTAAACATGTTTCTGCAGAATTTGGATTAAGTCCACAAGCAAATGCGCTTGAACACAGCAGTAATTTTAAACTTTGTCATCTTTTATCCTAGGCTACTTATTGGATACATTTTCTTATAAAAATAATACTTGAAACAGGACTATTCTTAGAGGTAGTTCCACCTAAAATCAGATTATTACTACTAAAAGAGGAAACCTTGAATAAGAACAAAGAGAAGCACAGTTAGGAAGAGGCCAATGTGAGCAGCTTCGTGGCCTATAGGCTAAAGAAAACACTGTTCTTCATTACGAAGGACTCACGGGGGTAACTTAAGGAAAGATATTAAGCATTGCTCACATTTAAAACAAATTGACGTACATTTTAATTTATTTATCTCTGTGCCATAAGGATTTATTCTGTGTGGGAAGTTTCTATTCAAGTCAGTTGATTAAGATGGAGAAATCTCAGCTATTAAAACAAAAGTTAATAATGCTATAGAGATGTCCTATTCTACAAAAACAGCCTTGCTTTAGAAGTGTGTCACGTCTCCAAGGAAATGCCCTATTACCCAAACCTCACCCCTTTCATTTAACCAAAGGATAAAAGATTAAGGCTAGGTTGCTTGTTGTGCTTAAGGCCCTCACTGATCGAGTAACTGAATGACTGCTATATGCAGTGTTTGCTTTGGAGGACAAACATGACAAGATATGGAATCATTACAATATGCTTCCAGCCTTGACTAACACATTTCTGAATATGCAGAAGGTGTGCAGAAAGTTTTGTAAGGCTTCCTATGGTTCCGTAAAAATAAAACCTGCATTCTTATCTCTTAACATGTATAGATGATCCTGTTAATCAACACCTTCCACGAGCATATACACCATTCCTTCATTTTTATGCAAACCCGTTCTGCACCCAGGCAGGTGCACTGTCTGCTTTGTATTCATCATCAAGAAATCCAATAACTTGGCTGTGTACCTACATGTGGTTAGGGTTTGACCCAATGTGTACTTGAATGCAGATTTCAAATATGTGAAGGTGTTGAGTCTATCAGTACTACCAGCAACTGGAATCTCATTCACCTCTGCAAAGGCATGTGATTTGGGGGAAAATTAAAAAAAAAAAAAAAAAGAGTAATTCTGTTTGTGGCGCCCACATTAGTCTGCAGGGGTGAGGGGGAAGGGGCAGAGATTTGTTTACTGATGCCCAGTGAAATGTATCTGGATACAATTCACGAAAACTGAGTTAAACAATGAAAAAAAGTTGAATTTAATTTCAGAATCAAAGAAACGCACAGCCTGTGTTTACTGGCCTATTTTTCCCACAGTGTTTGCTTACAGAAGTGGCCTTCTCAATTGAACAGGGAAGTCAGGAAACAGCTGGACTCTGGGGACGAAACAAGAAGTCATCCATAAAAACTGGCAATGCTGCAGCTCTGATTCCCTCGCCACACCCACCCCCACCCCTGCCTGCCCTTAGGACAGTGATGGCTGGCTGCAGAGACAGCTCTTAATCAAAGAGCCCCTTTTGGATCCTCACATGTTGAGAAGATTAGGCCTATTTTTAGTTTTCAGGGAACAGAACTGCTAACACAGAAGGTCACGGACAGCTGCTCTATGGCAATGATGGTTTACATTCCCTTAAGAGAGAGGAGGCAGAAAACAAGAAAGGCAGGGGTAGTTTTAAAACTGCCTGCTGCCTCACAGCCATACAAACAGAAGAAAGCCTGGGGGGAAAAATACTAAAATTACTCGGATATGGCTGGCCAATTTATGCTCCTGTCTATGTGTCTTTGATTCCTAAGGCATTTATTAATTTACCTTTTTTTTTAATGTAAGAATAAAGATTTAGGAGAAAATAAAAGCTACGTTGTACACAAAGGAAGGAAAACTTAAGGAGAGGAAGGGGCACTCGTGGTGTAGCAATGACGCAAAAACTTAAAAATGACATCATGACCTCGTACTGAACACTAGGAAGGAGGAAAGAAAAATACCAAGCAAAGAGAAACTGATTTGATGTGCACTTAATAAATGAAGGAGAAGGAGGGGAAAGGAAAAGAAGGGAAGAAGAGAAGAAGGGGGAGCAGAGGAAAAGAGAAGGGGAGGGAGACAAAATCTAATTTGTCATTTCAGAGGAAATGAGAAATAGGCTGAGTGAGACATTGTTATTTTGTGTTTGGAAGTGAAGTGGAAACCTGCGTTGTTGGCTGCATAACACACGATCGCCCTGAGATCAAAGGGCTATGCCAGCCCATTCCAAATTCAGGTAAGTGAAGAGTTTTCTTACTCAGGCAAAGCCTTCAAGGCTAAAACGAAGTCCCGCCAAACAAGCACTCAGGCCAGAGTCCTGAATTAGACTGGGGCCGGCCGGACTCACAGCGAAGCCGGGAGAGAGCTGAGTGAATTTGTTATCCAGTCAATTCGCTTTGTTTCACGCCTGATTTCAAAAACTGTGGGAACGTACTCCTGCATACCTGGAAGTCTGATTGCAAAAGATAGAGGTTAATTTGATTCCCAAGTTACTACCATAGAAATTTCAAGCCCGTGAATACAGCCTAACAGCTAGGCAGAGCAAATTCCACCCAGAGAGAAGTCGGTTATAGACTAAGTAAGACCCCTGGATCATGTGCCTACAGGTAAACTGTGGTTTTACTCTATCACGAAGTCTGTTTTTGCAAACAGTTCGCACAGCTCTGATGGTTCTCGGCAACCTCGTGAACACAAAGTGTTAATGATGCTTTCAGTGCTGTCTAAATTGAACCTAGAAGGGATGCCGATTGGGTGGGGTAAAAGTCCTTTCAAATTATTGTCCTTAGTGCTCTGTGGAGCCTCGCAGACATGCCCATGACATTATACAAGCATTTATGAGAGACCGATTATGTCAACTATTTGCCCAAATGTGGGACTAAAGGGAATGAATGGAGTGATCCCCGTGAAGAGCTTGCAACAAGGCACAGCTAAACAGAGCTCAATCCTAGTTTAATTAACCCATACTGTTTGAATTAAACAAAAACCACTCTCAGCATTATTTCCTGACTTATCCTAGGGGTGAGCTAAATGTTTACGTGTGTTGTAAAAGATCATATTCTCCTTACTAGTTTTTTCTTTCACCTGAGAATTCCCATCAGCATTGAAATTGAAAACATATTCTGTGGTTTCTTAAAAATTTCACTGACTTCAGCATGTTAAAAAGAATACCCAAGAGGCAGGTTTTTTTTTTTTTTCTATACTACATCCCAACTCTTTCTCCCCCTGCCCCCTTTTTCATAGGAAAAAGAAATCTTATAACTGTAAACTGGTCTCCTGCTTGGTTTAATTTTCTTTGCCAAAACAGTGACCATTGTCAAAAGCCTGCATCTCCATGGCAACTGTTTCCTTGGCCATAGACAAAGGTCTGCCTATAACACAATGCCATGAGAGTGTCTGAGTTTGTAGATCCATGTTTAAAATCACAGTTGAAGGATATAATGTAGATTTTATATTATTTCTGCCTGTCTGCTGCAGCTGGTAGGCCTTCATTCCAAAATGATATTTTTTTTTCAAATGAAGGAACAGAAAACAGCTTTACATTTTTGTTATCCCTTGGAGCACAAAATAAAAAATGTGTGTGCTGCCACTACCTGATTCAATCAAGTGGCGTACATTCGATACCCACGGGCTAGCAGGGCTGCACAAGCTGACTGGTATTTTAATTAATAATGTGCTACACCTTCTCAACAGCTAGGCCTTTGGCAATCTGATTTGCTTTGTTCATTATTTGCTGTAAACAATTTTCAAACAACATGTGGGCAGCTCTATTTCTGAATAGCTCCTGCTAATTCACAACATTAGCAAAAATATAGAGATATTTTTTCTCTTTCTTTGCTGAAAAAGAGGACCTAATTAAACTTTAAGCATAGTCAATGGAAATCTGCAGATGTGAATATTTCATAAGAATAAAAAATAAAAATATAAACACAAAATACCACATATATACATATGTATATATATTTATATTTTCAGAATAAATGTTTATATTTATAGACATGAATTTAGAAAGTACATATTCACAGTGAGGCATGGCTATCTGCTAGAAACTTGGTGGTGCAAATGCCCAGCTGCTTCTTGTGTGGTACCAAATATTGAATTGTTTCCTCCCTAGACATATGTGTTTGAATGTGGAAAAATTACCCAAGATGAATGATGTTATCTAGGTAACAGTCTGTCCGAAAAGAATCAGTGTCTCTCTAAGAAGAGTCACACAGAAAGTTCACTTGCTTGCTTCCCTCTTTGCGAAGCAGCAGGGAGACAGCTGCCAGCCAGCTGGGAAGACAGCCCTCCTCCCAACCTGGCTACACTTGTTCCCTCACCTTGATTCTCACTCTCCAAAACTGTGAGAAATAAATTTTGCTATGGCATCCTAAACTGAAAAATACACAGAGAAGAAAGAAAGTGTATTTATATGGCATGTCACAGCATGGTGTGGTATGGTATGGTATGGCATGGTATGGTATGGCATGGTATGGTATGGCATGGTATGGTAACAAGCCACTTTGAAAAGCATTAGATGCACCTTGTTCTTACAAAATGGGTAAGAATTGTCATCTTTGTTTTTAAAATGAAGAAACTCATAAAGAACACACAGATTACAAACAGCAATGCAGAACCTGATAATAAACCACACGTGACAGAAAGAACAACAGTCTACATCTTAACCTTCCATATCTTGGAAGTAAATAAATAATAATAATAATAATAATAATTAATAATAATAATAATAACAATAATAATAAATAACTTTTGAGATCTGTTCTCTAAATATGAATGAATTAATGTGAAATTTAAAGTTTTAAGTTTAAAGTTTTCTCCTTATTCAGACTACAGTAATATAACCTAAAGTTAATCAGGTTTCCGTACTTTTGACATTAGCAATTTGTCAAAGTCTCTTGTAGGAGTTCAATAACATGTCTTAATGTTAAAGAAATTAACAGTCCTAGGACACAGTGACTATAGTCAAATCTGAGATGAATGTGAGCTTTTAGTAGCTTAACAAATTTTAAGGAGCACATATTTTGTTTCAATTTCATTCAGTGTAGAGCATACAGTGGTGAAAATGACATGAATACTGCCTTTAAAACTTGCATTTTATTATATTAGTTCCACTAAGTCAATGGCAGTATGTATCAAGAATCTACAAGTAGCAACTGCTGAGTGTATCCATAACTAGATACACAAACAAACATGACCCAGTGGCTGCCAATTAAAAAAAATGCATGGATAAAGTATTTTAATGGATTATGACCATAGAACCTATGGTCTAAATATAATGGTGACATAGTACAGAAATGACAAACTCTTCTGTACAAATGTGTATGAGGTAAACTGAGGAATAAGGCCATAGCAAATTCATTTGTCCACATTTTCAGCTTTGTGTTTGCTGGGGAGGAAGCAGCGTCATAACAGGGAGTGTAATATAATGTATGCTATAATGAAGAACAGTGAAGCTGGAGATGCCAGGGAGAATAAAACGCAAAGAGTTTGCAATGCTGCACAAAAGAAATTTACTTTGTTCTGTTAGAAATCTCAAGGAATTGAGGAACTGGACGCAAAGGTGAAATCTACAGGGATGTGGAAGACATCAGTAGAGAATGAGGCACTGGAAACCATTGATAATTAGAACAGTGAAGGTGAAATAAAGAAAGAGCTAAATGAAGGCAGTTAAGACGAAAGCCTTCACCAATGTGACCATTCAGAAAGTGCATGCAGCTTGACCTCTTGTTCTATGAACAAGACTTCAAAGTCAGGGAATAAGTGGCTTTTCCAACAGCACACAGAGCCAGGGCTACAGCTTGGATCTCTCCAGCCTACTTCCCATAAGACCAAAATGCCTCACTTTCATCTTTATCCTATTTCACATAATGACAGAATTATAAAGCACCCGAGTTCCCATAGAATCCCTCTCTGTGTCTTTTTATAGACTCCCACTGAAGCCTGATGACTTGCTGATCATTTAATCAAGTCAAAACAACTTAGGTGGAGAATCAAAGGATGCCCACGCAGCTGAAAGCTGCTTCTGATTTCCTGGTACTGTGGGTCTTAAAACAACCCTTCAGCTACTGAGCTCAGCTTTGTAAAGCTGCTCTGTATGCAGCCAATCATGTGATGTCACACCCGTCTAGCCATAGAAGTCCAGAAGATCAAGGCTGGAGGAAGAATGCTTCCTAAGGGCAGCAGTAGCATAAGTAGTCTGTTTCTTATGTTGCACTTGATGGAACACAAACTCCTTGGAGTCCAGGGGTGTATCTTCCTTTGAAGCGAATAGCAGTCTTGGAAAACAACACACTTTATGTTGTTGAAGCTGCTTCATGAGGTTAGTCTTTGTTGCATATGAAGTTCCTTATGAGGGTCTTAGCAAATTTAGACTTAGACCCTGCATCCTAATTTTCATGTGGTCTTCACAGAGAAAAGCAGGGTGTCAGCTGCTCCCATATTAGTGCATAAAAGATGCAAACATCAACTTGCCTTGAGCAGTTGCTCAGTCTCTCTGCTGGAGTTAAGATGCTGGTTCACTCCAATGTACCGTGAATAAGCTAGCATTTCCAAATCTTGATAAACACTAACCTTTAGCATATAGGAATTAAAAGTTGGGATTCCTCCAAAACTGCTGGAATACCATACTAAAAACAAAAAATAGGTTATTCTCATTTTTTTCATGATGCTTTATAGGGTAGTAGTTCCCATAGTAACAAATGACCTTTTCCCTTTTCTGTGGTTGAGTTATGTTGAACTATTTTGTACTTTTCATTCTCAAAATACATGATAATATGCACACGTTTTATTTTGATTTGAAACATATTTGACCATATTTACCTTTTCTTAATAGTTTCAGCATTTTTCACTTTGTTTGTTGATGCTAGGAATATAATTGGTTTAATAAAAATTTCTAGGTTGATCATCATTTACAAAGACCTCTAACCTATATATTTATTCAAAGCCTAGAAGATTCCAGTGAATATTGTGCAATATTTGAACAAAATGTTACCTCCTAGCATTGATCATTCAGGGCACTGCATTTTACCTAGAACCAAGTATCAAAACTGTCAGTTTTGAATTTATTTTGCACCCAAACTTGTTTTTTTTTTTTTTCTTCTTAGAACATCAATCACAGGATTCATTTTAAGGATTCATGCACAGGAATTTATCAATATTTATTTTATCGGCAAGAATGATGAACCAGTAGCCCAGACAGGCGCACAAGCATGCATTTATAACCCTGAAACCCTGTTACAAAGCTTACTCGTAAGAGCCTTTATCAGTCCTCTCCTCCTGGTTCCCACCCTATCTTCCTGTCTCAAGAAACATCCCCCTTGATCCAAGTCTGCACTGCCTGCATCTTAATGGAAATTGTCCCAACAATGTTCTGTGTTACCTAGAAAGCTCTTAAAACTTCAGGATTCAGGATGGAAAAACAATATGTAATTCTTTCCCATGAAATACCTCTCTCTCTCTCTCTCTCTCTCTCTCTCTCACACACACACACACACACACACACGCACACACGCACACATGCACGTACACACACACACACACACACACACACACACACACACACACGCACACACGCACGTACACACACACACATACACACACACACACACACACACACACACACACACACACACATTATCCACACAGTAATGGCAGAAGCAATCATCTTTGAGCAACCTGAAGATGAGCAGACACCAGACACTCCAGCATCAAATCCTGAGCTTGTGAAAACAAGAGAATTGGAAGCCCACAAATTTTATTCACATATAAAACTCCTAATTTCAAGTAAAAACAACAACAACAAAAGCCCAAAAACTTTATGTTGAGTGCCTTACCCAACTGATTAGGTAAGAAATCACTTCAAAACACGTGTTTGCTTCTTGTTATTTATTCTGAAATCACAAAAGTAAACAGATATTCATGATGCCTTGCTTTGAAGTCAGGGGGTATCAGATTAACTCTGCAAGTCACTACATTGATGGCATTATAACCAATCACTAATTTTGTTCTCAACCTCTCAGAAAATACTCTTAACTTTCTTGGAAACATGAGGGCAGAGAGTAATTGTAGAGGATTTTCATTGCTTTAAATAAAAAAGTTTAACGTCTTTTAAAAATGGTATAAACCCAGCATTGTACCTGTTCTCACACACTTATTTTTAGTACTGTTTCTTTTATCCTCAGGCTTTTCTTGTGGATCTTGCTAGGATGTCGGAGACTAAAGACACAGAGTGAGCCTTGACAGTGTTGTGACATCTAGGTTATAGAGAAATGGCTACATCCCTGTCGGGATCTTTGCTCTCTGATTAATGAGAAAGCATTCATTACGGGCTCAGAAACAGTCAGCACCTCCACATATGGGAACTTAATTTATTAGTCCAAGGGGCAGGGGTTAAGAATCATCAGAGAGAGTGGAGGGAGAGAAGAAGAGAAAGATCTCATCTATGGCAAAGTAGAAACAAGTAGTGGTAAAGTCCAACCAGCTTCACAATGCTAATTCAAACTGCTGGAAGTCAGTGCATCTTAGAAACATGATGGAATACTTCACACAGTTAAAGAAATCAGTATTAATGGCTCAGCACAGTGTACTATTTTCAACTTAACCATACCAGCACCACTTGACTGCTATTTTAATTCTCTTAAAAACCAAATAAAACAGAATCAGAGAATATAATTCTAAAGAAAATATGTTTACAATATTTACCATCTCTTGCTTAAGTAAAAGATACCTCAATTGCTGAATTGTGGAAACATGTTTGATGGAATCTCTTGCTTTTAGGCATGGCCATGTTTGGATCTGGATATAAACTAGACTTATATGGGAAACAGAGGTTTCAGCAGAAGGTATCTGTAGAACAGATTCTTGCTCTAGTCTCTTCTTTCCATGGTTGTAGCAACACTGGAAGTTGACTGCAATCATTACCATAGCTGTCATTCAAAATCTCTTATTTCTAAAGAAATGCATGTATTTCTTCTGGGATTTGTGAAGTAAGTTATCACAGGCCATGGAGTTTGCTATCATCAGGTCAAACAACAATGTCCACAGCATTTTCAAGAATCAAAACAGCACCAAAAGCCTCCTTCTCCCTTATAAAACTGTCTTTTCCATTTCCTTCTCTTTCGCAACAGGTCCTGGCTTCTGAGCCACACTCAGCATTGTTGACTGTCAGTGCTACTCTGTGGCCTCCTAGGAGGTCCTGTGTGCTTTTTTTATTCCTGTCATGGAGAGCTAAGTTGTATTTGTTTGAGTGCCAAGCTCAAGAAGGGGAGAACATAAAATCAGTCTGGGTCCTTGAATCATCATTTACAGTAAAGCTGTACAAAAAACACCAAAAAAAAAAAAAAAAATCCACTAGAAACGTATTTCGGATTATGGGATGGACGTATAGATTCTCAGTGGATAGGCACCACTATGTATTCATTGGTCATTTTGTTATTAGAGTAGTTAATGACACCTTAATTATTTTGTTGGCTATTTTCATGTAAAGCTACATTTAAATCCAATTGTTCAAAGACCTCAGGCCACTTGAAAGGTCAATGTGAATTCTTACTAAAACAAATACATCACCTCTGTACTTCCCAATTGTCATTTCCGATGATTAACTTTGAGGGTTATGATTAATTATTGCTCACTATCCGTATTTCTAGGACTTTCTAAGTTTTATTTTCATAATTCTAAGTGTCTGATGATCTTTTCTTTTAACAGTAATGGCTGGATAAAAGCAATAGGGTGAAGCTGATCGAAACCAGGGCTATTATTTTTTGAGCTTTAATTGTTTTACTCGGAAATTGGCTTAAATGCTTCTACATATGTAGAAAGAGTCTAATGCTTTTAGATGTGAACTCAGTACCAGATGAGCATAAATGAGAAGCTTATTCTCCAATACAATAAGAGAGAGATGAACAAGGTCAACACCTGCCATAAGCATGCATGGAATTGTTATGTTGAAACTTGTGAACTTACATAATTAATACAGAATAAAATCACTTTAAAATTAAAAAAAATTTAAAAAAGACCCTGGATTTTGAGTTCAAGTGTTACATGAATAGGACGAAGATTTTTAAAATATGAAACTTCACTTTGAAGTTTCAGCTAGTGTGTGAGAAGGACGACCAGGAGTGTGTTGTCACTGTTGCTGACACCTAAGTGCAACACAGTTCTAGAGAGGACATACTGAATTACTGAGCCTAAAGGACAGTGCACAAACCCATATTATTAAGTTTGCCATCTTCTGTTCTAATTAAGGATTTTGTTTAGAAAGTTACAGAAACGCAGTAAAAACTTGTTGGTTTTTTTTTTTTTTTATTTTCCCTTCCCAAAAGAATAATCAGGAAATCTTATATGCTATAATACATTTGCATTTCTAAACAAATGAAAGTCAGATAAACAATTTAAAAAATGATTATTCATGCCCTAGGAAGCCATGTTACCCCGGAGTGCCATTCAAAGGTCAACCATTGCCTGAAACTCTGTTGTGAACACCCTGACCTGGAAGTACCATTGATAATGACCCCGCAGCTGCAGGACTTGAAGACTTAATCATCTGACATACAAGCAGCCCGGGGCATCCATAGCTGGCATTTTCCTCTGTGAGATGTACACAAACAATATGCATTTTAAACAATTCAGAGCACCAATGCTTAAAATAGATCTGGCACGGTGCACGTCCTTAGGCGCTGCTTCCTACCACCTCAGCTCTCACTCCAAGGCACACGCCAGGAATGTGGGGCTGGCTGCGGCAGCTGGAACCAGAAGCCACACAGATGACTGGCTTCTCTCCCACCCTGCAAGGCGAGCTCATCATGTGGATCATCAGAAACTTAATTGCAGGACGATATAACTCCAGCCCCGTTGGGAGGAAAATTTAAGTATTCTTCAGTGAAATAAAATTCTGCAGAGTTCTCACCTTTCCATTTTCTATGTGAAACCGAAATTGAAGATGTATGCATAAAATATATTTTAACATTATTATTGTTATCTGAAGTGTTGGAGATCAAAGGCGGGCCTCACACATGATAGGCGACTGCTTTGAACCTTGAGCCATATCCCCGACCCCTGCTTAAAATACCGTGATTGCTATGTTCCTTTAAGATGTGTCAGTGTGCTTTTTAATTACTCTACCTGTGTTTGAGACTCACCCAAGACCTGTGGAAAAACTGTACAATGATAGAAGCAAGGTCTGGAAAGATCTAGAATATGCTTCCTTCCTGCCTTCCACCCCCACCTCTCTCTCTCTCCATCCCTCCTCCCTTTCATTTTGAGACAGGGATTATTATATAGTCTAGTCTGGCTTGCAATTAAGTTATTAGGCTGCCCTGGAACTTGGAGTGATCCTCCGGCCTTTACATTCAGGATGCTGAGATTTTAGGTGGGACTACCACACCCTGATACAAACTGTGTTTCCAGTGTTGACATGGAGAACAGGGTGAAATGAATGAGTATTCTTTCGAGAAAGGAATCCTAAGAGTTGATAGAAACAGATCCTTATCAATTGAAAGTCCAACTAAATTTTATTTAGGCGTTTATCTTGCATGTTTACATGCGCATTCAGATATGCCAGAGCATATAGTTAGAAGTCACAGGGTGACTTACAAGAATCTATTATCTCCTTGAACTAGATGAGTCCCAGGGATCAAACTAGATTATCAGGCTTGGTGGCAAGTGCTTTTACCTGCTTAGCCATCTCTCCAGCACCAAAGCCTATATTTTAAAACAGAGGACACATTTGTAATGTGAAAAGAAACCTAAATTGACAGACCTCCCAGTGTGCTACACCTCAATTTTGAACGGAGTGAATGGGGAAAACTAATTCTTCACATATGACCAGCTGAGTGACATGTCACCCATGGGGTCACTCTGACATCTATAAAGTTAAGAAGAGTTTGGTTTTGCATAACCACTATAACTCAAAACTCAGGCCTCGTAACTGAGTTCAAATGCAAGGCTATATATGCAAATCAACATTAGCTATAAGGCCACTTGGAAAGAGTCTCTATTAATAGGCAGTAATTCAACCATTTATTTATTCAACAAGCCTTTACTGCACTACATGCTATGTTTGATATGAAGAGAGTTTGCGCGGTAAAGAGTTGGCCAACTATATATACAGGTTTGTAGAGAAGGCGGTGCTGCAAAGATATGAAAACATTCACCCTGATGTTATTGGTCACCTGTATGAGGACTCTTTTCTAGCACTCTATGATTTTTTTCATAATTTATTTCATTCAATGAAGGGTTTAATCTTAATCAAAAGAGAAAAAGAGAAAATAAAACAAGGCAGAGAAAGCTCAGCGCATGAAACGTGACGTCTCTTTTCTATTTTTTTCTATTCCTTGACACCAAGGAAATGAAACCGTTTTCTTGCCATGTGTTGTGTTTTAATAAACTGTACATTACTTTCATTCAACGGCCCCAGCCCCTGGCTATCCACTTTTCTGTCTATTAGTTTTAAATACACATTGCTTGCAATAACTCTGTAGCTGGGGCTTCGCCTCCAGTTAAGAAATGGTTAGGCCTCTCTTACATTTGCAGTCCCATTGAAAACATTTATTCAATCAAAGGGAAAAATAAATGTGGTCCCTCAGCTTTGTCAAGTATAAACTGTTATTGATCCCCTAAATGAAATTTGTTCATGCTGATCGATCAAACACATTATCTTTTTTTCCAGTCTATTACCAGCAATTGGAAACTCTCAGGCGTCGATAGTTGTTTGACCACATGCAGCTGTAAATTTAGAGGATAGCTTTCAAACTGAAATGATCTCTCCTCCATCCATCTTTCTCAAAAAGAAATGTTGACATTGAGATGATTTCTCTCTGAACTGATGCTTTAAAAATAATTGAGTAGCATGCTAGAAATATTTGACATCTTCACCAATGAGCTGTGTGACAGTGGGAATGTCAAGGCCATAATGAAACATTGTTCTAGTGACCACAGACCTTTGAGTGCCCCTCCCCCCTTGGTCTTCTTACACTAGGGCTACCTCAGTGTCTTCAGATATTGCTAATACATCAAATCACTGGCTATCCAGTTTTTCTCTGTAACTAGATTTTTTTAGCTTTGGGTAACATCTTATTAACCTATTCAACTCGTTTCCACTAATCTACTAGGGACATAATAGCTCAATAAACTATTTGTTTTAATTCTTCTTCCAAAGATGGGCTTCAGGGATACAGTTCTACAGGGTTTTCCTACATAAGTGCACTATAAAGGTGTGATCTAGTAAGTCAGTCAGTCATGTCATTTGTTCTCTTTCTTTAGTCTCAAGACTTTTGTCTTCTATTTCTAACCAGCTCTCTACAAAGATCTATTATATCATGTGATCTATTGCACTAAAATCATTTACATTTCCTTGTACACACATAAAAACAGGTCAATAAATTGATTACATTGTGTTGTATTTGCCCCAGTACCAGCATCTGACTAGGACCCACAGTCTAGCCTCTTGTATCTGAAAAAATGTGACAAGAAAGCTAAAATAGTTCACATGTTCTTTGGGTGTAACCACAGATTATTCCAGACATATCCAAAAGTAGATCTGAGCATTAACTAAGATTTGTCAAATATCATCGAAAAACAGAGGACATTTGTCTGAGATAGGACAGCTGTTTTACTCCTATTTAGGCACTCAGGAAGAATTCTATTTTTGTATTGTTTCTTTATAATATAATATTTATGTTGAAACATCAGTGATTGGTACATGTGTTTGGTTAGTTCAAACACTAAGATTTAAGCATTTCTTTCTAGTCCACCATTCTACTTTCCACTGAAGCAAATCTTCAACCTCTCTGCCCCTCTTCTGCCCCTAAATTTGAGAATTCATGTTAGTCTTCAAGAGGAATATAGTGGTTGGTTGAGTATATTTTTTAAACGTAACTTTCACTATTAATAGCCATCATTAGGGACTCATTTTCCACTGCTGTCAATATCTCATATGTTTGCCTTCTGTCTTTGTGATAGGTAATAATTTTCCAAGTAAGCTTAGGGAGCACTGACTCTATTAAAACTAATAAGAGAGGGATTCACAGGTTTTTAAAGATTACTCTGGAAATTATTACTGACAAGCCCATCTCAAATTCCCAAGCAGAAAAGAAACAATGAGAAGTAAACACGCTTGTCACAAAACAAGGTGGCTCTCTGCTTTGTTCTTCTGTAGAATAAAAAGGACCTATTGGTAGATGCTGTTCTTATCTTTCTTTTCTTGTTTTCCATTTCTCATAGGAAAGCAATAAAATGTCCTTTCAAGTGGGGTAAATATTAAATGCACTAACTTGAAAAAGCAGATATCAATGATATCTGTTATTAATAACTGTAAATCTTAATAACAGAGAGAAAGAGGATAAACAGAGAGTGGTAAGTCACAGAATTAAAGGTCAATTTGTAAAAAGGGATTGTTGACTGTGAACAAGGCTGGAAGTTCATGATAAGATTAGAAATAACAAGTCTTAAAGAGCCATGTTCTTCTCTCAATCTAACTAGGCTCCCCCAATATCTGCTCTGTCCTCCATTTTACATAGTCTCAAATGACACAACCAACATGATTGCTAGAGAAAGATCTTCTAAACAGAAATAAAGTCTCTTTCCTGTCTTATTATCTGTTACAACCCCAAGACATTGTTCCTTCTACTCTCCTGTGAATTCCTGGCAAAACAAACTTCTTGCTATTTCATTGAGATCAATTTCCAACTCAGAAATGTTTTAGAATTAATTCACACAGCATAATGAATTCCTATAATTTAATGATTCCTGCTAATTAGGATAGAGGCAATTGATGAGATGTGTGGTTTTATTCTTGAAATGATGTCATACACACAATATGCTGGGAATAGAGAATTTTTAGATTAATATTGACAAATAATACTGAGGTTTCCTATAATGTTAAAAAAATACACACTTCAGAAAGTCAAACATAATTCTCATTTTCTCTTCATAGGAGAATCAATATGATGGAAAGAAAGTCCAAATTAGTAGAGGTTGATTTTAATACTGCATTGCTGGAAGTAAGAAGAAAAAAGAGCCCTGGATTTCTTCGTTTATTCAATCTTCTTCTCCCTATATACTTAATATGACCATTTGATTCCGAGTTATGGTTATGTGGATGGGAATCTTTTAAAACAACAAAAAGACAAATATCCATAAATCAATAGTCCAAAAAGCTTGGAGCTCACTCCATTATAAGAAAATATTGGGAGTTCATTGGTTTCACTGAAAACTTAGTTTGAATGATAAAATATTAATTTGAATCATCACTGTACAGACTTTGATTGGTAACAATTTACTATCCAATTGTGCCCAAAAAGCTGTAGTTGAGCCCTGTTATGTCTAAATGGTTTTAGCAGAGACACAAAATAGCACAAAGAGAGGACACATGAATAAACTGGGCTGTCTTTTTAATATGGTTCTGAGAGCACAACTGAATTTTATTTTTGTACCAATAATACACTGTTTACAAATTAACTTACAACGTGTACAAATCAGTATTGGGGTGGAAATCATTTTAAATGAGTTTCTTTCCAAGCCATTATTCTAGTGTCTACCATGAATTCATCATACTTTAAAATCTTAATAATGCCCCTAACTATTATCTTATTAAATCATGGCCCTGTGTCCCCTCTCCACTGTACTCCTACCAAGCATTTGAACAAGACAGACCTCTCCTTGGTGGTAAAGCCAATGATGAATCCACAAGCTAAGCTCCAATCCATCTCCTCATAACTTTTTTGACTTTCAACAAAATAACAGAAACAAATCTTAAATGTCCAGCTAGTTCCCTGACTTTCAAAGAAAGAATGAAAAAAATAACTTTGATAAGTGAAAAGAAAATTGTGGCGGCTCTTACTCAGTAATTTCAAGAAAACAATTTACTACTAGAACCATCCATATCTGCTCAACACCATCATAGGGCATTCAGTCCTTTCACATGTGAACTCTTTAACTTGTATAGACAATGCAAGTAGAACAAAGCAAAAGAAAGGACCTTCCTTTTGGCAAAAGAGATAGCAGGTTTTTATAGCTACCTGTTGCTCAGACATCAACATTAATCTTCTGTGTCAGGCTGAGCAACATCTCTGAGATTCTGACATGACATCATAGACACTTAATTCTGAATCCATAACCTCTAAAACAGAAGCCTGTGCACTGGGCTGATGTCTTTGTGGCCATTTGGTAGAGGTTGCCATGCTTTGGAGGTTTATTTTCAAAGTTGGATATGTTAGCAATGTTATTGACTTAGTGGCTCAAAAATTACCAAATTCTTCCTTCCTGCACATTGCATATTCTTCACAAGGAAAAAATAATAGCCAAATCATAGCACACTAACTGTGGTTTGGTCAGACTTTAATAAGCTAAAGAAACCGTAAATTAAGATTCTGACTGGTAGGCAAAAATAAGTCTTTTTTTTTCTTCCTTAAGTCTAAGAGATGTGTGTTGTCAGGTATCCCCAACAGGCACAGAGAGTGACAAGTACTGTGAGGGAGAAACCAAAGAGGTGGCACAAAGAAACACTTCACTATTTGAAGCAGTAACTTCATGAGCGTACTCTCTGTTTTCTAAAACTGTGGGTCCCATACTCATATGTGGTCATATATCCAAATGTGGGGTTTGCATATAGCACTTGTCAAGAGACGAGGAGTTTGAGTATGCAGTGATCAAATGTTAATCCAAAATTAAATGTGTAATTGACCCAAAGTGTTCCCGAGAGCTCTTAAGCATTTTGTATTATGTGACTTCCCTGCAGACTTGGTTCTGAACAGATAGCATGTGTGAATAGCACTACGCATGCCGTCACACCATGCTATACCAACAGTGTCTAAAATTCCTTGGCTCAGATTTGAGACTATTGTCATGTTGTGAGCTGCAGGGATTTTACTGAGCACACAAAGCTTTCTGCTGTTACAGAAGCATAATGGTTTCTTTATGGAAAAGACTTTTTAACAGTTTCCTTTATCTTCAACATGTAAATATCAAATAGGGATACCTTTGGATGGCATTGATAGAATGCTGGATTTTTAAAATTATATTTGAGTTGCCAGCTTTCGTATCATGAAAAAATGCAAAAATGAATGTTGGGGGATTAAGGCAGATTGTCCAATCATTCATGAAATGGCCCTAAAGTCACTTCTGCTGTTTTGTACTCTATGTCTCTGTGAAATCATATTGACAATTACAAAGTGGAAGTACTTGTCAGCTCTGAAGACTATTACAGATGCCTTGTATCTCGAATTGCCAAATATCCAGTCAAGTCTTAATTTATGTAAAAACAAATGGTTGTACATGTTTCACTAATGTGTGAATTTACTCAGTCTTTAATAAATAATAAAGTTATATACACACTAAAGAATTCTTTTAAGGTGCTGACCTTATGACTTGTTATCATTAAATGTTAACTTCATATGTCTGTTTGATATAGCTACACCCTGGACATCACTAAAACTTTCTCGGGTGAAAGGAGGTAATGAGGGAAATAGAGGAGGGTGTCTTAAATTAGTGAACATGGTTCAGTAAGTATTATAAACTCCTGTAATAAATCAAGCAACCACTTACTCCAATGAAAAAGGATGGCAGAACGTTGGCTAAGAGAATGGGGTAGGACCAATAGAATCAAGCCCTGCCCTGTCCCAGGGGCTGAGTGGATAAGCCAGGCCTGGTAGGCTTCACACATTCTCTGCATGACTGTAGATGCTGCAGTGAAGATGGCAGTGCACATCCTGAGCATGGCATCCTCCGGCTGGAGCCAATAGTACAGTATCCCCTGCAAACACACCTAAAGCATGGACACACCGCTGTTCATTTACTCAGGCTGGCATTTAGCTATAATCATTTTATTTCTGCATATAATTAATCATAAGGAAAATGTACTTTGTTTGAATGTTCTGTATGTTGAATTGGAGGAAATCATTTTGTGATGTTTTCCAGAGACCGTCATTTCTCGTTTCTAAAAATTGTTATTCCCTTTGGAATACATATATTTTCAGTTCATGTCAGTCACTTTTATCCTATAGAGTTTGATGTAACATAAAGAGAGCAGAACTGCTAGCCATGAATTCTCCAAATTTCTATTTCTTTTCTTATTTTTTAATTGAAAATATTTTTTCATAAAATTTATTATGATCACAATTTCCCCTCTTTCATTTCCTCCCAGATCCTTACTCTTCCAACTCCATGCTCTCTCTGTCTTTGTCTGTCTTTCTTTCTCCCTTTCTTTCTTTCTTTCTTTCTTTCTTTCTTTCTTTCTTTCTTTCTTTCTTTCATACTTTTTGTCTTTCCCTCCCTGCATAGAAACAAACAGGCACATATAAAACAGAATATAACAAAACAAACAAAAAGAAAAAACTCCAGAAACACATATGCATGCAGAATTTTCTTCTACTATTGGTTTATTATGTAATTCAACTATTTTTTTTATCTTTCTGCCATTTAGCCATCCTGTTCTTATGATATATATATATCATAAGAACAGGATATATATATATATATATATATATATATATATATATATATCATCATCATCATCTTTTTTTTTTGTTTGTTTTGTTTTGTTTTGTTTTGTTTTGTTTTGTTTTGAGTTAGGGTTTCTCTGAGTAGCCCTGGCTCTTCTGTTACTCTGTAGAATAGGCTGGTCTCAAACTTGGAGATCCTCCTGTCTCAGACTCCCAAATGCTGGGACTAATGACATGCCATTACTGCCTGGCGTGTGCTATGTATTGAGTTTCCATGGGACTTTATTTATACTTTATTTATTTATTTATATCGAGGTTTCTCCTGCTTCATGTGGAAATATAGTCTGTCCATTTGGGACTTGTCCATTTTAAAATCCTCCTCTGAGAGCAAAGGATCTGAACAATATCTCTGCTCTACCCATTAGTTGGTTAATTTATTCTAGAATAAGTGTGAATACTTTAAAATCACAAAACCTTAAATCCTGCCTTTGGCACTGCAACTCTTAAGTTGCCATGAACTCCTTGCTATAATATTCTGTTTTTAGTGGCTTCAGGTAATTCAGCAATGTTCTGGTCAGAGAGCCAGGTGATTTTGTTGACAGTTTCCCCATCAAGGTGTATGTACCACCTTCCGGGAAGGACAGCTGAAATACAGTGAATTCACTTCTACTCTCTTCAGTAGATCTGAACTCACCAGATTTTAGGCTCTGGTTCCTCTCAGCTGGACTCTTGAGTTCCATGAACATATATTTCTGCACAGATGCTGAGCAATGTTAACGTTGCTTCTTGCTAATGTTATTTCTGACTGATGCCAAATATTAAATCATCCTTGAATTTCTGATATATGCACACACACACACACACACATATATATATACTGCTGGATTTAATTTGATTCTGATAAGAATGTTTGTACTTTTACTGATGAGATGTACTACCTTGTTATCTTCTTCCCATAGGATTTATTTGAGTTTTCACATAACCTGATGCTGCCCTCGTAGACTGAGATGAGCAAAATATGCCCCTGTCCAAGTTTTCCAGAAGAGGTTTTGTGATACATATAAAACAACAACAACAACAACAAAAACAAAAAAAAACAAAACAAAAAACCATCCTGTGTTTGCTAGAATAGATTAATTATGCCATCTGTATTTGGTGTTTTTTCTGGGGAATGTCACTAACCATATGCATTTTCCTTAACTGACATAGAGGTAGGCAATTTTTAGTAATTACTTAGTAATTTTTAAAAATTCAATCAAATTTATTAATATTCCCAAAGGAGCATCTTTATGTTTTATCGATTTTTATTTATTGCTTTTAAGGTTCTATTTATTTTTATCTGATATTCATTAGTTCTGCTTAGTCTGAGTTTGATTCAGTCTACTGATTCTAATACCAGTAGTTGATCATGAGGGTACTGAATAAAACTATTTTTTCTAATATGTGTGATTAATACTATAAATTTACTGCTGTGTTCCACTTAAACAGCCTCCCCCATATTTTAGTTTATTCTGTTTTCTTCAAACATTTTAAAATGTATTTTTGTTTTTAATTACGTGTGCATGTGGTGTTCCCTGAGGACAGAAGAGGGCATCAAAACCCCTAAGCTAGAGTTAAAAGCAGCTGTGGGCTCCGTTCTGTGAGTGCTGGGAACTTAACCCTAACCTCTGTAATACCATAAAGATCACATAACCACTTAGCAACCTCTCCAGTCCCAATCATTAGATTTACTGAGATTTGTTCTATAAATAGAATTTTATATATATATATATATATATATATATATATATATATATATATATATTATATTTTTATTAGTGTTTTATATTCATTTGAAAAAACTTAAGTGTGTGGATTGAACAGTTCTACAAATATCAGTTGTGGAAAACATTAATTATGACATGTATTGGTAGCTTAATGTCTATTAATATTCATCTCTCCATCTACTGAATTTATAAATTATTGAAATGAAGGTGTTAGAATATCCAACTGCAATTACTGGTTTCTTATTATTTTATCCTGCATTTCTGCACGTATTTTGAGGATCTGCTTTTGTGTGCAAAATATTGTTTTACTTTTATGATGGTTTCATTAATCTCTCATCAAAATTTGACTTTAAAAACAGCTATGGTAGCACTATTTTCTTTAAATTCTATTTGTTGGATATTAATATCGATATTAATATCCTATTATGGAAGCAGTATTATCACAGTATATATCTTTCCATCCTTTAAATTTTAGTGTATTTGTGTCTTATATGTCAGCATTTTTCTTGAAGATGACATATTTGGTAATGTCACTGAGTAGATATGTATGTCAGAATTTGCTAAATGATATCTTTACAATATACAATTTGAATACCAATTTTACCCTTTAAGTGAAGCTGTTTAGAAATGTAAAATAGGCAAAATAGATTTTATAATGTGGAATACAAACAGGATGCAGAAGGAATATTGTTTGCCATATTTTTGACTTGTTTATAAAGTGTGGGCAGTGTGAAGCAGGAATCTTGCTTCACACTGACATGAGGCAGACAGGAGCCCACGTTCCTCTAATCACCCATTCCTTACCTGCATTCACATCTAGATCATCAGTCTATAATATGATGCAAAGACATCCCCCACTAATTCAACGTGAACACCCAGTTGCCTTCTTTCTATTCTGCTATAGGATGTGCAAACTCCAGGCTGTATGAAGAAATATGGCTGCCTACTTGCCTTCAAAGTCTAGTCTAGAAGCATGCTTGATACAGGTGACTCATGGACACTATAGTCAAAGAATCCTCAGCATAGAAGGTCATTTCTGTTCTATTAGTTTCACTATATCTGGTTTTATGTGGAGGTCCTTGATCCACTTGGACTTGAGCTTTGTACAAGATGATAAGAATGGATCAATTTGCATTCTTCTACATGCTGACCTTCAGTTGAACCAACATTATTTCTTGAAAATGCTGTCTTTTTTTCCACTGGATGGTTTTAGCTCTTTTGTCAAAGGTCAAGTGACCACAAGTGCGTGGGTTCATTTCTAGGCCTTTATTTCTATTCCATTGATCTTCCTCCCTGTCTTCATACCAATACCATGCAGTTTTCATCACTATTGCTCTGTAGTACACATTGAGGTCAGGGATGTTGATTCCCCTAGAAGTACTTTTATTGTTGAGAAAGTTTTTGCTATCCTGGGTTCTTTGTTATTCCAGATGAATTTGAAAATTGCTCTTTATACCTCTATGAAGAATTGATTTGGAATTTTGATGGCGATTGCATTAAATCTGTAGATTGCTTTCAGCAAGATGGCCATTTTTATTATATTAATCCTGCCAATCCATGAGTATAGGAGAACTTTCCATCTTCTGAGATCTACTTCCATTTCTTTCTTCAGAGACTTGAAATTCTTGTCATACATATCTTTCCTTTGTTTGGTTAGATTCACACTAAGGTATTTTATATTATTTGTGACTATTGTGAAGGATGTCATTTCACTAATTTCTTTCTTAGCCTATTTATCCTTAGAGTAGAGGAAAGCTAATGATTTGTTTGAGTTAATTTTATATCCAGCCACTTTACTGAAGTTGATAATCAAGTTTATGAGTTCTCTGGTGGAAGTTTTGGGGTCACTTAACTATATTGTCATATCATCTGCAAATAGTGATATTTTGAGCCTCAAATACATGGGTACAGGGGAAAAATTCCTGAATAGAACACCAAGGACTTATGCTCTAAGATCAAGAATTGAAAAATGGGACTTCAGAAAATTGTGATACTTCTGTAAGACAAAGGGCACTGTCGATAGGATAAAACGGCAACCAACAGATTGGGAAAAGATCTTTACCAATTCTACATCTGATAGAGGGCTAATATCCAATACATACAAAGAACTCAAGAAGTTAGATTCCAGACAATCAAATAACCCTATTAAAAATGGGGCACAGAGCTAAACAAAGAATTCTCAACTGAGGAAACTTGAATGGTCGAAAAGCACCTAAAGAAATGTTCAACATCCTTAGTAATCAGGGAAATGCAAATCCAAACAACCCTGAGATTCCACTTCACATCAGTCAGAATGGCTAAGGTCAAAAACTCAGGTGGTAGCAGATGTTGGCAAGGATGTGGAGAAAGAGGAACACTCCTTTATTCTTGAAGGGAGTGAAAGCTGACACAACCACTCTGGAAATCAGGCTGGTGGTTCCTCAGAAAATTGGACATAGAATTACCTGAGGACACAGCTATACCACTCCTGGGCATATACCCAAAAGATGTTCCAACATATAACAAGGACACATGCTCCACTATGTTCATAGCAGCCTTATTTATAATAGACAGAAGCTGGAAAGAACCCAGATGTCTTTCAACAGAGGAATGGATACAGAAAATGTGGTACATTACACAATGGAGTACTACTCAGCTATTACACACAATGAATTCATGAAATTCTTAGGGAAATGGATGGAACTAGAAAATATCATCTTGAGTGAGGTGACCCAATCGAAGGGGATATTAGCCCAAAAGCTCTAAATGTCCAAGATACAACTCACAGACCACATGAAGCTCAAGAAGAAGAAAGACCAAAGTGTGGGTTCTTCAGTCCTTCTTAGAAAAAGTAATAAAATACTCATCGGAGCAAATATGGAGACAAAGTGTGGAGCAGAGACTGAAGGAGGGGCTGTCTGGAGACTGCTCCACCTGGTGATTGGGCCCATGTACAGTCATCAAATGCAGACAATGTGGTAGATGTCAGGAAGTGCATGCTGACAGGAGCCTGACATAGCTATCTCATGAGAGGCTCTGTCAGAGCCTGACATATACAGAGGCAGATGCTCACAGCTAACCATTAAACTGATCATTGGATTTCCAATGGAGAAGTTAGAGAAAAGACTGAAAGAGCTGAAGGGGCTTGTGTCTCCATGGGGAGAGAGACAATGTAAACCAACCAGAGCTCCCAGGGTCTAAACCACCAGCCTGGGAACACACATGGAGAGACTCATGGCTCCAGCTGTATATGTAGTGGAGTATGGCCTTGTTGGTCATAGATGGGAGAGAAGGTCCTTGGTCCCGTTAAGGCTGAATGCCCCAGTGTTAGGAAAATCAAGGGAAAGGAGGAGGGAGTGGGTGGATGGATGGAGGCACACCCTCATAGAAGCAAGAGGAGGGGGGATTGTATAGGGGTTTCTGGGGGGGAGTGGAAAATGGGGGGGATAACATCTGAAATGTAAGTAAATAAAATATCCAATAAAATAATTTTTAAAAAGGAAGGTCATCTTTGAAGTTTCTAAAAAGGACAGTTTCATTCATGTAAGGGCTAAAAATATTTTTTTTTCTAAGAACATCCCACAAACACTATTGTTCCCAAATCATCCATGCAGCTTTGTTCATCCTTGCTCATCTTATTTCTATGATTTTGGAAAGCTGTAATTATATCAACAGACAGCCTCCCACAGTGTGACAAGTGGAAAGATACACATTCATTCCAGACAAAATGTGGGTGGTGGCATCTTTTTTATCCCCTTGGATATTATACTGTGAAAAACTATGGAACACTAATGTAAACAGCCCCAAGTCGCTGAGTCTCTTGTGTTACAAACTATCATAGAATTTATCAGAATGCTATAGAATATTATTTTTACTTTGTGTCATCTCCTGAGCAATTAAAAAAGTAAAACTCTAAGATCTCCAACTTAATTATTCCTCCTCTCAGATGGTCTCTGTTCACCTCTTTCCAAAATGTCTAGTCTCCCAATTCTAATTAGAAGTAGTTGCTACTTCAACTTGGAGATGTATTGATTCTAGTTTCTGCTCCTATCACAGATGTTTGTTATTTGATTGCCATGTGTCTGTGAGCAGAGCAAGAATGACAAAGTAGGTGCAGTCTGGATGGAGCATTTCATGTCACAGTTGACAAGGAAAACAAGACTACAAAAGCACAAGTTGGAAAGAGTGCTGCTTCCAACTATGTGCCTTGGAACATGCTACTCGTTCAACCTCTGTTCATATAGTCAGTCAGTATTGCTGAATGATTGCTATTGGGGTGGATTTGATCCAAATACATTGCATTAAAGTGTAAGAATTTTGAAGGATAGACGAAAGTAAGAAAACCCAAATATGGTTGAGGGGGGTTGGAGAAGGGGGGGGGGAGGAGGAGGAGGAGGAGGAGGAGGAGGAGGAGGAGGAGGAGGAGGAGGAGGAGGGATATTCTAAGCTCTTTATACTTATTCCTCAGTTTCTCCTCACAATGTATCACAGTGGTCTGCCCTCTAGGTGCTCTGCTTTTCCAGTGTCTCTTATGATGAGAGTGAGGCTCAGAAAGATATAAGTGTTTCAAGGTTTGCAGCAATAGTCATAGTAAGGACTCTTCAAAGCCTGAGCTTCTCCCCCAGATACTAAGGAAAATGGCTTCAGTCAAGTAGCAGAGCCCACCACTAAAGCATGGTATCGGAAGCCTGCTGAAAACCAGTCAAGGGTGTTTTTAGGGAGTCAGTCAAGCAAGAAAGACTCACCCTGAGACAAAATGTGACAAGAAAGTTCAGGGAAAAACCAAACTGAACTTTAAGTGATGACAAAAGAAAGTAGTTACAAGCCTTACACAACTCAAAAGTCTGGCTTATTCCTGAAACTCTGACTGATGACATACAAAAGTTAGAGCAAACTTCTGTGCATCAAAGCCCTGGTGAGACCTCATAGCTGATCCTTGCAAAGACTAGCCATCAAATCTCCCCACCAGTCAGCAAGTGGAGAGAAGAGGATGTGAAAGAAAGAGGATATAAAAGGGGATGAGAGAGGAGACAGATATTAGCAAAGAGAGTAAGAAAAGGAAGGGGCTTTCAGTATGATCTAAGATACGTAGTACTGAATGAAAATCGACACTCCCAATCTGAGTTGTCATGGGGGGGGGGGGGACTTGCATTAACAAAAATGAAATGAAATGAAAAGCAATTTAAATAGTAATAAAGAAAAACCATTAGGTATTGTGTTTTAGGTTTTAAGGAAAGTCACCTAG
The DNA here is from genome assembly GCF_011762505.2 of Arvicanthis niloticus. Classification (NCBI taxonomy): domain Eukaryota; kingdom Metazoa; phylum Chordata; class Mammalia; order Rodentia; family Muridae; genus Arvicanthis; species Arvicanthis niloticus. Next base: position 34,279,779 of record NC_047659.1, read on the forward strand.
TTTGAAGACTAGAACAGACTAATATATCAATCTAACACATTGAAACTGCCAAGATAAACTGTCTGTTTTTACTTTACTTTACTTTGTATTTTGGTAATTTCAATGCAGTATATTCAAATTATTTTCATCCCTCAATTTCCCCTTTGACCTCTCCTGGACTCCTCCTGCCCAAGTTCCCTTCCTAATTTTATGATTTCTTATTGTTCTTGTTCTCCTTCCTTTTCCCTCTCTTCCTCTTTCTCCTCCTCCTCCTCTTTCTTCTTCAACACTTTTTCTATAACCCACTGTGGCCCATTTGTGCTGCCGGTATGTGCATGTGTGTAGCATGCCATCTACTTGGGCATGGGCAATCTACCCACCATGGACTATATACACATTAACCCTCTTTGTCTCAATAACCATCAACTTCCAATACCTCCCCAGCTAGAGAAGGAGCCTTGTAAGCCTCTCACTCTTTCATGTTGAAGTGTTAAGTAGGGCTTGATCTTAAACTGGTCTTGTGCTGGCAATCATAACTACTGTGAAATCATAAATAAAACATCCCTGTCACAGACAGAATTTCACAGTAATCTTTCTCAATCCCTGGATTTTTAGATATATTTTTAAATCATTATCAAAAACAGATTTTTTTCTGTATGATGTGTTCTAATTATACTTTTCTCTCTCCCAACTCCTTCCAGATCTCCCTAGATCTCTGCTTCCAACTATGTGCCTTGGAACCTGCTACTCGTTCAACCTCTGCTCATAGAGTCAGTCAGTATTGCTGAATGATTGTCATTGGGGTGGATATGATCCAAATACATTGCATTAAAGTGTAAGAATTTCGAAGGATAGACAAAAGTAAGAAGACCCAAATATGGTTAAGGAGGAGGAGGAGGAGGAGGATGGGGGGGGGGGATTATCCTTCTGCGGTCTCCCAGCCATGCCTGAGTGACCAAGGGCTGAGAACAGCCAGTCTCCAGCCAGCCACCGCATCCCGAAGACACCCAATCCAAGAGCTCTGACCCCAGAGGACCTCAGACTGGTATCTCCCCACGCTTGGTGTGGAACTCAGTGGCTTTCCCTAGCCCGGCATCTGCCTGACTCTACGTGGAGTGAACTCAGTCAAATTCTTGCACTTCTGCCCCGCCCCCCATCCCCCAGCCACCTGAGCCTTGGCAGACACAAGGGATCTACAATTCAGCCCAACAGGACCCACGCCCATGCTCAAGCTACAGCCCCACAGTTGAGTGTATATATTTTGCTATATTCAAAGTAAGGGAGGCATAGCAAATATCTTGTTCCTGTCTTGTTTGCCTTCAATACCCCATCAACTAGTAGTTAAGAAGATGTCTCATAGATATGGCTACAAGCCAGTTTGATAGAAGCAATTTCTCAATTTAAGTTCCTTATTCCCCAGTGAGTCTCAAAACATAAATAAAAATTTTATTTTATATGATTCTTAATTTTCTCCATCAAATCCATAAATTAGCAACAAGTATAAAGACAAACAAGCTTTATGTTAAAATTTACACAGAGAATCAAGACAGTGTTATGAAATATTCATAGCTTTGATGTTTGAGATTCTTATTAAGGTCTCTATGAAAGACTATAGCTGCAGACTGCTCAAGTCAAGAGCACACTATTCGCATAGACTGTGTCTTTGCTACCATGCAACTGTCTATCTGGGTGAGTCAGAAAGTAACCAGCTTTTATATATTTTTCAGAGCATGATGATGTATCTCCAGAGAGGCAAAAGCAATAGAAGAACAGCAGCTAACACCCTAGACTATGGGACTAAACAAATCTATGCACACATTATGGCAATATTTTTCTCAAATGTAGGGAGCCACACTCAAGTCACATAACCTTTCTGAGCCCATTTCTCTAATACTACCTGACCTGATTTTAAAGAAATAAAAATGGGCTGAGCCTTGAGGTCATACTATAAACACTGTGCATACTTTGTTGAAAACAAAAGACAGAAAGACACTATCCAAATAAACAAAACCAGAAATGTAAAGGTAGGCATCAGAAGGGAAAATGGGGACAATGAAGAAATTCAAAGATTCATTAGGTCTTAGTTCAAAAGCATGTATTCCACAAATTGGAACATCTAAATGAAATGGATGGTTTTCTAGACAGATGCTATTTAGCAAATTTAAATCAAGATCAGGACTATTTAAACAGTTCTATAACCCCCAAGAAGCAATCATTAAACATGTCCCAAACAAAACAAAATTAACAAACAAAAAGGCAGGGCCAGGTGGTTTTAGCACAGAATTCTACCAGACTTTCAAAGATGAGTTAATACCAATATTCCTCAAACTATATCAAACTCATTCTATGAGGCCACAGTCACTGTGATACCTAAATCACTTAGGACTCAACAAAGAATTTCAGACCAATTTCTTTTACGAACATCAATGCAAAAATACTCAATAAAATACTCAAAACCTGAATTCAAGAACACATCAAAACCGTCATCCACCATGATCAAATGACTTCATTCCAGGGATAGAGGGATGGTTAGATCTATGGAAATCCATCAACATCATCCACCATATAACAAACTGTAAGAAAAAAATCACACAATCATCTCTCTAGATGATGAAAAAGCCTTTGACAACTAGTCTTCATATTAAAAGTCTTGGAGAGACTACCTAAACACAATAAAGGCAATATATAATAAGCCAATAGCCAACATTAAATTAAATGAAGAGAAACTGAAAGCAATTTCACTAAAATCAGTCTCTCCAAATAATATAGTATGTGAAGTTCTAGCTAGAGCAATAAGACACCTAAAGGAGAGCAACAGGATTTGGAAAGGAAGAAGTCGAAGTATTGCTATTCACAGATGATATGAAGGTATACATAAGAGACTCCACATTTGCATTGTAGAATTGTGGCTGTTCGCCACAAGGCAAGAATTGCCTCTTTCCAGCTACAGACAAATTACTGTCCAGAAAAGAACACACTTGCAGAATAGTCGACTGATTATATCTGTCTAGACAGAGTAATCAGCCCTTAATAACTCTGCAGGTTTGTCAGATGATTCTGGGCCAGAAGGCTAAAGATTTGATGCTCCAACATTCGGTAGTATAGGGGCTTTCCAGGTGTTCAGCAGTCTCTATAAATTGGCTAAGTTTTAGAAGCTATGCTTAATGCTTCCCATAATTTCAGTTAACTCAGTCATTCTGGATTTCTGACGGGGTTGAAGACCTATAGTCTCATAGCCAATCCTGGCTATTTACTTTGAGAGAAAAGATCTGAGTGGATGGTTTTCAGCTGACATTCATTCTAAAGCCAAAAAATAAGCCAGGTTCAAAATAAAGTGTTTTAGTTAGGAGAAATGACAGAGGTTCTGGTTAGTCAACAAAATGATGGACTGGGTATTAGGACTATCTTGTACCTCACTGGTACAGTTAGGAATAATTATGCTCTAATTGTATTTTGAGAGAAAAGTTTTATTTTAACAGGAAGAATGAAGCTAGGTGATGAGAGAGAGAAAGAGAGAGAAGCGGGGGGCATGGAGGCAGATGTTCACCTGTCTCTACCAGTCAAAGATAGTTTATATATCTAGGTTGGGTATGGGGGTTACACTTCTGATTGAGCATTACCAAACTTATAAAGCCTTTGATTAACATTTTAAAAAATGTATAAAAGCAAAAAGGAAAAGGGGGCATGGTATAGGGGTTTTCTAGGGAGGGGAAATAGGGAAAGGGGATGGCATCTGAAATGTAAATAAAATATAAAAAATAAATAAATAAATAAATAAATAAATAAAAGTAAAAAAAAAGAATTGTGGCTGTTCAACTGTTTTGGTTACTGCATAAATTCAAAAAAGCAATTACTCAACTTGTCATCTTACCTCCATTCTAAAAACTACACTGGCTATGCCCATTCAGTGAGTAGCTTTCAGAGATTTTTCTTTAACAGAGGCAGCAAAAGCTTCAGGTTCTCAATTAGACTTTTACATAAATCCCTGCAGACAGGGCAGTTATTCTAGAAAGAACTTTGAGCTGTGAGACCTGGATCACCCAATATTGTGTGACCTGAACTTAGGAACATTACTTAAACATCTGTACTGACCTTGTTGCTCTGCAAAATCTAGTTACTATAAAGTGTGGCCTGGCTTTGTTTTCAGGGCTGTGCTTCTCAGATGAGCCCATGTGTATGAATGCAAGTTGAAGTAGTAACATACTATACAAACACACACTAACTTCTTATCACAACACAAGCTTCTGCAATTTGGCTCACCTATTTGATTTTCTCCCAACAGATTTACCTTCCTAATTACAGGCACTTCCTTGCTAACAAGCATGTTGGTTTCCAAAATTTAATTTGCTAATCAGTTGTTAGGAGCTCAGAACACATTTCTTTTTAGAAATGATGTTATAAATGGAATGGTTCACTTCTGAAACAATCGCCCAATGATTCGAAAGTCTACCATGTAGTTCCATTATCCATTATCCATTTGCCACGAAACAGTTGGAAACAGTTGGAAATGTTGTAACATACGAAATTCAGAGGTAAGCATAATCAAAACAAGCGTGTTTATTTTAGTGACTAGTAATTCTATACAGAAAAGAAGTTCATATGAACATTTGCGGAAACCCTAAAGAGAACGTTCTGACTACCAAGTGTGTTAGAGATGGGCATTACTTGCTTGTTACTATGACTGATAAGCTTCAAAATGTGAATTTTTCCATTTGGGAGTAATATATGCTCTTAACTTGGAAAAAAAAAAAAGTAAAAGTTGAAATGATGTAAACTAACCTTTAGGGTAAGGGCAGGGAAGGAAGGAAAGAATTTACATGACTTCACCCAGTTAAAGCTTATGAAATGCAGCAACACCTTCAACAGAGAGAGAAAGTACTTGAGTTGATCAGTTTTAGGAAAAGGGGCAGTCCATCCACCATGCAGCAGGAGGGTTTGTGGAGTCCTCTGTAGGGGAGGTAAAGACAGGAAGTAGAATTAGCTATATATCTGGCCTTTGGTATGAGCTAGTCATTTGTAACTGAATGTAGCAACCCTAGAAGACAATATTTAAATAGCACTGGATTAGCCAGGGTTCTCCATAAATGTCTATATATGTTATGAGAATTCATTGTGATGACTTACAGTTTGTAGTCCAACTAATACAACGATGGGCAGCTGTGGATGGGAAGTCCAAGAATCTAGTAGTTGCTAAGTTCCATGAGGCTACATGTTTCAGCTGTTTTTGGTTTTGTTTTGTTTTGTTTGTTTTTTTTTTTTTTTTTTCACTGTCTTTATGTAGGCCTCCAGCAGAAGATATGGTCCACATTAAATATGTGTACCATCATGACAAGACCTAAGCTTTTCTATACTTGGAATTTACTCTGTCACAGGCTGGCCTTGAACTCAGATATTTCCTTGCCTTTGTCTCCTAGGATTAAAGGCTTTTATCACCTTGCCTGGGACTAAGCTTTTCACGGCCACTAAGCTTCAAAATCCTGATCAAAAGCATGTGTTTTCTAGCCTCAAGATATGGATCACAGGTGTGCTCTCCATTTCTGGATAGTAGTTCATTCCTGATGTAGTCAAGTTGACAACCAGGAATAACCATCACAATCACTAACATTGAAGAAGGAATTGGTATCTGGCAAATTACTAAAGAAATCAGCCAAAGATGAATATATTTAATAGCACTAGTGTACGTGTTGGATTTACACATAGTCATTGAGAGATTTCTTACTTGTTATAGCAATGGACAGTGCTTTTTACTTAAATAGCAAATATTTATTGTAGCTATCACCTCAACCCAGGGACACTGATTATAAGGTTGAGTAAAGTAAGGGCTGGCCTCCTGCCAGGGGAAGCCTTCAGTTTTAAGGGTCAAATACCAATGAAGACAGTCTACACCAACCTTTGCTGGTAACACTGCCCAGTATTTCTCATTATAGTTTCGCATGGCTTTCTGAGTCTTTACCCATTGCTCCATCCATCTTTTTACCGTCTATAGCTTGTCTCTTCCTCTCCTCCCTTTAAAGGCTGCCATTTCTGGGAGTTCTAAATTTGGTTTCCTGATCATTTTACAACTGCTCCATAAACAATTTCACCCACACTGATGGTTCCAACCACCACCTAGAGACTTTATGCTACACACTCACACCCAAATCTCTTTCTCTTGCCCAGACTTCTCCTTGGATTCCAGACTTCTACACTCAACTGCAGGGCAAGCCAGAATGTCTAGATGAAATCCAGCTTTTCTTTTCATTTTCAGAATCGTAGTTCTAATCATTTTAAAAACTTAAAGTGCATTTTTAAGACAGGGACAATTTGCAGACAGTCTTAATATTCTTTTGATAGTCACCCTAGAAGTTAAAGTGATTTGTATTTTTTTCTTAAATGTATTCTTTACTTAATATGTGTATTCTTTCTCTAGTCTTGGTGCTGTGAAACATGATAAAGTATCTATAATCCATTTACTGTATAATATTTCTGACAAAAGAACTTTTAATGAATTTGAAAAGTCTAAATCAACAGACATCAAGAATAGAATGTTTTCCACTGAGGGAGAATTGATAATATACACTAGCAATACACACACACACACACACACACACTATATTTAGTACAACAAAGGGTACAACGGAGACCAATTCTTTTTTTTAAATTGGGTATTATATTTACGTTTCAGATTTTATCCCCTTATCCCACTTCCCCCACCACCCAGGAACCTCCTATCCCATCTCCCCTCCTCATGCTTCTATGAGGATGTGCCCCCACATACACCCCCACTCCTAACTCCCCACCCTCACATTCCACCCCTCAGGTGTTCGTTTTTCATGGGACCAAGAATCTCCTCAATGGAGACCAATTCTTATTGCAGAATCTTCACCTATTGTTATTTTTTAACATTCTTCTCAGATTATGCTAACCTTAGAGGGATTGCACTGAAAGCTCAAAATAAGGAATGTTTTATAATAATGGCATTCTGAGTACATTAAAACAATTAATTAAGAAAGGGCTCTGTTGAAAGTGAAAGTTGTATAATAGATGACACTAGAAAAGGGGAGTGTGATTTGGCTGAACCCTCAAATTTCTACATCTCTTTAGTTTTCTTGAGATTGTTTACGCATCACCTATTAGAGCATTCTGCTAAAAAAGATCAGAGGCCTTGGGTATCTAATCTTTCTTTTTATTACTAATAATGCAAGCTTCAAGACACTTCAGATTTGAATATGTCTGAGTGGGCTGAACCATCTGTATCAGCAAGATACAATCCATTTAGAGTCCCTTAACTGATTTGGGTATACCATGGGATCCCTGCATGCTGGCCTTATGTGGAAAGGCATCTATTTCTTGAATGGATAAAGTTGAAGAAACATAGATTGTGAAAGTAGACCCACAACATTTGCCTACTAAAAGTGATTTTGTTTCCCAGTACCTGTAGGAACTTTGCCAAGGCATATGACCTCCCCAAGCCATGGTATGTACTTTATAGAGTTTTTGTGCATAATAAGACTAATGCATATTTAAGAGTTTCTCATACACTGCTTGAATCTTAATAGATGTGTAGAAACGTTCAAGGTTATTATTCTGTCATGGCAGGGAAAACCAATGTTTAGAATTATGATCTGAATTGTTTTTCTCAAATTACCCCCACTGCTTTGAGGAAAAAAAAAAAAACCAGCCACAATGACTGCTATTTCTTAACCTCATTCATTTCTTCACTCACTCACCCAACCCCCTACTTTGTAGCAGTATTGTTACCTTACACAAGAAGAGCCTTTTTGGAACTGCCTAATAGATTCTATTTCTCCATATAACTTTACTTTAAGATCACAAAGTTTTGGAAGGTCAACTATATTCACCTAAAGGAACTTGAACATGTTTCTTCTGGGCTTCAATTTCTCATCACACATCTGTTTTTAAAAAATTTTTTG